>NC_084597.1:41365880-41687130 GCF_033807715.1 Cololabis saira
TGAGTAATCACCGAGGAGGACCATAGAGGGTGACAATTTAAGTTCCATTTTTAGGACTTTCTTGAGTGTATGTTCTATGTCCATCCACCATTGTTCTAGCTGTGGACACGTCCAGGTCATATGTAGGAGATTCCCAATCTCAGTTTTACACCTGTTGCAGTGTGGAGATGCGTTGCCTTTGAAACGGCTAATTTTTTCAGGAGTGTAATATACTCTGTGAATAGTTTTAAAATTACAGATTTTGTACCTTGTGTTAATGAATCTTTTTTGTGCATTTGCTAGCAGTAAGGACCGGTGATCGTCATCTATTTGAGTTCCAAGATCTTTCTCCCATTTCTCTTTGATCAGATTAGTGTTAGCTTTAGTATTTGTCATTAAAAGGTTGTAAGTCCTTGAAATATGTTTGCTATTAATTCCTTGGGTTAGCAGTGATTCCAATTGAGAAAGCTGTGGTTTTTCCAAGGTCCCTCCCAGCTGTGATCGTATAAAATGACGTAGTTGGAGATATCTGTAGAAATGTGTGGCTGGTATTTTGTGGGAGTCTTTCAGCTGCTGAAATTATTTTAGTATGTTTCCCTCATATAGGTCGCCAATCTGAATTATATTCTTCTGGGCCCATACCTTAAAACCCAGGTCCTTTTGCACAAACTCTAAGGAAGGATTGGACATTATAGGGGTGAGTGGAGATAAGGAGGGGACTTGTCCTAAGTAACGATTAATTTTATCCCAGATTTTAAGTGAGTGAAAAATGATCGCGTTGTTTTGTATGTTTTTTTTACAGTTTTTATATTGAAACAATATGGGATATGTGATAAGTCTTCTATATTTAAAGGAGCTTGAGGCTCCTTTAAAGAAATGAGACTCTCTAGCGCCACCCTTAACCACGACGGCCGTTGGGGGTACTGCAGCCAACAGCGAAGCCGGCACGGGAGAACGGGGAGAACGCACATGCAGCGTCATGTGACGTCACATCCGCAGCCCAGCGCGGGAAATTCGGGACCGAATTGCAGCACATTTTGCAGCACACAGCCTGTTCAAGGCAAAGGAGAGATACACTAGAGCAGGGGTTCTTAACCTTTCTGACCTTGGGGCCCAATTTTTTCAGTACAGAGTGGCCCGGGGCCCATTAAATATAAACACTCTATAGCAGGGGTATTCAACTTTAAGAGGTCCATTTAGAGAAAATTTACTCAAGCGAAGGTCCAGAACATCATAATATATATATATATATATATATATATATATATATATATATATATATATATATATATATATATATATATATGTGTGTGTGTGTGTGTGTGTGTGTGTGTGTGTGTGTGTGTGTGTGTGTATATATATTCAAGTAGCCTCATAGTTGTATCAACATCTGCATCTGACTGTTATATTAAAAAAAGTACATATTTGCCAATTAACATGTTTAACTTGAATTAAACATATTTTTTTCTCTTAAAAATAAAGTAGATTTTATTTTATTTTTCAAATGCTATCTTATTTTATTTCTCTACCAGCAGTTTGAATTTCCCCTTTTCTTTGTTAATTGTCTCAACACATTTTTATACTAAATTAATATAAACACATCTTAACAATTTAAGGTTCAGGTTCAGGTTCTCATATGCATGTGGAGGTGCTCATTGATGAGCCTGAAACGATATTTAGTTTTAATTATGTTCACTGTGGAGAAAGCTGCTTCACAGCTGTATCTGGACCCAAACATGGGTGTTTTAAGATGCTCAGCTTATTTTTCTGTGACTTCAGTTCAGACTTGAGTGGATATGTTTGATGAAAAACTTTGTGTTTTGTTTCAGTGGCGTTTCACTTTGGCACTTTGAACGCCACGGTCTCTGAACGTATGAGACACTGGTTTTGTCCCAGTGGGAAGACTGAACAGGATGAATTTGTCCATTCCGGGTTGCATATTTAAAAATACAGCGAGGACAAAACTTAGTTTGATTTTACTTTAAGTTATTTACATTAATAAGTTGTCAGGACTCAGTGTGTCAGGTTTCATCCGAGCCTGATCAGCTGCGACGGGCACAGCCCGCACCGCAGCTCTCTGGTCGCGCTGCAGCAGTTACTTTCCGATGCTTTTTCGAAAGCCCGAACAGTCCAGTCCAGCAGACACGACAGCCCACGCATCTACATCTACCATCCTTCAGCAGTAACGACGGAGCCCACCGCCCGAGCGGCAGCCTCAGCCGACCTCCCCGGCCGCGGGGACACGTCGGGATAAATGAGCACGCCGTGCTCGCTCGCTCTGGGCGCAGACCCAATTAATCGATCCCTGATCCTGGCGGATCTAAACCTACTCTGTGCAAAATGAAGGATTTTCTCTGTAAAGACACACCATTTCTCTTACTATTACACGTACAGCTAGCTGAGTGTCTTCTTCTCCTCATTTGGTTGGGAGTTGCTATGCAGTCCCGCGGCCCTCGCGGCCCACACGTACAAAACTGAATTTTTTTTGGCGGCCCACTAGATGGCGCTCGCGGCCCAAGTGTGGGCCGCGGCCCTATGGTTAAGAATCACTGCACTAGAGGGCTCATTCTTTTGGGTTTGGAACGCTTCATCTGACATTATTACTAGAAAACTTAAAACGTATATGGATTTTTTTCATAAATCTTGCCACAATCCGGCCTCAAGCTCCTTTCAATTCAATTCCATTCAATTTTATTTATATAGCGTCTAATACAACAGATGTTGTCTCTAGACGCTTTCCAGAGATCCAGAACATGAACATAAACATAAACATAAACATAAACATAAACCCCCGAGCAATTATTATATAAACAATGGCAGGTAAAAACTCCCATAGTGGGAGAAAAGCCTTAAGCCAAACAGTGGCAAGGAAAAACTCCCCTTTAGGGGGAAGAAACCTTGAGCAGGACCAGGCTCATAAGGGGGGACCCTCCTGCCGAAGGCCAGACTGGGGGAGTCAGGGACGTCGACAGCACACAGCAGGCAGGTGGAAGCAGCAGCGGGATGACCAGAGGTGTGGGGGGGGGGGCGTCAGCAGCACACAACAGTCACGTGGAAGCAGCAGTGGGATGACCAGAGGGGGGGGGGGGGGCGTCAGCAGCACACAACAGTCATGTGGAAGCAGCAGCAGGATGACCAGAGGGGACACTATTTGTGTCCAGGAGGGAGTCTCGTCACTTCCAAACCAGTAAAATATTTTCCAAACCAGTAAAATATTGGCCGTAGTTGGGCAGCCCAGAAATATAATTGTATATCTGGAAGCCCTAGTCCTCCTCTCTTTGCTGGTAGACACAATGTGGGCCTTTTAATCCTTGGGGCCTTGTTACTCCAAATGAACTTGCCAGTTATTTTATTGTATTTGTCAAAGAAGGATTTTGGAAGGTCGATTGGTACTGATTGGAATAGATACAGGAGTCTAGGGAATATGTTCATTTTGATGACGTTTACCCTGCCTATAAGACTCAAAGGAAGGGTTGTCCATCTAGCCAAGTCTTTTTCAATCTTTTGTAGTAAAGGCAGGTAGTTGAATTTATACAGGTTTTTAAGAGTGCCGTCTGTTACGATTCCTAGATATTTAATCTTGGGTTTAACCTGAAAGGGTGAACAGAGAATCTTTGTGGAAACGCCTGGTTTGGATATTGTGAGAAGCTCGCTTTTAGTCCAGTTAATTTTGTAGCCGGAAAAGCTACTTAAGCCATCAATCAAGTTCAAGAGGGCTTTAAGTGAGGTGTCCGGATTGGTTAAAAATAAAAGTATGCCATCAGCGTATAGCGCAATTTTGTGTGTGGTGTTTCCAATTGTAATTCCCTTTATTTTAGGATCTTCCCTTATTTGTTGGGCCAATGGTTCCAGAATGAGCGCAAAGATTAGGGGCGACAGGGGGCACCCCTGTCTTGTGCCACGCCCAATATCAAAGGGACTTGATATACTTCCATTGGTGCTAACTCTGGCTCTAGGTCCATCGTATAAGAGCCTCACACAGTTTGTAAAATAATTACCAAAATTTAAATGTTCCAAAACTTTAAACATATAACACCACTCCACACGATCAAACGCCTTTTCGGCGTCTAGCGAGGCAATTACAGGTGTATCCTTTAAACTTCCTGCCTCTGATATTATGTAAAAAAGGCGCCTCAAATTGTTCATCGAGGATCTGTTTTTTATAAAGCCAGTCTGATCTTTGTGAATGAGTAATGATAGATGTTCTTCTAGCCTTGTTGCTATTGCCTTGGCAAATATCTTACTTTCCACCAAAAGCAGAGAGATGGGGCGATAAGAGCCCATAAGTTCAGGGTCTTTCTCCGGTTTGCAGATTAGTGTAATGAGGGCTTCCCGAGTTGTAGGGGGTAATGTCTTGCTGTCAATCGAGTGGCGGTACATATCCATTAAAGGGTTCAACAAGTGGCTCTGGAATTTCTTATAAAATTCGGGCGTGAACCCATCTAATCCAGGGGCTTTTCCAGACTGAAGAGACATTAAAGCTTTTAAAATTTCGTTACTGGTCAGTTGTTGTTCTAAAATAGCTCGATCTAAGACTGAAAGTTTTGGTAAATTCAAGGAAGATAGGAATTTCTCACATTTATCTGCCGTGTTCTCGCACTCTGATGAGTATAGATTCTCATAAAACTTTTGAAAGCAGTTATTTATTTATTTCAGGTTGCATGTGGTGGTGTTATCCGTTTTTTTCACTTTCTGAATCATGGAGGAGGAGATTTGTTTTTTCAGCTGCCAGGCCAATAATTTGTTTCCCTTATCCCCCGGTTCGTAATATCTCTGTCTGGTTCTAAGTAGTGCTTTCTCTGTTTTGTAAGTGTTTGATACATTATATTTATTACGTTTTCTTAAAAGTGCCCTGTGTATGCCTTCTGATCGTGTTTTAAAATGTTCCTTTTCCAAGCTCTTTATTTCCGCTTCTAGAAGTTCCAATTCTTTCCAGTATTGTTTTTTCCTGTGACTTGAGAAGGAAATTATTTGCCCCCTCAAGTAGGCCTTCAAGGATTCCCAAAGGATAGAGGGTGATGGAGCAGTTTCAGAGTTAGTCTCTAAAAACAATTCAATATGGGAGGTAATAAATCTGTCAAATTCTGGATTATGTAGAGCTCATCTCTATTTCAATCCTGGGAGAAGAGGTGGAGGTGCTGGAAGTCTACAGACCTGGATGATCACCTGGACAACAGACTGGACCTGAGATGCAACCCTGGAGGTCTGCAACCACCAACAGAGTCAAAGGTGGAGAGTGCAGTCTTTACCTACAGTTGCGTTGGAGCAACAACATCAGAGCCAACAACTGATCAAAGTAAATAAAAATGTCTGCCCAAATGATGTCAGTCAGATTTTGTAGTTTATGAAAACAAGAGGCACCTAACACCACCAGTCCCCACATGAATAATCCCAATTTTACACGCGCACGCACGCACGCACGCGCACACGCGCGCACACGCGCGCACACGCACACACGCGCGCACGCGCACACACGCACACACGCACACACGCACACACACACACACACACACACACACACACACACACACACACACACACACACACAGGAAGCTCAATGATTTATTGACCAGGAAGTCAGAGGTGCAGGGGTGTGGGACTGGTGAAGGGCGTCTCGTCTTGAGCGCCAGGGGCTCCACAATGTCCCACTTGGGTCCCAGAGGAGACAGAGATTGAATCTGTCAGCAGATGTTCTCCGAGAGACAGAACCCGACCAGGTACAAGAGCGGACTGCAAGTTCACAAGTAGAATACGAGGAAACACGTCGGCGTCCATTGGTAGGGACTTAGGAGTTCTTGTGTTCTGCAGTTCAGCTCATTTCTGTTTAGTTAGCTGTGACGTGACTTGTTTCATCAGTACTGGTGTTCTACAACGCGGGAATGAGCTTTGATGTTACACCTGGATGCTACTTTTGTTTACCTTGAGCAAGTTTTCTACGCAGCGTTGGCGGGAGCTTCAAGCTGTAGGTCTTACTGCTTCTGGTTAGGGGAAATTATTCGCCTACTTGAAGCAGACCTGAAGCAGACGTGAAGCTGAGTTGAAGCTGACCTGAAGCTCATTTGGGGAAAACTTCAAGCAGACTTGAAGCAGACACGAAGCAGACTTGAATCATACCTTAAGCTGACTTGAAGCTGACTAGAAGCTGACCTTAACCTGAGCTGAAGCTGACTTGAAGCTGACTAGAAGCTGACCTTAAACTGACTTAAAGCTGACTAGAAGCTGACCTTAACCTGAGCTGAAGCTGACTTGAAGCTGAATTGAAGCTGACCTAAAAAAGACCTGAAGCAGACGTGAAGCTGAGTTGAAGCTGACCTGAAGCTCATTTGGGGAAAGCTTCAAGCAGACCTGAAGCTGAATGGAAGCAGACATGAAGCTGACCTGAAGCTGACCTGAAGCTGAGCTGAAGCTGACTTGAAGCTGACTTGAAGCTGACTTGAAGCTGACTTGAAGCTGAGCTGAAGCTGACTTGAAGCTGACTTGAAGCTGACTTGAAGCTGACCTGAAGCTGAGCTGAAGCTGACTTGAAGCTGACCTGAAGCTGACCTTAAGCTGACTTGAAGCTGACCTGAAGCTGAGCTGAAGCTGACTTGAAGCTGACTTGAAGCTGACTTGAAGCTGACTTGAAGCTGACTTGAAGCTGACTTGAAGCTGAGCTGAAGCTGAGCTGAAGCTGACCTGAAGCTGACTTGAAGCTGACTTGAAGCAGACCTGAAGCTGACTTGAAGCTGACTTGAAGCTGACCTGAAGCTGACACGAAGCAGACTTGAAGCTGACTTGAAGCTGACTTGAAGCTGACCTGAAGCTGACCTGAAGCTGAGTTGAAGCAGACTTGAAGCAGACACGAAGCAGACTAGAAGTTGACCTGAAGCTGAGCTGAAGCTGACTTGAAGCTGACCTGAAGCTGACTTGAAGCTGACTTGAAGCTGACTTGAAGCTGACTTGAAGCTGACCTGAAGCTGACTTGAAGCTGACCTGAAGCTGAGCTGAAGCTGACCTGAAGCTGAGCTGAAGCTGACCTGAAGCTGACCTGAAGCTGACTTGAAGCTGACCTGAAGCTGAGCTGAAGCTGACCTGAAGCTGAGCTGAAGCTGACTTGAAGCTGACCTGAAGCTGACTTGAAGCTGACCTGAAGCTGAGCTGAAGCTGACCTGAAGCTGAGCTGAAGCTGACTTGAAGCTGACCTGAAGCTGACCTGAAGCTGACCTGAAGCTGACTTGAAGCTGACCTGAAGCTGAGCTGAAGCTGACCTGAAGCTGAGCTGAAGCTGACTTGAAGCTGACACGAAGCAGACTTGAAGCTGACCTGAAGCTGACTTGAAGCAGACCTGAAGCTGACTTGAAGCTGACCTGAAGCTGAGCTGAAGCTGACCTGAAGCTGAGCTGAAGCTGACTTGAAGCTGACACGAAGCAGACTTGAAGCTGACCTGAAGCTGACTTGAAGCAGACCTGAAGCTGACTTGAAGCTGACCTGAAGCTGACCTGAAGCTGACTTGAAGCTGACACGAAGCAGACTTGAAGCTGAGCTGTCTCCAGGACACGTCTCCACCTGCAGACAGGTGTTCCGGTCCTCACGAACACACGTATCCAGATGTCTCAGGCCTGAAGGGTTTCTTCCCCAAACTGCAGGTTCCAGATGTTTCCACAGATGTTCAAGATAAGGGTCCTCAACCTGTTGGAGGATCAATGACCTGCGACTGAGACCAAGATTTCTGACACTGGACAACAAATTTGTCTCCAGATGGCCTTGGGATTTCATTGTCCCTGCAGTTTCAAGTCCCCCGGTACCAGACAAAGCAGCTCCAGACCAGAACTGAGCCTGTATCTGTACTTAAACCCAGGTATCCTCACCCTCACTCGTCTCTACTTTAGTTCTTCACAGAAGAAATGATTTTCAAACGCTGGGGAAACATTTCCATGTGATGGAGCTCGTCCTTGATTTCAGCTGAACCAGGACCAGGGTCACATTTCTAGAAGTACCTACGCATTTTTAAAGGCCAGGTTCATCAGTTTGTTTTCTTTTCTAAATATTCTGTTGAACCACAATTGAAAGCAATGTTTTCAGTAAATTATCATTTATTTTTGTCAATTTTAAGTTATTTCAGTCACCATTCTGGGATTTCTTTTTCTTTTTTTTGTAGAAACAAATCTATCCTTCTTGACACAAATCCACCTTATCAAAAAAATGTGGGCTATAATACAATATTTGACGCAATTCAAATCAGTTTTTAGCTTAAAACCTTTGTCAGTGGTCTGTGCCACAAAGCTGGTATAACGTTAACTTCACAAACATACATAAACACGTGTTAAAAGTTTTGTTTTTCATAATTGGTGTCGGGTGGTTGCTCCGCTGATGTGGAGTAGCTTACTATATCTGTAAATATATAGTTCCAAACTCACATACCCTGCCTTTATTGATCTACTGAAGGGAAGGAAACCTTGTTGGTTCAGTTTGTCAGACGGGGTTGTACAATAGCGTGATGGCCAGTTTTAACCCCGACGTCAAGTCTTTTGGAGAAAAATGAGGGATATGAGTGTTTGGCTTGGACAGAAATCCACCTAGAAAAGACAGAGGGCAGTTCCTATTTCATTTATTTGACATGATTTATAAATAGACACAGACACATATGTTTAAAGTATCAAAAAATACAGATTACAGGATTTTCTAGACATTTTAGTGAGGTCTCTTATTTGTTGCCTTTGACATGTTATTTAAACTTGGATAACAAAAATGGAAAATGTGTTTTCTTTTTTTTTTACTTACACAGCATAATTTTCACTTTCACAAGCCCATTCATCAAGCAGTTTACTATAATTAATATGTTAAAATGAGATCAGAGAAGAGAAAACAGAATCACATGCAGCCAGCCAACTTCAGTCAGTTTCTGTACAGCTGAACAAGTGTAACTCCGTGAAACTGTTAGTCCAACAAATATACTTCAGGTTTATATTATGTAATTATATTACATTATAACAAACTCTGAGGAAGTTAATATCACAAGGGAATATGACTGAATGAGAACAACTGACGTCCGTGTCTCTCAGAAGGGTTTGGTCGGGCGTTAAACAGGCTCAGCCGAACCAATTTTAAATACAAGGGATATGAGCATTTCAAACATACAATAAGTTCTGGCTAAATTGATTTTTTTTCTTTTTTTTTTTTTTTTGTTAAGATAGCTGTAAGTTTTAAAGTTTAATCATTGTAGTCTCTGGAAAATTGAGATTTAGGATGCTACAAATACAAAGTCAAGAAATATACTAAACTTTAAGAAAAGAACGAGGCAACATGGCTAGATGGTCTCCACCAGGGGTGAAAGTAGATTTCATTTCTACCACAACTTTTTCTTAGTTCACGAAATGAAGCCGGTAGAGAAAGATGGAGGCTCGGACAGTTCAAGGGTGATTTGGTGCAGGTGTGTAAGTCACATATATCTAGGGCCACAGTTGTTTGGCAACTACAACCCTTTCCAGGAAGTGGTCAGCTGGTCAGCCATCACACACAAGAGATGATTCTTTTCCTTTTTATTACACAAAAGAGAGTGTGCAAAGAAAAGGAGAATGGGTCTCCATGAGATCCTCGCACATGAACCCGAGCTGGGATAATTTAGTTCCGTCCAGGAGCTGCAGCTGGATACCGACAGTTGTCTTCCCACACCACAGCTTTCCTATTTGGATGTTTTTGACGTATTATTATACAGGTTAGGATTCTGGCACCTTGAAAGTATCGTGAGTCTATTTTCACCCCTAGTAATGCATTTTTTTAAATATTTTGTTCCCAAGGAGCAAAGTAATGATTCTGCTAAAACCAAAAGGACGTCATTCTTATAATGAAGCTAATGCAGCACAAATACACAATAAATTTCTTCATTTAACATTTATGTAGCCTAACATTTAGCTACAGACCCAAATCCTGTTCACTTTGCTCTAAGGACAATAACTCCTATAGCTCATTTGTAAATATATCTAAAAAGACAACTGATAAACTTAAAAAGAAATTGCATGATTAGTTGGTATTTTACCAAGTTGAGTTTTTTTCTTCTTTTAAATCTAAATAATTGTCACTATTCACAGTGTTTAGAACTGAACAGTACAGCCCAGCACCCCAGGCGGGCTTGTAACTGGCACCATTTAAATTTTTGTTGTGAAGGTTACATCTGAAGTCCAGTCGTGCTCCAGCGGTCCTGCGGAGTAGAGTTCAAGAGCTGCTGACATGAGCTTTTCTCCCAGGTACGTTAGGAGAAGGTTCATGTGCGGTGTCGCTCTCCTACAAAATCAAGTGCCCATTTCAGTGGATGTTTCAAGTAGCACAACTGTCTGTTTGCAGTCGTCATTCTCTCCTGGCGAGGATTTACCCGCCACCATGTGTTTCAATATGTTATCACAATTCCAACATTTTTTATAACATTTATAATATAATAATATATAGATGGATCATATAATTCATAACTTAAGCTACTCTGTCCGCAGGAATGTTTCTACTTAACTCATGAAACAACTTTGCATAGAACGTATTTGCGTAGCTAAGAAAATAACATCTTATACTTCCTGCATGATACACCAAAATAGTCACATATGAAAACATGAAGATAGTCATGTTGTACACACGGACGTGAGAAATCGTGTAAAAAAGGGCTGAAATTAAAATAATAGTCAGAACTTGCAAATCTGAAAAAAAAAAAAAAAAAAACAGAATCAAAACAACAGAATGTTAGTTTAGATAATCCAGACCAAAAGGATGTGTTGTAACAGTACAATACAAGGTTGAGCATAAATGACTTGTGGTTGGTAGAAAGTATTCACTGCACCGTTAAAATAAATACCTCATGTACTGTACTTCTCCTGAACCTGACTGGAATTGTTTTGATAAAGAATAATACTGATCAAGCAGACATGAATATATATATATATATATATAATTTTGATAACAAAAATACTCATCTGCAAATGGTTGTAATTGGATCAATATATAAATATGTGCAATAATATATATGCATGTATATATACATACATATATATGTATATATGCATGTATATATATCTATATATCTATATATATATATATATATATATATATATATATATATATATATATACATTATGTATGCATATATATGTATGTATGTATGTATTTCTATACATATATATTTATAACAAAAGGTGCACTTAAATAATGTCGTCAAGGAGATGTGGAGTGCCCACCCAGTCCAACGTCCTGGGCTCCGAGGCAGCCATAATCATGCACATGAACTGTTTACCAGTCCTCTTATCAACTGGATAAATAGTTGTGGGCGTAAACCGTCGGTTATTTTCCACAAACTCACAGAGCTGCTGATAGACCAGAGGGTACTCATGGCGTAGGAAAACTCCTCGAATCCTTAACTCTCGCTGTATATTGATGAAACAGATTTCCCTTGCCTTGCGACCCTCCTCGCCCTCTTTGTCTATATCTGCTGTTCCTGGCGGTGGAGTAAGGATCAGGGTTTCCATGTCACTCTCTTTCTTATGAACCTTTCTCTCTGGGCTAAAGGAAGCCAGTGCGACCTTTGCATATTTTCTAACTGTTGGAGCTTGGTTCCTTGGTGATGGCCCGTCAGGCAACTGCTCGCCTACAGCAATGGATACATTCAAGATGAAACATTCATTTGGGTCATACTCTTTACCCGCTTCCTGAAGCTCCTTACAGTACTCGCCCAGATTGTCCTTGAAGCTTTCAAGCTCTCGGAGGGATAGATATGTAGGAGACATAACCAAACTATCCAGGCCATACTGCAGGAAGTTACTGGAGGATGAGGGGTTTGGAAAACCAAGGAAGAGAACTCCCCTACCTCGAGAGAGGTAGCCAACTTTGGCAATGCGGGAGAAGGCTTTATGGACTTCAACAGTCTCCCGGCAGTGTTTTATAATGTGACGACATGTGCTTCCAATTCTTCCATACAAGCAGCTTTCTTTATGAATGTCCCAGTCCTCCCTGCGGCAGTTGCGAGAGCAGTAGTAGGTGTAACAGCTGTGGCAGGATTTAAAATATAGGCAAGCATTGAAGAGGGTCTCTGTTCTTCGACATCTGTTGTTAGAGCACATCATTGTGTCATCCTCATCGGGGCTCTGATCTGGGGAGCACTCCTCTGCACTCTTCATGGCATCACTTGCTCCATCCATATCACAAAAAGCATCAGGGTTAATTTTGATTGAGGTTGGCTGCTTGTCCAGGGGAGGGGGCTCCTCGGTGCCAGTCTTTGAGCTTTTCCTGGACAGAGATACCTTCTCCTCCTCATCAATCAGCTTCTTTAACTGGTCCAGAATGTCCTCACTTGCTCTTCTACTGGGTGGCTTGTAGTCAGTCACAAGATCTGCCAGAAGCTCATCAAGCTGTTCAAGGCTTTGCTGAAGTGAGGCATTGTCATGGGTCTTCTCTTTGGTTGAGCTTTCATAATCACGCCTAAAAACTTCTGGACCCTCTGTGCTTCTGGAATCAAGAATGTCCCAACTGGCAGATCGTCCTTCACTCTTAATAAGATTCCCTGGTCTGATGTCATTATCAGTGATGGTTATCTCAGGAGTGACGAACCAGAGTTTGCTAGAGCTCTTAGATGTCTCGGTGGGGCTTTTATCAATAAGTGAGTTATCAGACATTGATAAAGCTGCGTATCGTCTTGGCGAACTAGAAAGATTGACTACCACTGGCTGTGGTTTGTCATCTAAGGCTGTGGAAGGCTTCCTGGAGTCAAGAAGATCATCATAACTCTGACCTCTTTGTACAGAGAGTGGCTGTTCCCTTTCTACACGTGAATTGAGAATATTGTCCCAGGACCTAGAGTAAGATTTTGAGTCTGTGCCAATCTTTTGAGGTTCTACACATGGGTTGGCATACCATGGAGCTAAGACAGGGTCTTGTCGAACTCTGGTTGGAGTAACTTGAGAAACATAAGAGGCAGGATTGGTAGAATAACCCGAAGCATCTGAGCCATACCAGTCATCTGCTGGAGGCTGGATGACTCTAGCGTGTCGTCGGCCCTCAGTGTAGTATGCCCTTGCAGGAACATGGTGCTCTGGTGGCATATACATGTCACTGGCGTAATTAAACCTTGGTGGAGCAGTCTGGATTTGATAAGACCTTGGATCATCAGCATAAACTATTCTTGTTGGAGGTGTCCTTATGATGTACGGCCCTGGCTCATTTGCTGCATAGGGTTTGGGGTATCCTGTCTGCACAGAATATGGATAGGGCTCCATCTCGGGATAATATGGTCTCGTAGCTACAGCATGCACCATTCGAGTCCTAGGATCTTGCACATACTGCACTTTTGGAGTATATGCTTGACCTGGCGTGTAAGGTTCATCGTGAAAATAACTTGGCTGTGGAGGGGCGGTAGTTACATATCTCCCTGGCTCATCTGCATAAAAGAACTTGGTTGGCACATTAGGGCTGGAGTGAGCTCGCCGTTCCCTTCCGTAATAATCCCCTGAAGAAGCCATTCTTTGTAAGGGAAGTTCTGCCTGTTGTAGGTAACTGTTTGGCATGCTACGAGAATATTGATAAGCTTGCCTACTTTCTGTTCCCAGTGAGTCGGTGGGAGTTGGAGTTCTTGAGTAGGAAAAATGTCGTGGCACCGTCAGACTCTTACTTCCTGCACTGTGCTGCCGCTGCCAAGGTATGTCGATGTGAGCTGAGGTCTGTTTCCGTCCTGAATGATGTAATGCTGCATCATCAGGCATAATATCCACACGGCACCTTACATGAGGGCTAGTTGCTGGTTTATCCAGGCTTCCATCCTCAATCTTATCAGAAGCATAATGAGGTGAATATCTGCTGCTGTCACCAATCTGAGGCTGCAGTTTGATGGGATGTACTTCATGCATTTGAGCCCTTGTTGCTGCATAGGATGACTCCCTACGCGGTGATGCTTCAGTTCTCCAGCGAGAGTCTCTTGAAGCCCTTTGAGACTCTCGCCCTTTCCTTCTTGAAGATGAGGAGCCTTCTAAAGACACAGGAGTGAGACTGGTCTGAACCCGAGGGGCACTTTTTGACCTGGTCCTTCTTTTATGTTCAGGGACAACTATTTCACTAGCCATATCGGTCACAACTGACTGAGGAGTTAATCTATGGCTGAAAATATCTGGAGCAGAAAAGCGATATCTCTGCTGGCGGCCCGAGGCACTCCAGGCAACATCTGGGTTGACCGCCTGCCTATCAGCCTTCCTATATGGGGACTCCATTAGGTATCCACAGGATTCGGGGTACTCCAATAACGTATTGTCAAAGGTTCGGCAGTGCCTCTTACTGACTTTGATCTTACTGTCCTCCAGAGTGCAGTGATTTATAAAATCACATTGTTTGGAGGGTTGCAAAGACTTGTAGTGTGAAGAAATGGGAATCACTTTTATATCTCGATGCACAGTTGATACCAGTATGTCAGGCAGGTCTGTGCGTGTCATCTTAAAGGGATTCCTTTAGTTTTCTCCATCAAGTTGCTGCAATGTCGATCTTTCCTGGAGGGGAGAAATAAGAATTTCAGGCGGTAGCATTTATTTAACATTTTTGTATTACAAAGTATGCAATCAAAAAGAAGTTTATTAGTCCCACTTCACAATAAGACTACGCTTATAAAGGGTTTACAGACCCTATGATTAGATTGCTAGATTGTCGTCTCATTATAAAACACTAATACGTTTAAAAGAGCAAAAGTGGCCCTTTTTCATTTCAATATATAATAAATTCTTCAAATACGAAACAGGATTTTCTGTGTATTATTTCATATGTTGGGCTTTAAAGGGTTAAATATTTATTCCTGTTTAATAAAAAACAATTAACAGCTTAACTACCCATTGTTTTTAATTCCTTTATAAATGTGGGCATCTAGAATTCTAGAGTAGTACCAAAAACAGTCTATGATCAATGGAAAATATAGTGGCAAGGGGAAAAAAGTAAATATCTGGCAATTAACTGTTAACTATTATACAAACACAATTTGCTTTAGGTGATAGCTCACAAACAATGTAATTTATCCTGTTGTTTTCTTTTAACACAATCATTAAACAGTTATACTGCTTGAGGAAACTGTAAATGAACCGATAGATTATTACTAACTGGAGCTGCAACTTTGCACACCTGGAGTCCAGTAAATGAAATGAGTTCAGGTGTGGCTTTAGGTACTTTGACTAGTAAAACGCTGCCTTGCTCCCAACAAGAACCTCTTTAAAGACACAAAATCCAGAATGGATGATCCCCATTCGGCTGGAAAAGGATGCAGAGTCATTTCTGAGAGTTTAGACATCAATCAGTCCCATGAACCCCTCTTCAGTGAGGTGTAGAAGAACCCACAAATAACAGTGAAAGGTTGAAGACATCACTGGAACTGGAAATTTCATCTATTATTTGTAAATCATTGAGCGTACAGGATGTCTATAGCGGCACACCTCAGACGAAACTGGTCCGCTCCAAAAACAGCGTTTCAGCGTCCCTGAATTTTGATAAAGAGCAGCTTGGTAATCTGCAGCAGTACTGGGAAAATGAAGATCAGATCACATTTCATAGCGAGTTAATTCAAAACCATTTTATTCCTGGGACTTCACACATTTGTCAAAGATGTGTTTGAGGAACCTGGAAGAACCGCCTCTGTTCTGCTGAACTAAAATGTAATAGAGACTGCTGTGAGCAAAAAGTAGTTTACTTTTAATTACAAGAGACCTACTTTTCAATGGTTGATATTTTCATATGCTTGCCAATATTCTTGAGTCATTTACAAAATGTTTTTTTCTTTATAAAAAAAACTCTTTCAAAAAGACTCCGTGCAATCCCACGTGGACTCAAAAGTGCACCCAAGAGTTGTAACCTGCATTAAAGCATCCATTTTAGTTTTTTGATCAATAAACACTGCAGTTCAAACCTCTCAGATCTTGCAGCTGTTTAAGTATTTAGGAAAATATGGATTTTTCTTTTACATCAAAAACAATTATTCTAAATGTTTTTAATGAGGACATACCCACAAAGCAAATTCTATTACCGTAAATCCTTTCCTCCTGGAAGTTGTTACTACCTCTAACTCCCTGAGCACAAGCCCATGGACCAGTTTCTGATTAAAAAAAATACTTCAGTTCATCAAAATAGCTCAGCGTTTTTGAGTTTCCTGGAGAGCCGGCAAGTTTCCTACCGAAATCTATCAATCAATCAATTTCATTTTGTCCTCCAGTTGTTGCTGTCAGATTCAGAAGCTTCGTGTGTATGGAGCTAGAACAGTCTCATAATTCACAAATGCACAGGACAAGTTTTACAAATGCACAGAACGATTTGCAAATACACACACCGTTTCACACGTGCACAGGACAAGTTTTACAAATGCACAGACCGATTTGCAAATACACACACAGTTTCACACGTGCACAGAACAATTCACACGTGCGTAGGACAAGATATACAAATGTATTTTTGATGCACACAGAAATATAACCTGATTTACAAATGTTTTTTTGTCTGTGAGCTGCGCTGGATTTGTGTGTGAGTTTTGAGACTCCCCTGACGTGACTCGATCCACAAATAGGTTTTTTTTAACACGGAAGGATCTGCAACCAATCAGATGTCTTCATTTGTTCCAGCCAATCATAAGAGCAGACCTACGTGGGGGACGATTTACTCGTAAACCAACCAGATTAAAGGGGCGGATACACCTGCTGTTTGAACTGCGTTAGTGCTGTTCACATAGAAAAGTGATTAATATTTCAAGTTGTTGGAGTAAAGATAAATAAACACCAACAGGAGATAAAATATAAATAAAAAGGATGGAGAGGAGATCACTGTTGTGCTTTTCTTGTGATCCCGGTAAATAAAACAGCGCGATCAGAGATGGTCGGGCTGTTCAACCAGAGCCGTCGGGAGACTGGAGAGCTCATTAGTCCTGCCGATGCAGCAACTGATGATGAGAAACAGCAGAGATATTTCTGTATTTGAACTACAGGTGTCTTTCAGGAGAACGAGCCTGTTGACGGGGGTGAATATCGCTGCAGGTCGTTCTGGCTCTGGCCGTGAGTGGCGCTGGTCCCGGTCAGACACCAGCTGACCACAGTGACCAGACGTGGAGGTCAGAAACAAGCAGCTGTTATCCTCACATTCATGATGTGACATTGTCACCACACAGAGACAAACATGTGTCAAAACAGCGGCGGCAGATCAACACATTCCCGGTGCAGTCGTGCTCATGGGAAGATGCGGTGATGATGCTGGTCGGGGTTTAGTCCACCGATCATCAAACATCTGAGCTGGATACAGAGGTTCTTAGGTTATCAGTCGACTGATACCGACTTTACTCCAGATATTTCAGTAAATGAATCTCCTGACATGTGCGTGCTGCTCCACCTGCCGCTGCAGCTCGTCCCCGTCAGGCAGACGCAGCAGCTCTCTGCTGTCTGTCTGGTTCTGAGCTGAATCAGCGGGACAGTAATACTTCGTGAAACCAAACAGAGCAAATATACAAAAATCTCCGCTGTTTCTCATCATCAGTTGCTGCATCGGCAGGACTAGAGCTCTCCCGACGGCTCTGGTTGAACAGCCCGACAAACCATCTCAGATCGCGCTGTTTTATTTACCGGGATCACAAGAAAAGCAACAGTGATCTCCTCTCCATCCTGTTTATTTATATTTTATCTCCTGTTGGTGTTTATTTATCTTTACTCCACTAACTTGAAATATTAATCACTTTTCTATGTGAACAGCGCTAACGCAGTTCAAACAGCAGGTGTATCCGCCCCTTTAATCTGATTGGTTGCAGATCCTTCCGTGTTAAAAAAAACCTATTTGTGGATCGAGTCACGTCAGGGGAGTCTCAAAACTCACACACAAATCCAGCGCAGCTCACAGACAAAAAACATTTGTAAATCAGGTTATATTTGTGTGTGCATCAAAAATACATTTGTATATCTTGTCCTACGCACGTGTGAATTGTTCTGTGCACGTGTGAAACGGTGTGTGTATTTGCAAATCGGTCCGTGCATTTGTAAAACTTGTCCTGTGCATTTGTGAATTATGAGACTGTTCTAGCTCCATACATGTGAGCTGTTAGAGTCAGTCGTGCATTTTCTTTAAAGAAGCGAGATTTTTTAAAGACTTGAGTGGAGCACCCACATTGAAAATGGAAATATTCACTCCTGTGACGTTTCCATCAATGCTGACGGAGGTGGAAACAGTAAACACATTTACCATGGGACTGAATTCTGATTGATTTTCTGCTGCATATAACTGTATTAACTGTTAGGAGCTTTTGCATTTCAGCCATGGATATGTTCCTGTAATAATAAGAGAAATATCAGTCTCTTTCATATTTGATAGTATTGATGTGAAAAGATTAATTGTGTAATTATTACAGTTTTAGAACAGCCATCAGCCGCTTACCCCTAGTTTTGGGCCTGCTGGAGACTCTTCAGGTGATGTCTGGGGTACATCACAGCATCACATACAGACAAACTCCACACAGAAACAGTCCTGGGAGTTGAACCAGGAACTTACAAACCACTAAGCTGCCCAGTTTCAGACAGTAACAGTAAAATAATCCTGTTACCCATCTTTACCCAAGGCAGGGTGACATGAGCATGACGATAGGTTGTCGATGTTTGGCATGAAACCTTTCGTCTCTGTCCTGCTGGGTTCTCCGGGGTTATGGGGAGCTGGAATCCCTTGTACAGGCTTTACAGATCTTGGTCCGCATTGTAAGTTGGAGTGATTTTCCGTTGGGTTTCAGGCTTGGCCAAGGATGCCTTTTGTTACTGATTCTGTTCGTTGTTTTCACGGAGAGAATTTCTAGGCGTGGTTGAGGAGGGGTTTGATTTGGTGACCTCAGAATTGGGTCTCTGCTTTTTGCAGATGATGTGGTTCTATTGGCTTTTCAGACCAAGACCATCAACTCTCGCTGGGGCGGTTTGCAGTGGAAGAAGACCTAGGACACGCTGGACGGACTATGTAAACACAGGCTTGGTCTGACCCGTGTGCTTTACTATCACATGCTCAAACGTGGTTTAAAAATAGTTAGACGAGTGATACGTTTTCACAGCGGTGGGTTGTGGGTGTTTAACAGAAGAAAAACCGCATGGTGTGTTGGTGAGGGATCAAAATTTGATGAAGGAAAAATGAAGATTTTCTCACTTTGTCAAGTTACAGATTTGTAAGTTTAAAACAAATGTTTGTCCGTCATGCATTTTTAAGAAAAGGAAAGTCCATCTGTCATATTACGTCGCTGCTCGCCCACCATCAGTTCAATGTGTTTGAAACGTGTGCAAACGTGTACAATGTAGTTTTCCATCTACCCTGGTCTGGAGGTATTGAAGGGCCACATCCAGTCTTTGTAGATGCATTTCTAATCCCTTTTTGAGTCTGCTTTAATTATTTATGACAGTCAGTCAGTCAGTCAGTCAGTCAGTCAGTCAGTCAGTCAGTCAGTCAGTCAGTCAGTCAGTCAGTCAGTCAGTCAGTCAGTCAGTCAGTCAGTCAGTCAGTCAGTCAGTCAAATGTATTTATATAGCACTTTTCACAGAGAATGTTCACAAAGTGCTTCACATAACAACACAAAGGTAAAACCAAGACCATACCAACAGAAACAGTCAGAAAATCCCTACGACCCCTTACTAAAAGCCTGCCTGTACAGGTATGTTTAAGATGTTTTTGTCTCTCAGGTCCTGAGGAAGAGTACTCCAACGCCTGGGTGCAACGGACTGGAAGGCTCTGTCACCTCTGGTTATACACCTGGTTGGAGGCACAACCAGAAGACCCTGGTTGCCAGACCTAAGAGACCTGCTGGGGACATAAGGGCAAAGGAGTTCAGACATGTACTCTGGTGCCTGACCATGAAGAGCTCTTAAAGTTGAAATCAAGATTTTAAAATGAATCCTAAAACTCACCGAAAGCCAGTGCAGTAAGGCTAAGATGGGACTTATTCGGCAACTCCTCTCTGATTTAGTCAGCAGCCTGGCCGCAGCATTCTGCACCAACTGCAGGCGGTTGATGGCTGCATTACTGAGACACGGGAATAAGGAGTTGCAGGAGTCAAGCCGAGATGACACAAATAATCAATTCTAGCTCGGCCTGCAACACAATAGTTCTCAGTTTGGCAATATTCTTAAAGGGGACCTATTATGAAAAACAGTTTTTTTCTTGCTTTAACATATATAAAGTGGTCTCCCCCCAGCCTGCCAACTCAGAGAAGGAGGAAAGCAACCAAATTCTGCAGTGTCTGTACAGCCGCCCGGATGAGCCGTCCAGTGTGATGTGGATCTACGAGCCAATAAGATTCTGCTGCCTTTCGTTACGTAATGAAAATACGATTTACATCGGTTGGCCTCCGATGTGTGAAACCACGCTCACAACTAACTCCGCCGGCTGGAGCTTCTGCCATTTTTTGGTAGCGGTGTAACGCGTCATTCAGGCAGCCAATCAGCACAGAGCCTCATTATCATAGCCCCGCCCACTCAGAATCCTGCATAGATAATGAGGTTAGAGAATGGGATGATAAAGACGTGGTTTAGAGGCTGAATTTCTAATTTATTTAGCAAAAACAATCAAAAGCTTGTTTTTAAGACATTCAAGGCCTGTTTAAAATAGGTATTAGATGCCATAATAGGTCCCCTTTAAGATGGAAAAAACAAGCGCGAGACAAAGAGTAAATGTGTTTGTCAAAACTCAGCCTGATCAAAACCGTTCCCCAGATTGCTCAGGGAGGAACGTACATGTGTGCTTACAGACCCAATGCGGTCCTTCACACCAGAAATACAGCTGTCTGGGCCTAAATGAGTATGTAGCAACCTCGTGCCACTTGGGGTCGACCGACAGGAAAGAGGACACGGGGTTTAGTGCAGAAATTGTGATTTATTCTTTGCACCCAGACACGCGTGAACCAGCACCTTCAGCAGCTCTCCTTCCTCCCAGCAGAGCCCCTTGCTGGTGCAGCCGCTGTTCAAGTAGCCAGGCAGGGTGGAGAGATTGATTGGGCACAGGTGTGCCTATTCAGCTGAGTGGCTGCTCCCCCCCAGCCCACACCCAATCCTCCACCCTGCCACAGAGTACCTCAGTTGTTTTAGTGTTTAACTCAAGGAAACTGTTGGACAGCCAGGCCTTAATAAAAAAACAATCGTCCAGCACGTTTAGACCATCAATTCTGTTGGGGAATGTCATCAGCGTACATGTGATAAGTGATGGCCCCGGAATTGACTTATAATTTAATCAAGCGGCAACATACAGTATACTAAACAAATAAAAGTGGACCCAAAACCGAGCCCTGAGGCACTCCAATTGATAGGAGGATGGACGAAAAGTTAAACGGGCCAACAGCTACTGAGAACTTTCTGCCAGAGAGGTACGAGGCAAACCAGTCAAGGGCCCTGCCTGATACCTACTTGGTCCCTCAGCCTGTCAATAAGGATGATCCACCATGTTGATTGCTGCACTGAGGTCCAGCAGCACCAGAACAGTACCTTTACCAGTCAGACGCCATCTCCTGATGGCGTCTGACTGGTAAAGGTACTGTTCTAGTGCTCATCTGGTGCCTTAGGGCAGTGGTTCCCAACCTTTTTTCCTTGTTCCCCCCTACTTGTGTCTAAGACCAGCCGGGCCCCCCGACCCGTACGTACTAGCAGCAAAAAAGTAAAGTGATTCGTTACAAATCTTTAATTGAAAAAATTAACATTAATTATGTTTTTGTGATACATTTCTCTTTGGTTTACCCTGTACACATATGACTTTGTCTTTCTCACCTTCATTTTGTGTCACCAATGTATAAAATACGCCCAGAAAATAATTGCAAGGACATAATATAATTTCTGAAAAATGTCTCTTTTAATATGAGCGCAAACATTTTTTACATTTTTCCTTTAACAACCTGTCAGAGTAGTAGTATGATTAAATGTTGAATAATGATATAATAATAAGTTATTAAGTTTTTATCCTGCTAAATAACTTAGAAATATATTTCTACGTGGGTTTATACAGACTTGGATTACAGTATTCCATTAGGTGTGTTATTGTGATTTTTTATTTATTTAACATGCGCAAATATAATTTGTACAACTGCATATCCTCAAAGCAGACAAAGTTTCGCGCCCCCCCAGAGATCTCTGGCACCCCCAGGGGGGGCCCGGACCCCAGGTTTGGAGACACTGCCTTAGAGTATCATTAGATACTCTAAGGACGGCTGTTACGGTTGAAGTGAAAGTAAATATTAAAGACACTGACAGATATTCAAATAATATCAGCAGTGCAGTGAAGGGAATCCAGCCTTCACACGTTGTCACTTGTCCTGAGAGGGGCCTGCAGGCGCCTCAGAGCTGAGCTGACGTGGCCAGCAGGAAGCTTTGACAGCCTGTGCTGACACACACATCTGCTATTCCGTGTAAGGTGACATGAGGTGGGTCACTCCCCTAATCACACACACATGGTGGGAGTAGCTGGACAATCCTCCAAACTGGCTCCCTCTGAAAGGAGATGTGCAGCGGAGGCCACTTCTTCAATAAAAGTGTAGTAGTCTTACGGTCAGTGAGCACTGTTTTCATGGTGCACTGTGGGAAATGCATTGCAACACTGCCGCCGTGGATCTGAACACCCATATAAACGTCTGACTGCTCGGGTGGAAATTATTCCTGGCCTCTAGATTCGTCCTCCTACAGTATCAGCATTCATCTCTACACACCAGGTCCCCCATGTAATTCTGATAAATATAAACTGATACAGCGCAAACGGCGCGCACCGATGTTCCCGCTTTGTCATTGTCTTTACATTGTTACATGAATCCAGTCTGTGCAAGTGTCCGACTCACTGTGTTAAATTCATCAATGTGGCATTTTCTCGAACCATGACTACGTTTCTGTCGTTTGAGTTGTTTTAGATGTGAAAATTAGATCCTCTCTGGCCCACTTTTGGAGTAGTCTTTAGCTTAGCACCCCCATCAAATTCCTCAAACTGGGACGCCGTGACCACCGTGTACTGCAGGTAAGACAATAACTACAAAAACTTCACACAACCTCACTTTAAGAAGACAGAAAGAATGTAAGTACTCCTTTAAGTGACTCAATACTATGTGATCTTAATATCCATGTATACAAGGACGATGTTAAGCATGGAACGATGTAGACTAACACTTTTGATCTGCAGAAAAATGTGATGTACGACATAGCTTTGAGCATGTCAGTGTTTTGTTCAAAATACTTGCTAAAAAAAGGAGCTGCATTAAAATTCAGGCAGCAGGCTGCGTTTTGTTAGTGTTCAATGACCCAGAGCCCTGCAGGGAAAAACAGGGTCAAATAATTGGGCCTTTCAAGCCTGAGTGGATATGAAATCGTGTTATTCAGCTCCCTCGGACGCTGGAGCAGTACAAGTTTGTTTCAAGCATTTCATTAGTTTGTATCCAGAATAAACAGAAAACCAACTATTTTAGCTTCTTCTGCTCATAGGTAAAGTAAGTTAAAGTAAGTTAAATACAGGGCAGCACAAACACATGAAGTTCACTGACAGGTAAAATGTAGGTCACAACTGATGTTGGGCTAATGCTGACTGGTTTAGTGTTGTGTGTATGAGTGCGAGCGTCACGCTGGGGTTGTGTCCTTACGTCAGGGTGGATACATCACTAAGATGAGAGGGAGGAGTAGTCATGACAACATCTCAACTTGTTTAATAAAGATTACATTAACAATCATAAATAGAAACAGCCTCAGCTCGGCACGAAGGGCTGGACGTGACGAAGCACAAATTCTTTCTCACCCTACTTGAGCAGACTTTTCAAGCGTTTACAGTTTTTTTCTGAAAGTCTGTACTTGTACTCACAATATTTTGTATTTTCTACTCTTTTCATTTCATTTTAATGCGCCTTGTGAAATTGTTGTATACGTTTTTATTTTGTATATCCTGTGAATATCATTACACATGATTAGAGCTTTTAGTTCAGCCCCACAATCGTTTTACACTTGAGAATTTAAAAAATGATGAAACGTCATCATGCTTTCAAAGCTCAAACAGAGATATTTATTCAAAGTTTTCACATTAATTAATTTGCAGCGAGCCGTGCTCAGGCAGAACTGACCCTCCCTCCTCAACCCCCTGCTTGCCTGACCTCTCGTCACTCCAGTCTCAGCTACGTTCGCTTTTCCTTGAAACAGATGCAGGACGCTCAGACAGCAGTGCCACTGGGGTTGTTTCTGACTTCGTCATGCCAACAAAAAGCAAATCAAATTTCTTCCAGATTGCTGCAAGAAGCTGCATGCTTTTAAACAGCCCCCCACCCATGTAAGATTTCAGTGGCTAGCGCTAGCTAGCTGTATTTAGACTGGCTGATGCTCCGCGTTTTAGTGTGAAAAGTTACAAAAATCACATTTTTGAAAAGCAAAACTGCTCCTGCAGTGCAAAAATACCCACAATTCAGTTCAGCTGCACTAAACAATTTGGAGAAAATGCGACAAGGATGCCGAGGATGCTCTCAGGGGGGAGTCACACTTAATACAACCCAAACTATACAAACTAAGAAGTGAAGAATAAATATCTCTATACAAACACTCCAATAAATAACATGACACATAAGCTCCAGATAATTACACTGATAATATTACATACTTTTTCATCTCCCACCTGTACTTGTTAGAAAGTTTTCTCCAGAAGCTCTTAAGCAGGTAAATAGTGATGATGGCCATCCCATCCTCCCTTCTCTACCAACAAAACCATTCCAACTTTTCTATGTCTGGCATACATGCAGACCAAAGACAATTATAATCCTACACCATGTTCTTATCTTTCACTGTCAGCTGGTTAGCTTTATCCCCTCACCACACACACACACACACACACACACACACACACACACACACACACACACACACACACACACACACACACACACACACACACAGACACACACACACTTCAAGCACAGATTAGATCTTGCAGTATCTATTTTGAGGAGACATACAGTGAAGAATGAAAAGATATGTTTCTAAACATATATTTGTCTGAAGTGACTACAAACTAAAAACTCTGACGTAACGCAACTTTGTGTTTGAAAGTCTGTCAGAGAACCTCTCGGATCTGCAAAGTATTGTGACATCCCAGATCAGAATGATCTCGTCTCGCCAACTTTATCTCCACCCACAACTTTAAGTCATGCTGCATTTACTGCATTGCAGAAGTAGGTAGGACAAAGCTGTAGGCCATATTTCAATAAAGCTGCAAACCTACAGCAGAGAAGGCTGGAATAGACCTGACGCCTCCCCTAAAACCAGCTGATATGAACAGGGCTGTAAAGACATGGTTAAATATGGCACTTTTGTACCGTTTTAGACAGACATTCAATTAAGACCTCAGGAAACTGTGAAAAAGGGCAGGATATGTCTCCTTGAAAGGAGTTATTCTCCTCACCCTAAACAAGTAGTTTTTAAAGCCCAAACCAAAGTCAATGACTTCTAGTTAACTAACAGCAAAACAACTTTGCTTGTGTGTAAAAAAAAAATACAATTTTAAAAGTGTTACTGTAATCATAGATGTAGATATCAGTTCAATGTCCTGCCCTTCTTCCTGCTTCTGTACACTCCTTTGATATTTCTAGGAGTCCTTTAATTCCTGGGAACCACAGTAATCTCTAACGTAGCTGTAAAATCCTCCTTATTGGCAATAGTGACGGAACTACCGTCAGTTGAGGTGAGACAGGACTCTCCATGGACTTTGATGTTTGCAAATGACACTCTGATTTGTAGTGAGAGCAGGGAGGAGGTGGAGGAAAAGAAGGTCAGTTGCAAAAGGACAGGATCCATTTGTGTAAATAAAAGGGAAGCAGGATGATAAGGGTGTAAGGAGTAGAGGTGATGAAGTGCATGGACTTATCTGTGATAGAAAGAGTTATGGAAAAGGTTTACAAGACGGTGGTGGGACCAGCCCCTTTCTGGTTTGGGGACAGAAGCTCTGACCAAAGAGGCAACAGAGCTGTAAATGGCAGAGATGAAGAGATTGAGATTTTCTTTTGGACTGACAAGGACAGCTGGGATTAAGAGCAATCACATCAGCGGGAACCGCCAGGGTTAGATGTCTTAGAGACAAATTACGAGAGATTAAACTGAAATGGTTTGGACAAATAAAAGGAAGGGTTGTAAACACACTGGTAGAAAGATGCAGGAGATGGAGCTGCCAGGCAGGAGAAAAGGGAGAACACAAAAGAGGAGATTTCTGGATGTGGTGAAAAAAGATATACAGTTAATTGATGTCCCAGAGGCAGCTGTGGAAGACAGGGTTAGACAGAAACAGGCGATTTGCTCTGGTGACCCCTGGAGGGAAAGCTGAAAGCTGGAAGATGAAAAATCACCTGAAGCCTATATTTCAGAATATTTGAAAAGATGTGCCGGTGTTTTGGGTCTAGTGTGTGCTGCACTTTCATCAATCCTTCACTCTCAAGCTGAAAGTCATTCCTTGATGTGACCACCTGGGGATCCTGACAAATGCTGATGCAGCTCATCTCAGCTGGACAGTTTTTGAATGATTAATCAATTCATTCACAAACAGTTGTATTTTATTAGACCAAAAAACTAACATGTTTGAGCTGAGTGTTACCGGTGAATATAATTGCTCCATCTGTGTGTAGATCTGTGTGCCACACTGTCTGCTCCCACAGGCATATTATGGCCTCTGGACAACTCTGCAACATCTGGCTGAGCTCTCCTCCTGCCGCCCTGTCGCCTTTTCAAGGAAAAAACCAAAAGACAGAACCAGCACCAAGCCTTCCTTTTGCAGAGCCACGGAGCGTGTCAAGGGCCCTGTCTGGACTGAAGTGACATGATCCTGGTTTTGCAAAGCTGCAAATCCGACAGACCGTCGCATTGACGCGCTGAGCTGGCGCCCACTGCGCATGTGAGCGCCGCCGCCGCTGCTGCTGCATGCAGGCTGAGGATGCTGAGGAGGAGGATGCTGAGGAGGAGGATGCCCGGAGCCGCCAGTGGGGATGATGTCAGCGCAGCCGCGGGGATGCACGCATCACCCAGCAGCACCCCAGGGTGCTCTGGGCACGCACGCACGCACGCAAGCGCTGGACCGTTTCGTGCACGACTCGCACCACCCGTGAGGGGAGAATTACACCGATATTGGAGGCTGAAAGACGACGCAGTGAGAGGATGACAGCGTCATGTGATGTGTGCAGCTCTTACCGCATCAGTCCGGACTCCGAGCCTGTTGTCCATCTTCTGTCAGGGACGAGGAGCAGAAGCGGTGCGACGGTGGTTTCCCAATGACGACATCGGACATGTGAATAAGGTAAAACTGCAATATGCTCCCTATTGGTCAGCAGCCTCCGAGGATTTGTCTCTCCTCCTCCCTAATGTCACCGCGCTGCTGGAAGCTGCGCAACGCCGCTGCGCCGTCGACGATGTGGCCGCAACCACAACCCATCCTCCCCTCCCTCCCTCCCTCCATCCCTCCTCACTCACTCTCGCTTTCTCTCGCACTCATCCTCATCCTCTGTCTCTCCGTCTCTCCATCACGCCCGGAGCGCGCACGGCCAGGCTCGCGCTTCACCTCCTCCAGAAGGATCTGCGCTTCCCCCCCTGACTTCAATCTGCTTGCCTCCAACCAGCATATTTCCGAAAACACTATAAACTAATCTGCAAATCTGTCGCTCATTAAATCTTTATCCCCTCCTGCAGACAGCGCCTTTGGCGCCACCACACGAGTGATGTGACTGTTGCATGTCGAGGACCTGCCTGGGCTGCTTGGCACACTTTTCACTGTCAGAAATATGTCTCCCGTGTTGCCATCTGTTCATCATGAGTATTCGGTCATCTGCAAGACTGAGCTCTCAGTTTAAAAGAAATAAAAGGCCAACGCTTTTAATCTCCCTACACAACCCTTTTTTTTTTAATTTATGACTGAATCTCAGTTGGCCATTGCTCCACCCTGTCCCGACAGGGTTGGCTGACCCAAGGACTCGGTGTTGGTCGGCACACACATATAAGAACAGGCACAGGCAAATCATTTAAACATAATTTTAAACAGAACTAAAGTATTTTAAACTTGTATATGAGTCTATATATGGTATATTTATTCACAAATATATCAACTTTGGTTGAAATCTTCTGTTGTGGCTGGTGGTGTCCTCTGAAGAGCCTCTCTGTTCCACCCTTTCCTCCTCCAGCTGACCTTTCACATGTGCTTCTGTCATGGCGGTCATTCTCTTTCTCTTGTCAGTAAAACTCTCAGGGCCAAATCTGTAGAAAAAGTTCTTCATGGTCGAAATCCTTCCACCAAAAAGTCAAGTCACCTGAGTGAGCAGTGTGATGGGAAGGACAATATCACCATGTTGCTATATTTTGCATTAAACTTATTTAAAAGAAACCCGCTATGACCTGAGGGTGAAACTCATGTTAGAGATGACGACAGCAAGAACAAATATGAAAAAGAGACGGACATCAATTAAGGCAAGATAAATATGGAATAGTTGTGACAACGACCTAAAAATGTGCAGTTCTATCTACAAGTTTAAGAAAATGTTTATAGTTATGGTGTTTTATATTTATTTACAATATTTTCTTTAAAGTATATTATCAACATTCTAGAATGTGAAACGTCCATTTTATATTTTGTCTTATTTATTTTTTGTCTTCTTTATGCATTGTTTGTTTCCACGGATTAATGCTAATGTTTCATATTTAAACTGCTCACAAGATAAAAAGGGTAGAAGCTACGGCTTCAGCTACACCTTTTCGGCAAAAGCAATGTTTATTTTACCTTTTCATTTTGTTTTGTAAAAAACGTGTACAAGACCGAAATAAAGATCATTCATTCATTCATTCATTCATTCATTCATTCATTCATTCATTCATTCATTCTTTTTAATTTATGTTATTTGTGAAGTTATTTCTTGGAAAAAGGGGCAGATCAGATAAGATTCTTCTTCTTTCTGTTCCCTTTTCATTCACAATTTAAGAACATTTGTATTGAATTGTTTTATTTTTTTGAATGAAATAAAGAATACATTTATTATTTCATTCATTCATTCATTCATTCATTCATTCATTCATTCATTCATTCATTCATTCATTCATTCATTCATTCATTCATTCATTCATTCATTCATTCATTCATTCATTGCCATAACCCTGTGAAATTGTAAAGAATCCACTAGAAGGAGAAGTGGTCTCTTCAGTGCATTTTCCAGTTTAACAGATTGATTGAATGGTTGCCCCTCCTTAGCAGCATGGCCGTCCACTTATGAGGAATTGATCCTTAAACTAGACCCTTGGAAAAATGAGATGGTGTTTCCTTTGGCAGGAACAACACGAACGAAGGTGATGGAGGTCCTGCTCACCTGCTGAACGAAGGTGATGGAGGTCCTGCTCACCTGCTGAACGGAGGTGATGGAGGTCCTGCTCACCGGCTGAACGGAGGTGATGGAGGTCCTGCTCACCTGCTGAACGAAGGTGATGGAGGTCCTGCTCACATGCTGAACGGAGGTGATGGAGGTCCTGCTCACCTGCTGAACGGAGGTGATGGAGGTCCTGCTCACATGCTGAACGGAGGTGATGGAGGTCCTGCTCACATGCTGAACGGAGGTGATGGAGGTCCTGCTCACATGCTGAACGGAGGTGATGGAGGTCCTGCTCACCTGCTGAACGGAGGTGATGGAGGTCCTGCTCACCTGCTGGACGGAGGTCCTGCTCACATGCTGAACGAAGGTGACGGAGGTCACTGAACCCGCCCGCTTCTGGCCCTGCCTGCAAACAACCACTGTATCTGGACTGCTGAGACACCTGTCTGCAGGGACACCTGTCTGCTGGGACACCTGTCTGCAGGGACACCTGTCTGCTGGGACACCTGTCTGCTGGGACACCTGTCTGCTGGGACACCTGTCTGCAGGGACACCTGTCTGCTGGGACACCTGTCTGCAGGGACACCTGTCTGCTGGGACACCTGTCTGCAGGGACACCTGTCTACAGGGACACCTGTCTGCAGGGACACCTGTCTGCAGGGACACCTGTCTGCTGGGACACCTGTCTGCAGGGACACCTGTCTGCTGGGACACCTGTCTGCTGGGACTCCTGTCTGCTGGGACACCTGTCTGCTGGACACCTGTCTGCTGGACACCTGTCTGCTGGGACACCTGTCTGCAGGGACACCTGTCTGCAGGGACACCTGTCTCATCCATGTTCCATATTTCAGAGGAAACAACTGAGCCATGTTATCACTGCCTTTATATTCTTAAAGAAGGCTCCAACACTTTCTTATTTTTTAGGCCGTTGCTTGAACAATGTCTGTAACTTCTGGCTTTCTTATTGAAAGAGACAAGCGCCACTTCAAGAACCAACCAGTCGGGACAATAACAAGTGAACTTGACAAATAACAAGTTAAAAGGAAGATTTGTTCACTTTCTGCTGTGATGAATACCGTGTATATAAAGCTTGAGTTATGGTTCTGCTTCAAAATGACACCGTTCCTACGGCGTGTGATACCCGTCGACGGAGACCACACGCCGTCACTAACGTGCACCTCCCGAAAATTGTAACTACGCGTCGAGTTGACGCAGACCACACGCAGACGGAGAGGGCTGTGATTGGTTTGCTTGGAAGCAACGCATTTCCGGTTTCCGGTTTGAAGCAGTCGTGAACTTTCAGCGCTCTTTTCTTCGTGTATGTGTGATTTTTTTTGTTTTGTTTTTTTGCACAATAGTTGTCCTTATCTCTTTGATTTACTGTGACCGGAAAAAGTCGGATAAACCATTCAGGAAAAGATCGCTAACTAGCGGTCGCGGGGGGTACTGCACCGCGGAGAAATGGAGTGACGTAGAAGTCCGAAGGTTCACAACGGCGTTACGGTGACGGCGTGTGCTCTGCGTTGGTTTGACGCAGAACCATAATTCAGGCTTAACAGTCGACTTGACCAGTGCTCCGCCAGCTTCCTCGGAAGCTCTGCTGAAATATCTGTGTATTTGGTTATCAACAGTGACCTCTGGCTCCCTCCGGCCAGCAGTATCATCCTCGCTGATATTTTTGTGATATCTGCTGCTTTTTGTGAAGTCCTCTGTTTGACTCTTTAAACGTCTTCTCTGGTTCTCCGCCCGTCTTGCTGCCTTTGTCATCATATCAGCGGATGTCTCCCTGTCTTATTTAAAAAAAACAAAAACTTATTGAACATTTTCCTTATTTATCAGAGCTTTTAACGGTGCGTGAGCCTGGCAGAGCTCTGAGATCCTCCAACCAACGTTTGTTGGAAGTGCCCAGGTCAAAGCAGAAGCGCTGGGGGGACCGAGCCTTCTCAGTTCTCCAGGCTCTGGAAGAAGCTCCCCTGCAATTTACACACCATCTCTGACCTGGGCCTTTTTAAATCTAAACTGAAAACCTATTTATTTAGGTTGGCTTTTAATACCCAGTAGTGTGGCAACACTTTTTTATACCTTGGTCTTGATGGTATGTTTTATTCTTGTTTTATTCTGCGAGCACTTTTTGTCTTTATTGTATGTTTATTATGTAAAGCACTTTGGTTCACCTGTAGGTTGATGTAAGGTGCTATATAAATAAAGTATATTTACATTACATTTTACATTTTGATTCTACAGTTTGGACTCCTCTCCCGAACAATGTGGCCAATCACCGTGTATGAAGTCCCAATAACAACTGTGGAGAAGATGGAGCGAACCATCACTTCATATGCCAAAAAGTGGCTTGGCGTCCCATGATGTCTAAGTAATATCGGCCTCTACGGCAAAGGGATCCTGGAGCTACCTCTCACTAGTCTAACTGAGGAATACAAGTGTTCTTAAGTAAGACTCCAGATGACACTGAAGGACTCCAGAGACAAGACCATCAGTTCTGCTGCACCGCCCCTAGCAACTGGACGGAAGTGGACACCATCCGATGCGGTGCAGCAAGTTACATCAGCCCTGAGGCACAAAGACATTGTGGGACAAGTCCAGCAGGGAAGAGGAGGCTTAGGCCTGACCACAAGAGGACCAACCTGGAGAAAGGCTACAACATCAGAGCAGAGGGCACTGGTGGTCGAGGAGGTGCGTCGACAGGAGGAGGTGTTGAGGAGTGCGAAGGCTGTCTCTCTTGCCAAACATGGGCAATGGATGCAGTGGGAAGGTTTGGAGAGGAGAAAGATCAGCTGGAGGGACCTATGGGAAATGGAAGCAAATAAGATCAGCTTTATCATCTGAGCAACATATGACGTGCTCCCATCACCAAAGAATCTCCATCAATGGTACAGTGAGGATCCAACCTGTGCCCTCTGCCCAACTCCAGCCACCCTCAGACACATCATGACAGACTGCAAGACTAGCCTCACGTAAGGGAGATACACCTGGCGGCACAATCAGGTCCTCAAGAGCCTGGCATCAGCCCTGGAGAGCATGCGGAGCGTGACCAACGCCTTGCCACCAAGAGCAACCAATCCCCCGAAGACAACAAGATTTGTCCGGGAAGCACCCAATCATCCTTCCACCAAGCCAGAAGCAGGACACCTACACATGGCCTGCGACTGGAAGATGCTTGCAGACATCGGCAAACAAATAATCTTCCCACCTGAGATTGCCTCCACCAACCTCAGACCAGACCTGGTGCTCTGGTCCCCTTCACTGAAGACTGCTTACATCATAGAGCTCACAGTCCCGTGGGAGAACTCTGTTGAGTTTACTCGTAGTTCCTAGAGTATCCAAATGTAGATTTGGAGGGCGGGCGTTCTGCTATCAGGCACCGTTACTATGGAACCAACTTCAGATTCTGGGTTAAGGAGGCTGACACCACCTCCACCTTTAAAACTAAACTTAAAATCTTTCTGTTTAGTAAAGCCTATAGTTAGTGTTTAGTAAACCTCTAGCTGGTGTTGGTAAATCTCTAGGTAGTGTAAACTCTAGTGTGTTAGAGTCAGTAGTCATAGTTGCAGCAATAGAACAAGACTATAATAGTTAGTCTCAAATATAGCTTCATGGTAGATATGCTGCTATAGGCTTATGCTGCAGGGGGGCACCGACATGATCCACTGGGCGGTGCCCCTCACCCTTCTTCTCCTCTCCTCTTCCCTTCCTCTCTTCTCCATTTCCATTTTTATTTATTATAAATATCTCATAGCTATAATTTTTGTCCATCGTACCTGTAGTTTCTTGTGCCGGCCCCCCTTTTTTCTGTTTTGTGCATGTTTGCAGGCCGGAGCTTCGGGAGCTGCGTTCTGGCCTGCGGTCCCGGCCCCCCCCCCAACACCGGTCATCCCGTTGCTGCTTCCACCTGCCTGCCCCCCCCTGCCCTCTGGTCATCACCCTGCTGCTTCCACCTGCCTGCTGTGTGCTGCTGACGTCCCCGACTCCCCCAGTCTGGCCTTCGGCAGGAGGGTCCCCCCTTATGATCCAGGTCCTGGTCCAGGTTTCTACCCCCCTTATGATCCAGGTCCTGGTCCAGGTTTCTTCCCTCCTAAAGGGGAGTTTTTCTTTCTTTTCCAACTGTAGATTTATGTTCAGTGATAATAAAAGTAATTGAACAATAATGTCTCATCCGTGTAAAATATATGATACATACAGAAATATGTCTGTGAGGTCACATTAATATCCAAAAATCACTGTTTGTCAAGGCCACAGTCCAGTAGTCTTGAAAAAGAGGTTTTTTTTTGGATATACATATAAATATGGGGTTTATGAGATTTGCAAATCAATTTTATTTACATTGTATACAATGTCCCACTTTTTTGGAATTGGGGTATATGAATTAACAGTTGTTATCTAAGTCACGTGAACCTGGTGGTTGAATGTATTTATTGACCCCCCCCTCTTGCCCCCCCTACACGATTCATATGCACATAGGCGAAAGGCGGGGGGTCCGGGTCGTGGGGGGCACTGTCCCGCGTGGCCCGGCACTCCCCGCCTCACGGTTTTAACAGCAAACTAGACACTGCACATTCAACACTTTATAAATACACTTGACAAGGACACGTAGTTCGGGAGGGGGGGGGGTCGGTGTCAATCGATACTTGGCCCTCCCTCCTCCCTGTTTTTATGGCATTAATCACATGCACTCAACACAAGGGCCGGGAGGGGGTCCCACATCACCCGCGTTCCCTCACCGGCCTGGGCCTCAGACAGGTGGGTCGGGTTACCCGGGCCTGGCGGGGCCCGCCGTGCAGCCTGGGGTGCCTTCTGGCGGTGCTGGACCCCCCCGGGGAGGGGGAAACGGTGCGTGATTGTAGGTCTGTGTCGGTGAGAATGCGGTATGGAAGGGTCCTGCCATGGAGGATTTGAGCCTCCATTGGCAGGACATCAAAAACTTAATAATTTATCAATATTATATTATACAAAGATGGTTATTATTATTATTATTATTATTATTAGTATTATTATTATTATTATGTATAGTATATTATATTATTATTAGTATAGGTATCGGATAGGTGAATGGATGAATGAATGGGATGCCTGGGTCTGGGGCCCTCCGTTGTCGGGCCTGCGCGGGTGTCGCCTTGTTGGGGGGTTCCTTCTCTCCGGGCCCGTCTCCGGTCCCCCCCGCTGCCTCTACGGCGGGGCGCCCCTCTGGTCTTGGAGGGCCACTTTCGTGGGGGACGGGTGCGCCTGCCCGCGTCGGCGGCCGGGGCGGCTCTGTCTCTCCGGGCAGGCTGGCCCCCTGCCGGGTGGGGTTCGTTGGCCTGAAAGGTGAGGGCCTCCTGGCCGCGTGTCCGGCCCGGACCGGGTGGCCGGGGATTGCCTGGGTCGCGGTCCGCCGCCGCGGGATCCCTGGCTGCTTCTTTCCGCGCCGTGGGGGCCCCGCCCGCGGGCCCCCTCGGCCGCCGCCGGGTGGGGGGGGGGCCTCGCAGGCGGTGGGTTGCCTCCCTCCTACTTCTCCCCTCTGTGGGGTTTGCCGGTGGCCTGAGTTCCGGGCTCTTCCTTGTCGGCCTCTGGTCTCGCGGGTGGCGGGGTCGCTCCCCCCCCTCCCCCACTATAGATACACTTCAGGTGGAGCTTTGTTTGGTTTATTACACACACACACACACACACACACACACACACACACACACACACACACACACACACACACACACACACACACATATAGTCATTTAGTCACATGCACACACACACACACACACACACACACACACACACACACACACACACACACACACACACGCATGATCATATACATACACACACACACACATAGACATACACACTGGCTTGTTCACCTGCATGCTGGCTCTCTAGTTTTTGGGTTTAGGTAGCGGTAGCGATAGCTTAGCTCAGACTGCGATCAGATCTCAAGATTTAGGTCGATTGCTGTTCGTGTTTTGGTTGGCTCCGTGCCGGTTTCGTGCTTTGTTTGTGGTTTTTTGTTGCAGATTTCCAGTGCTTGACGTGTGTCTCCGTGTGTTCCTGCTTCCTGGATTGGCAGTGGATGTCGTCACCCCCCCCCCCCCCCAAAAAAAAAAAAAAAAAAAAAAGGGTTTGTATGTGTATATTTATGTATGTGTACGCATATGTGTGCGTATATATATGTATATATTACATATAGTAATAATGCACATATATACACTTTTGGTTTCTACCGTCATGGTATCAATCAATAATATGTGTGCAGACAAGGTAAAAAAAAAAAAAAAAAAAAAAAAAAAAAAAAAAAGAATGTATTTATTGACTAAATTGTGATCTCATTTCCATTTCAGTTTCAGCTTAGCTCCTTGCTGGATTTCATTTACATTTACTTTCATTGGACGTTTCAGCTGGACCAGCCTCTCAAGTTGCTGTTCTAAATGGTAAATGGCTTACACTTATATAGCGCTTTCCAGCTGTACTCCTACAGCCCCAAAGCGCTTTACACTGCAAACATTCACCTACACACGCACGCACACATTCACACACTGGTTGTCGGCGGAGCTGCCATACACAACGGCGCTGGCCTGACAACCGGGAGCAACCAGGGGATTCAGTGTCTTGCCCAAGGACACTTTGGTGGACACAGGCGGAACTAGGGTTCGAACCACTGACCTTCAGGTTCATGGGCGAACGCTCTACCAACTGAGACACCTTCCCCCTTCTAGCTCAGTAAGTTTTAGAAACTTCACCTACCCAACTTCAGAATCCATCAGGACTTTTAAACACATCAAAGTAAAAACCTACTGAACTGATTGATTGCAGCTGTTCAGTGTAAAAACACTGACTGAACAGCTGAGGCTGCGCGCTAAAACCAAGCCAGGATTTACGTATTCCCACGTGGCTGTGTTTGCTCACATGGACCGCGGGAGGAGTCTTCTTGTTTCTTCTTTTAGAATTTTTTATTGGTTATACATTAAGCAACATACGTATGTATACAGCGTTACAGGTTATAGAGAATAAAGAATACAAGGATAGTATGGCTGTAATATTCGAATACTTACAAGTATACAAGATCCCTCCCCCACCCACTACCCACCCCAACCCTCCCAGCAATCCCCATTGTCCCTTTGAGTCCAGATGTACATACAAATGATTGTCCATTATTCCAGTGTAAAAAAATACAATTTTAAAATTAAAAACAAAAAAAAAGAAGAAAAAAACGAAAGAAAGGGTGAAAAAAAGGGGGGGGTGTACTATTAAATTGCAAAAATAATTAACGCTGCAAGCAGCGATGAACGGGCCCTCGTACCCTTGTGCACGTTCAGGCTGCAGCGGAAGCTTGTATGACTTGCATGTAGATTCTTCAGGCCTGGACATTTAGCAGATGAAACCATCCGCGACTCTCTATATCAAACCATTCAAAAGTTATGGCAGAAAATAGGGACTATCACATATCGACCAATCAGAAGAAGGGGCGGGCTAATTTGCACCAATTTTGTTCAAGGACTCAAAACTAAGTCTGATGACACCACCCACGAGTCTTTATGTCAAACAATTCAAAAGTTATGGCAGAAAGTAGGAACTATCTAATATGGACCAATCAGATGAAGGGGGGGTGCGCTTTTTGGCATCTAGCGTCGCCACGGTAACGCTTTTGACTGAGAAAAGTGATGCGTGTCGTCGCAGGATGGAGACGCACATTTTGATGTATAACACACCTGGGTGTACGTTGCGGGTCGGGCCGCATTAACGGCCCGAAGAAATGGCATAAATTGCGGCAAAATTACACGATTAATTAAAAATGGCCAACTTCCTGTTGGGTTTCGGCCAAAGGGTCAAGCTGCTGAGCGATTATGCCACTCCCATTATTGCAAACCATTAAATATCAAATTTCTTGCCAGGCTTGGCTTGCGTGCAAAATTTGGTGACTTTTGGGGCACGTTTAGGGGGAAAAAAAGGCCCTCCTTTCGTCAGAAGAAAAACGAGAAAAATTAAAATTCCTACAGATACAATAGGGCCTTCGCACTGTCAGTGCTCGGGCCCTAATAATGAACGATATTATGAGGGGAAGCCTCCGCCTCACTCTAAGAATAATATTCTAGTTGTCATTCAGTGGTGTTTGTAAACTTTGATAATACTAAAAAATTTTTTTAGCTCCTCAAGTTTTGTGAGGAGCTTTTAAGGGTGTATCTGATTTTCCCCAGTTTCAGAAAAAGCATGTGTGGCAGGGTGGAGGAGCAGCAGCCACTCAGGTTGATTGGGGACAGGTGTGTCCCATCAACCTCTCCACCCTGCCAGTCTTCAAAAGGCAGCTTACAACAGAGCTGGAGGAGCTGTTGGAGAGACTGCTGCTGGAGCTGAAGCACGTGTGTTGGTGTCCGGTGAAATAAAGGACTTCTGCACTGAAACCCTGTGTCCTCTCTGTCCTGTCGGTCGGGCCCCCGTAGCACTAGCCTTGCTACACTGGCGCCCAACGTGGGGCCCGACAGGATGGAGGAGGGAGGCACGGAGCGGGTCCTGGAAGCGCTGGCCCATGCCCTGGCGGACCTAGCAGCCCTGCTTCAGGGCCAGGGTGAGCAGCAGCTCGCGGCACTGGAAGCGCTGGTGGCACCGCAGCCGACAGGCCAGGAGGCAGGGGCTGCGGGCCGCCAAGCGGCGGCTCCCGAGGCGGCGGGACCTGCGGAGCGACTCACCCCGGCACCACGCCTGAGGTTCGCCGCAGCAGCGCGGGAGGAGCTGGTGGCGCTGCAGCCGACAGGCCGTGAGGCAAATGCTGGAGGCCGCCAAGCGACGGCTCCCAAGGCGGCCCCAGCAACGGAGGGACCCGCGGAGCGACCCACCCCAGTGCCACGCCTGAGGTTCGCCGGAGATGGTGGCGCTTCAGCCGACAGGCCGGGAGGCAGAGGCTGCGGGCCACCAGGCAACGGCTCCTGAGGCGGCGCCAGTGACGGCGGGACCCGCGGCGCGACCCACCCCGAGCCACGTCGGAGGTTCGTTGCGGAGACGGACCAGCGGCCGGAGCAGCGCTGCGTTGGGGAGGAGGCGGTCCCTTACGCCCCAGCTCCGGAGGCGGACCAGCGGCCGGAGCAGTGCTGCGTCATGGAGGGGGTGGTCCTGGTCGCACCCCGGCCAAGGCCGCGGATGCCGTCTAGCCCGAGGCCACCCTGGGCCCGGTCCCGAGAGCGGCCGGCCCGTCGCCGAGGGCGACCACCCGACCGGTCCTGGGGGCCAGCCCGACGCAGAGGGCGACCTCCCGACCGGTCCCGCTGGTCAGCCCGACGCCGGGGGCGACCTCCCGACCGGCCTCGGCAGCCGGCCGAACCGGAAGGCCCGGAGGCGCAGACGGCGGTTCCGGGTTTCCTCTCCCGCTCCGAGGGGGGTGGGGGGGGAGTTGGCTCGGCCGGATGGACCTCGGCCTGAGGTTGGCGATGGGGGTGTGTGGCAGGGTGGAGGAGCAGCAGCCACTCAGGTTGATTGGGGACAGGTGTGTCCCATTAACCTCTCCACCCTGCCTGCCTTCAAAAGGCAGCTTACAACAGAGTTGGAGCTTACCGGAGGATCTCAGGGTCCGCGAGGGACGATATGGTAAAAGCAGGTCTGAGAGATAAAAAGGGCCAAGGCCGTTAAGACACTTAAAAACAAGTAAAAGAACCTTAAAATCGATCCTGAAGCGTACAGGGAGCGAATGCAGCGATTCTAAAACTGGTGTAATGTGAGCCCGCCTTCTGGTCTTTGTCAGCACGCGTGCTGCTGAATTCTGGAGCAGTTGGAACTGTGACATACTCTTTTTTGGAAGACCAGAAAGCAGGGCGTTACAGTAATCTAACCTGCTAGAAATAAAAGCATGCATTAGCACCTCTGTGCTGGCCAGAGAGAGAAATCCACCTGGTGAAGTTAGGTGGAGCTTGTTCTTTCCAGGAAAGAAGGATGAGACGTCTGGCAATCAGGGAGGAGAAAGCTATAATAACATGAGCTTTGCCTTTAAGGGAGTGTGTTTCAGGGGTGAGTCCAAATAGGGCACATACAGGATTGGGGTTGATGACTTTTTGAAGCATCGTGGAATAGGCATTGAAAATGTTTGGGGCAGGACCAGAACATAGTCTTCTTGGTTCTTACTGTACGTCGAGCCCAGCTGTTGACTGGTTACCAACTATTTGGGACCCATACAATTACTGCCCTTTTTCTTAGCCTTAGCCCCAGTTTGGTAATGTCATTGATCTCTGGCAGAGACTCAGTTTGAAACAGCAGTCAGGAGAAGAAATTTGAAACTAACAACAAACTCCTCTTCCAGCCTTTTGTCTACAGGGCCCACTTTTATTTTTAGAGGATTTTAATTCAAAATGAGTTTATGCTTTTAATGAAATGGAAAATGTCTCACTTTCAATATCTTACATATGATCCAAGTTCTTTTGTGAGTAAAATAAGGGTTTAAGAGATTTGTTTGCAGGCCAGAGTTTCCCCATCTTCTTATACAGTCATCTCTGTGGTGCACTAGCTAGCCATTGTGTCTTTGTCTCTCCTTTCTCTGTTCTTCATTCTCTCTGTCTGTTCTCTCTTTTCCTGCTCTACCCAGCTGGCCTCCGACAGGAGGGTCCCCCCCTTATGATCCAGGTCCTGGTCCAGGTCCCCCCTTATGATCCAGGTCCTGGTCCAGGTTTCTTCCCTCCTAAAGGGGAGTTTTTCTTCCCACTGTTTGTTTTAAGGTTTTTCTCCCACTAGGGGAGTTTTTACCTGCCATTGTTTATGTAATAATTGCTCGGGGGTCATGTACTGGGACAACTTCTGTTGTAATAGATGCTATATAAATAGAATTGAACTGAATTTACATTTAAATGTGTCCTAACTTTCTTGGAATGGAGCTGCATTGTGTACAGAAATCCAGTGAACATCCATATTAATCACTCTAAAACTAACGGGAGTCAATAGTCAGCAATCCAGGAGTACAACTGCTGAATTTTGATTTAAGGTGTCCTTTAGAACAAAACAAAAAAGGAAGTAAGTAATCTCAGAGTGTTTAGAGATCCATCAAACCACAGTTTAGTCCTGTGCCGACTTTTCCTAGAAGCGGATGTCCAGCCAAGACGACCCCGAAGACTGGAAGCAGAAGCCTCGATGGGGCACCCAGGAGTAACAGCTGAGGGTTTGAAGACACCACTGGAACTGGCAAACATCTCTGTGCATGAATTATCATAGATCATTATCAACAGACAGGAACGCCACGAAGGAAGCTGTACATTGTGGCGGATCTCAAGTTTGCCAAGTTTGCCAGGGCACCATGGCAAATTACAGCATCACTGTTAAAATGATTTGTTGAATCAAGCGCTGAATTGCTCAGGAAGAACATTCATCTCTAGCAAAAGCAACAACAACACAGTGTAACAAAGCACCAAACATGATCCCTGTAGTGCAGGATGGTATCATGATGGGCATCATGATTTGGGCTAGAGTCACCGCCTCAGGGCCCAGATTGCTTGGTAAAACAGCTGTGAAGATGAATCCCAAATACATGAACATAATGAAAGGACAGGATTATCACTGACTACGTTTACATGCAGTCAATATTCCGGTTACTGAAACATTGGGAATAATCTGTTTCCATGCGTGAGTAAACAGGGTTATCCCTGTTTACATGGTAATTAATCATTTGGTATATCTGGATCAAACCAGCGACTCACGGAGAACGTCATGATGCAATTCCCCTCATTTCCACTTCTTCTTCCTGTATCCAAATCCAAAACAACAACAGCAGCAGCATGGTGGATAATCAACAGCCCAGTAGAAGTGGTTTTGTTTCTTGGACCTGTACAGTAGTTCTCCTTTTCCAGCGTCTTCCAGCGGAGCTTGATCTGGTCTGGTGTTCCTACAAATCCTGCTTCGTGCAACCTTTCGCTCACCTTTTTGTAAATCTCACTATCCCGGTACTTTCTACCGTCTACAAATGCAGAAATGTTCATATCCTTCATTACATTTATGAAGTGATTAGTCTCCTCCTGGTCTTGGTTTCTCCGTGTTTAGAAGAACTTCCTGGACTCAAAATACCAGGATTCCTTGTGAACAGAGCATTCGCAGAAAACAAATTCATGTTCCGTTTGATGGGGATATTCCGTTTGGCGTTTACATGACCCAATATTCGGGTTTGAAAAGGAGGAACCCAGGGCTCATATTGGGGTTTTTAAAAACCGGAATATGAGCAAATTCCGGTTATTCAAAGGGGTTATTGGTGTTTACATGGCCGTGCAAAACCGGGTTATTGCTAATATTCTGGTTAGAAAAGGGTTATTGTTTTCTCATGTCCATCGTTCCTTCAGCCGTATCGATTTCTATCTCCTTTATAGTGGCTCTCTCCCATTTGTCACAAATTGTCAATACCACAATATAGTAATCTCTGATCATAGCCCAGTCCAGCTGGATATGTGTTTCCCCAACAGCGTATTACCCCAGCGCACCTGGCAACTAAATCCTCTATTGCTGTCCAGTGATAGTTTCATGAAATTTCTCAACGGTCACATTGATACTTATTTAGAGATTAATTCCACCCCAGGTATGTCTTCTACTGTTATTTGGGAATTTCTCAAAGCCTATTTAAGAGGACAAATTATTTCTTATTCGGCTTTCGAAAAAAAGACACGAACCAAACGTATTACAGAACTGACCACTAAATTAGCTGATGTAGACAAAAAATATTCTGTTGACCCCGATCCTGAATTATATAAACAACGTCTACTGCTACAAGCGGAATTTGATAATCTGTCTATAAACATACTGAACATCTTCTATTTAAGTCCAAGCAGAAGTTTTATGAACATGGTGATAAGTCGGGTAAACTCCTTGCCCACCAACTTAAGCAGGCAGCAGCAGACAGAGCTATTCCAGAAATTCGTATAACATCAGGAGAGACCTCCACAAATCCTAAAATCATTAATGATCAGTTCAGACAGTTTTATAGTGATCTCTATACATCAGAGTCCAATCTTGATACTTCGGAAATCAATGATTTCCTAGACAAAATTAACATTCCAGTAATTGAGCCGTCAGCTCGGGCTAATATTGATGCTGCCATATCACCAGAGGAAATCACTCAAGCCATAAACCCTATGCACAGTGGCAAGGCAGCGGGGCTGGACAGTTTCCCCATAGAATTTTATAAAGCCTTCTCCGCAAAGTTAACTCCCTTACTAGGTTCAGTATACAAAGAAGCATTTGTAGCCAGGAGGTTGCCAGAGACGATGACACAAGCTACTATTGCAGTTTTACCTAAAAAAGGCAGAGACCCCCTGGACTGCGGTGCTTATCGGCCCATAAGTATTCTCTGTTGTGATTATAAAATTCTCACTAAGATTCTCTCTCATCGGCTTGACACAGTGATCCCTAAGATTATTGCACCTGATCAGACTGGTTTTGTGCCTGGTAGACAATCTTTTTATAACATGCGTCGGCTTTTCAACGTACTTTACTCTTCTCGGTCCACCTAGTGGCCAGAAGCGATACTGTCGCTCGATGCGGAGAAGGCCTTCGATCGTATTGAATGGAGGTACCTTCTAACGGTCTTAGAAAAGTTTGGATTTGGCCCATCGTTTATCAATTGGATCACACTTCTTTATTCGGCTCCTAAGGCTGCAGTTTTGACCAACTCTATATGTTCAGATTACTTTGGCCTTCAGCGTTCGGTCCGCCAGGGTTGTAGTCTCTCTCCATATTTATTTGATATCGCTATTGAGCCTTTAGCTATAACACTCAGAGAGGATGATAGGATAGCTGGCATTGAGAGGGGGGGCTACTTACACAAGGCCTCGCTTTACGCGGACGACCTGCTCATATACATGTCAAATCCAATTAAATCTATCCCTCCGCTCATTGACACACTTACTCATTTCGATAGGCTCTCGGGCTATGAATTGAATTTTTCTAAAAGTCTTTTTTTTCCAATTAACCAGCTGGCCTTGGATCTTACTTATACTGACATCCCGTTTAAATTGGAACTTCATTCATGTACTTACCTGGGAATCTCTGTTACTCGATACTATAAGGATCTGTATGAGCATAACTTTAAGAAGCTTCTATGGACCTTCTGTGGACCTCCCTGGGCTGACTTCACTCGTTAGTAGAGCTAAGTCTACCACATGTATGTTAGACTCCATCCCGACTCGACTATTCAAAAATGTTTTTTCTCTTATTGGTGCGACAATACTGGACCAAATCAACCTATCCCTAAACTTAGGATATGTACCACAGGTTTTCAAAGTGGCAGTAATTAAACCTTTACTTAAAAAACCTTCTCTTGACCCAGACACCTTAGCTAATTATAGGCCAATTTCTAACCTTCCATTTGTATCTAAAATCCTGGAAAAGGCAGATGGCCTCAGATAAGGGATTAGTGTCCATATTGGTTCTACTGGACCTCAGTGCTGCTTTTGACACTGTTGATCATGGCCTTTTACTGCACAGGTTAGAGCATGTTGTTGGGATTAAAGGGACAGCTCTACATTGGTTTAAATCATATTTATCTGACAGGTTCCAGTTTGTTTGGGATCCGGTTTGGGAACCTCAGGATTTCATCTCTGCTTTTTGCAGATGATGTTGTCCTGTTGGCTTCATCAGACCGGGACCTCCAGCATGTGCTGGGGCGGTTTGCGGCTGAGTGCGACGCGGCAGGGATGAGAATCAGCACCTCCAAGACCGAGGCCATGGTTCTCGACCGGAAAAGGGTGGCATGCCTTCTCCGGGTGGGTGGAGAAGTCCTGCCTCAGGTGGAGGAGTTCAAGTATCTCGGGATCTTGTTCACGAGTGAGGGAACAATGGAGCGTGAGATTGACAGGCGGATCGGTGCAGCGTCCGCAGTAATGCGGTCGATGTACTGGACCGTCGTGGTAAAGAGGGAGCTGAGTCGAAAGGCGAAGCTCTCGATTTACCGGTCAATCTACGCCCCTACCCTCACCTATGGTCATGAACTTTGGGTAGTGACCGAAAGGACAAGATCGCGGATACAAGCGGCCGAGATGAGTTTCCTCCGCAGGGTGGCTGGACGCTCCCTTAGAGATAGGGTGAGGAGTTCGGTCACCCGGGAGGAGCTCGGAGTCGAGCCGCTACTCCTCCACATTGAGAGGAGTCAGCTGAGGTGGCTTGGGCATCTGTACCGGATGCCTCCTGGACGCCTCCCTAGGGAGGTGTTCCAGGCATGTCCCACCGGGAGGAGACCCCGGGGAAGACCCAGGACACGCTGGAGAGACTATGTCTCTCGGCTGGCCTGGGAACGCCTCGGACTCCCCCCGGAAGAGCTGGAGGAGGTGTCTGGGGTGAGGGAAGTCTGGGCATCCCTGCTGAGGCTGCTGCCCCCGCGACCCGGTAACGGATAAGCGGGAGAAGATGAGTGAGTGAGTGAGTGAGTTCCAGTTTGTTCATGTACATGAGGTTTCTTCAGAACAGTCAAGGGTCTGTTATGGTGTTCCGCAGGGTTCAGTGCTAGGGCCAATCTTGTTCAGTTTATACATGCAGCCGTTGGGAAGTATAATCCAGAATCACGGCATACACTTTCATTGCTATGCTGATGATACGCAGCTCTATTTGTCTATGAAGCCGGATGAGACAGAACCGTTGGTTAAACTTCAGGCATGTCTTAGGGACATCAAGGACTGGATGTCCAGAAATTTCTTGCTTCTAAATTCAGATAAAACAGAGGTTATCATTCTTGGTCCAGAGCATCTTAGGAAGGGACTAGATGGTGTTGCGATGGCTTCCAGTGCAACTGTGAGAAACCTTGGTGTTGTTTTCGATCAGGATTTGTCGTTTAAACCATATGTTAATCAGGTTTGTAAAATAGCGTTTTTCCATCTCCGTAATATTGCAAAAATTAGGAAAATCCTCTCGCAGAGTGATGCAGAAAAACTAGTTCATGCGTTTGTATCTTCTAGACTGGATTACTGTAATGTGTTGTTAGCAGGATGTCCAAGTAATTTGCTGAATAGGCTCCAGCTGATCCAGAATGCAGCAGCACGAGTGCTGACAGGAATCAGCAGGAGAGACCACGTCTCTCCAGTGTTAGCGTCGCTCCATTGGCTACCTGTAAAATTCAGAATTCAATTTAAAATTTTATTACTTGCATATAAAGCCCAAAACGGCTTAGCTCCGCAGTATTTACAAGATTTGATAGTGCCTTATGTTCCTGGCAGAGCTCTCCGCTCCCAGGGTGCAGGTTTACTCGTAGTTCCTAGAGTATCTAAATGTAGATTTTGAGGGCGGGCGTTCTGCTATCAGGCACCATTACTTTGGAACCAACTTCCAATCTGGGTTAAGGAGGCTGACACCAACTCCACCTTTAAAACTAAACTTAAAACCTTTCTGTTTAGTAAAGCCTATAGTTAGTGTTTAGTAAACCTCTAGCTGGTGTTGGTAAATCTCTAGGTAGTGTAAACTCTAGTGTGTTAGAGTCAGTAGTCATAGTTGCAGCTATATAACAAAACTATAATAGTTAGTCTCAAATATAGCTTCGCGGTAGATATGCTGCTATAGGCTTATGCTGCAGGGGGGCACCGACATGATCCGCTGGGCGGTGCCTCTCACCCTTCTTCTCCTCTCCTTTTCCCTGCCTCTCTTCTCCATTACCATTTTTATTTATTATAAATATCTCATAGCTATCATTTTTGTCCATCGTTCCTGTAGTTTCTTGTGCCGGCCCCCCTTTTTTCTCTTTTGTGCATGTTTGCAGGCTGGAGCCTCGGGAGCTGCGTTCTGGCCTGCACCCCCCCCCCCCCCCCCCCCTGGTCATCCCGCTGCTGCTTCCACATGACTGTTGTGTGCTGCTGACGCCCCCCCCCACCCCCCCCCCCCCCCCCCCCCCCCCCCACCTCTGGTCACCCCGCTGCTGCTTCCACCTGCCTGCTGTGTGCTGCTGACGTCCCTGACTCCCCCAGTCTGGCCTTCGGCAGGAGGGTCCCCCCTTATGAGCCTCGTCCTGCTCAAGGTTTCTTCCCTCCTTTTACCTGCCATTGTTTATATAATAATTGCTCTGGGGTTTATGTTTATGTTCATGTTCTGGATCTCTGGAAAGCGTCTAGAGACAACATCTGTTGTATTAAACGCTATATAAATAAAATTGAATTGAATTGAATTGAAAATTCTAGACCACACAAAACTGGATCTTGAGAGATGGGCTTCATTGCCCATCTCATTAGCAGGCAGGGCCAACTCAATTAAAATGACAGTCTTGCCTCGTTTTTTATATCTATTCCAAATGATTCCCTTATTCTTAACTAAAACCTTCTTCCGTGATCTTAATAGCTGTATCACCACTTTTATTTGGAATAAAGCCCGGCCACGTGCCAGAAGAGCTCTTTGAGAATTGCCAAGAGCAGCAGGTGGCATGGGGTTGCCTAATTTCATGTTTTATTACTGGTCGGCGAATATTACAAAAGTGAGTTATTGGGTTGCGGCCCATAAACACAAGCAGGGCCCAATCTGGGCCTCTATGGAAATGTCTACAGATCCCAAGATCTCTCTAGTGTCTGTGTTATGCTCCGCACTGCCAGGCAATCAGTCACACTTTAATAAGTGATTCAGTGATTAATAGCTCCCTCAAAATCTGGCGCCAATTTAGAAAACACTTTGGTTTTAATAATATGTGTGGCCATATGCCTTTGACTGACAATCATTTCTTTCCGCCCTCACAGGCGGACTCGGCTTTTAAGACATGGCACCTCAAGGGTCTGATTTTCTTTATTGACCTATATAAAGACGGCACATTTGCCTCTTTTGAAACCCTTCAAAATGTCCATGAGATACCTAGTCTTCACTTTTTCAGGTTCCTCCAAGTTCGTAGTTTTGCTAGAGAACATTTTTCATTCCCAACCATGCCAGACAAGAGCATAATAGACAATATACATATATTATTACATATATTTCAAAGATATATATGACTATGCAGGATATTGGCCTTCCTCTCTTGGACAAGACCAAATCAGCCTGGGAACAATATCTAAATTTACAGCTGGAAGAAGGGATCTGGGAACGCTCTCTGGGGCGCATTCATACCACCTCTTTATGTCTTAGACATTGTTTGATTCAATCTAAAGTAGTTAATCGTTTGCATTTCTCGAGGGAAAGACTGTCTAAAATGTATCCTGATGTTGATCCTATTTGTATAAGATGTCACCTGGAGCCTCTGTAGGACATGTGTTCTGGGGTTGCACGTCTCTGACGTCATTTTGGAAGAAGATTTTTGATGCTTTCTCCTCCGTTTGTCATATAATTATTGAACCCAAACCTATGACTGCTATATTTGGAGTTCCTACGGATGATGCACCAGTTACCTCTCCTCAAGCCAATTTTGTTGCATTTTCTTCTCTCATAGCCCGGAGACTTATCCTCCGCAATTGGAAATCTGATAAACCCCCAACATTCACAGAATGGGTCAAAGATGTGATATCTTTTATGCCTTTAGAAAAGCTCAGATACAACAGATTCAAATCTCGCCAAAAGTTTATAAAGGCCTGGTCCCCTTTCTTAGACTTCGTCCTTATGCTGTCTTTCAATGATGTAGGGATGTAGTATTATTTTTGTCATGTTTACAGAGTTACTCGGATTTGTGGAAACCCTCAATTGTACTACTAACAAATGTTTGGCCTAATGTGTAACCCTTAACCGTCCATGTGTTATTCATCTATTTATTTATTTTAACATCATTATTGCTGTTATTATTACTAATGTTATTTTATTTGTGTACTTTATTTATTTTTATTTTTTTATTTTTTATTTTTTTTTATTTATTTATTTTTTAATTTAATTTTATTTTTATTTTATTTCTTGTTTACATATTATGTTTTATTGCTATTATCTTCTTTGTATGTGGGAACTGGGGAGGGGGGGATATATGTGGGGTTGTTTGTCTTAAAAAATATTGAAAGATCTTATAAAAAAAGGGTTATTGATGCATGTAAACGTAGTCACTGTTGTACCACATCTATTTATGGGTTTTACCAGCGTCAGCACATTGTTCTTGTCTGTTCTTGTGACTTTTCTCAATTCAATTCAATTCAATTTTATTTATATATCTAACATACACCATACACTAATACAACAAAAGTTGTCTCTAGAACGCTTTCCAGAGACCCATACCTAGAACATGACCCCCGAGCAATTATTACATAAACAATGGCAGGTAAAAACTCCCCTAGTGGGAGAAAAACCGTAAGCAAACAGTGGCAAGGAAAAACTCCCCTTTAGGGGGGAAGAAACCTTGAGCAGGACCAGGCTCATAAGGGGGGACCCTCCTGCCGAGGGCCAGACTGGTGGGTCAGGGACGGCAAAACGTCTGTTTGGTGATCCAACTCTGAGGTGCAGATGTTCATAAACCTGGTGGATGAGGAGAGAATTAAAAAAGGGATGTAGACGGGCTGTTTTACTCTCAGCCGCTCGCGGCTCCAGCTGATTTCTGATCAGCGCCGACATGAACAAAGCGGTTGCGCAATCGAGTACGTCACAGCAGCTTCACCCCAACCTGCCCACTTCTCAACAACATGCTCTAACCTGTGCAGTAAAATGCCATGATCTACAGTGTCAAAAGCAGCACTGAGGTCCAGTAGAACCAGTATGGAAACTAATCCCTTATCTGAGGCCATAAGAAGGTCATTCGTGACTCGAACCAGTGCTGTCTCTGTGCTATGATGCATTCTGAACACTGACTGAAAGACTTCAAACAGATAATTTCTATACAAATAGTCACATAACTGGCTTGAAACTGCCTTTTCCAGGATTTTAGATACAAATGGAAGGTTAGAAATTGGCCTATAATTAGCTAAGGTGTCTGGGTCAAGAGAAGGTTTTTTAAGTAAAGGTTTAATTACTGCAACTTTGAAAACCTGTGGTACATATCCTGAATTTAAGGATAGGTTAATTTGGTCCAGTATTGTCGTACCAATAAGAGAAAAAATATTTTTCAATAGTCGAGTCGGGATGGGGTCTAACATACATGTGGTTGACTTAGCTCTCTTGACGAGTGAGGTCAGCTCAGGGAGGTCTATAGGATCAAAACAGTCTAGAGACAAGTCAGAGCCTAGGGAAGTCGCTAAAGCTGAAGAAACACCTACAACCGGCTGGTTGATTTCTTCTCTAATTCTCGTGATTTTACTGTTAAAAAGCTCATAAAGTCGGGGCGCTGCTGAGCTGGCGATGGAGTAGGACGTGTTTGTTTGGGCTCCCGTCGAACTTCTTTTCATTTTAAGTTAATAAACGCGCAGTTGATTAAAACATCGACTAATCTGCTCTGAAAACATTTCTGAGGCTGAGAAGAAGTCTACACTTGAGTGAATGGCGAAGAATCTGAAAAAATTTCAATATACTGGGGCCGCGAACACGAGGCCCAACACCCCCGGGGGCTCCACTACTACCACCCCCGCGGCAAGACCATCTCCACCGCATCTACGGTCAGCTAACGCTAAACCAGAGATGGACGCTGAGTCCCTGAAGTCCGAGATTCTTCTCTCGCTGAAAACAGAAATTTCGGCAGTGATAAAATCAGAAATGAAAAACGCTCTTGCCGACGACTTTGACTTCCTTAAAAATGAGCTACAGGCTTTAAAGGCAGAAGTTAAAAATAACACGGCGGCGATTCACTCTGAGATTGACCAGGTGAAAACCTCGGTCCGAGACATGGAGACCGGATTGTCAGCATGGTCAGACCAGGTGGTGACTTTACAGACCACGGTGGACTCCCTGAAGACGGAGGTGGCGGAGCTCCGGGACAAATGCGAGGACATGGAGGGAAGAGCGCGGCGGTGTAACATCAGGATACTGGGGCTGCCTGAAACCCCGGGATCAAGCTCCACGACGTCGGTCTCAAAGCTGCTACGAGAGGCGCTGCAGCTGGACAAGGATGTGCTCATTGATCGCTCGCACAGAAGTTTGGCTCCAAGAAAACCCGGTGGGAAACCACGAGCAATAATAGCCAAGCTTCACTATTTCCAGGAATGTGTTGAGGTGCTGAACCGGGCGCGCACCCGCGCGCCGCTCCGGTACAACGGAGAGTCAATTGCTATTTTCCCGGATTATACTGCAAGAGTCGCCAAAGCCAGAGCCGCGTTCACCGAGGTGAGAAAGTTGCTGCACAACCGCCAGAACGTCCGCTTTGGAATACTGTTCCCGGCCCGTTTCCGTGTCACGCACAACGGGGAAGAAAAGGAATTCACCGACGCAGAAAAAGCGATGACTTACGTGAAGAAACACATCATCCCCGCCGAGGAGCGTGAGTGAGACTGTTTTTTCGTGTTCTCAACTATTCTGACAATTACTTACTTTTTCTGTTTTCTTCCGTGGAAAGGCAGCTAAACTGGCTGCACCAGTGAACTAATGTCACTGTTGATAGACTGTTTCAGTTTCACCAGCTTCTGCTGTCAATGTTCAAAGTGGAAGACAAATGTAAAATGATTGGAACCTCCTCCTTTTTTTTTTTTTTTTTTTTTTTTATTATTATTTTATATGAAGACTAATCCAAAGTGTTTAAATTACTGACTCCATAAGAGATGTGAGGTTTAATTTTTTCCTTTTTGTTTTAATTTTATATGAGGACATATCCAAAGTGTTTAAATTACTGATTCCATAAGAGATGTGGGGTTTATTTTCTTTTAATTTTTTTTTTAATTTAATTTATTAAATTATATATATATAATTTCTTTATTATTTATTTTTATTTTATTTATTTTTTATTTTATATATGTATATATATATATATATATATATATAATTTTTTTTTTTTTTTTTTTCTTAGAGCCTGAAAGCGGTTAAACTAATGATTCCATAAGAGATGTGGGGTTCAATATTATAATTGTTAATCTTTTTTAAATGTAGTTTATTTGTATTTTATTTAAATTTTTGATTTTTTTTTTTTTTTTTTTTCTGTACTTGAACACATAGCAGATGTTCTAATACTACAATAACAATGCGCTGAATTGGTTTTCATGAATCGTTCGATGGGGGCCTGAGCAGTTGGCTCTATAGAGCTCCCCAACACAAACACATATGTGTGGATTTGTTTTTGAGGGGTACCTTGTTTGCCTTGTTTCTTTAGGCATTAGGGGGGGTTGGGGAGGGTGGGAATATACCAGACTTGTTTATTTCTTGGATTTATTTTATGTATGTCTTTTTTCCTTTCTATTTGCTCAGCCAGATTCAAATTTCAAGTGCAATAAATCTCTTACTTAGTAGGTTATGACTGATCCTAATTCTACCAGAGGGCTGGGCAGACTCTCATCAGTGAACTTTGTGAGTTGGAACGTGAAGTCACTTAACCATCCAATTAAGAGGAAAAAGGTATTTACACACTTAAAACAACTTAAGACCGATATTGCGTTTCTTCAGGAGACGCATTTGCGCACAACAGACCTGGTCCGAATAAAAAGAGGATGGTCAGGACAGGTTTATCATTCTAATTTCCACACAAAAACCAGGGGGGCAGCCATCCTCATTGATAAAAATATACCATTTACAATGACTAATGTCGATTCTGATTCTGCAGGGCGCTACATTATTGTGACAGGGCGACTTTTTTCATTCCCGGTCATCCTGGCCAATATTTATGCACCAAACTGGGACAATCCAGAATTCTTTTCAAAATTTTTTTCTCGTTTACCAAACATGTCATCACACCATCTGATCCTTGGTGGTGATATAAATTGTGTACTTTCCCCTACCTTAGATCGCAGTTCCTCCAAAAAGACATCCTTGTCTAAATCAGCACACACAATCCAACTTTTTCTTAAAACATATGGCATAGTGGATGTATGGAGATTTGGTAATCCCACTGCTAGAGCATACTCCTTTTTCTCCCCAGTGCATAAGAGCTATTCTCGCATAGATACCTTTTTCCTGGATAAAAGACTTCTATCTTCTGTAACTCAGTGTGATTATGATGCCATAGTCATTTCAGATCATGGTCCACTAACCACGAAAATCAGCATTCCTAACACACAAAATAGTTACCGCCCTTGGAGACTCAATCCTCTTCTCTTATCAGAAGAGTCTTTTACCAACTTCATTTCATCTGAAATACAATTTTTTCTTGACACTAATCAAACACCAGGAATGTCATATTCCACTATATGGGAATCTTTAAAAGCTTATCTACGAGGCCAAATAATTTCTTATTGTGCAAATAAGAAAAAAACAAATACAGTGCGCCTTAAAGAATTAACAGATCAAATCCTGGAACTAGATATGTTATATAGCTGTCAACCATCTCCTGACATGGTGAAAAAACGTTTGTCTTTGCAGACCGAATTTGATATCTTATCAACGCAACAGGCGGAATATCTCCTCTCCAAATCTAGACACGGATGCTATGAGCATGGGGAGAAAATTGGACGTATTCTCGCGCATCAGTTACGACAAAGAACTGCCAATCAGACTATACCTGCGATCAATGATGAACAAGATTCAAAGTGTACAGATAGCCTCAAAATTAACTCCTGTTTTAAAAATTTCTATCAAGTATTATACACATCGGAATGTCCAACTGAACCCTCAATGTTGGAGGATTTTTTAAGATCCCTACATGCTCCATCAGTAGACCCAGACATGGCTGATTCATTGGAGAAAGACTTCTCGGCCCTGGAAATAATATCTGCAATCAGATCTATGCAAAGCGGCAAGTCCCCAGGACCAGACGGGTATCCGACAGATTTCTTCAAAAAATTCTCAGACCAACTTGCCCCTTTACTATTGTCTGTTTTTGAAGAATCACTTTCACATAAGGTGTTACCTCTGACCATGCGCCAAGCAGTGATCTCTGTTATTCTCAAAAAAGGAAAAAACCCTCTAGAGTGTAATTCATTCCGCCCGATTTCTCTCCTTAACACGGATGCAAAAATCCTTGCCAAGGTTCTGGCACGTCGACTAGAGGGGGTTCTGCCTTCCATTATATCACCTGACCAAACAGGCTTTATTAAGAACCGTTACTCTTTTTTCAACGTCCGACGCCTTTTTAACATCCTTTATAGCCCCTCTCCCCCTGGTGTGCCAGAGGTCGTCCTCTCACTTGATGCTGAAAAGGCGTTTGACCGGGTGGAGTGGGACTATCTTTTCAGCACACTGGAGAGATTTGGATTTGGCAATAAATTCATATCATGGATCAGACTTTTATATACTTCTCCAACGGCTGCTGTTCGTACTAATAATAATCTGTGCCCTTTCTTCGAGCTTAAACGTGGTACAAGACAGGGATGTCCCATGTCACCGCTTCTCTTTGCGGTCGCAATGGAACCACTAGCTTTAGCTCTGAGGCAAAATGCGGATATCAGAGGAATTCACCGAGCAGGGGAGGACCACAAAGTCTCGCTTTATGCGGATGACATGCTCCTATATATATCACAACCCCTTTTGAGTATCCCTAAATTAATGAGCTTACTAAAAGAATTTGGCAAACTATCTGGCTACAGGGTCAATGTTCAAAAAAGTGAGTTGATGCCTGTTGGCACTAGTAATACATTCTTAAACTCACTCCCCTTTAAAATTAGCCCCAAAAAATTCAAATATCTCGGCATATGGGTTACAGATAAACATAAAGATCTTTATGCTGTTAACTATCAGCCCCTGTTATCAAACTTAAATCAGGATATTGAACGATGGGATCCTCTGCCTTTATCTCTAGGTGGAAGAATTAATACAGTAAAAATGAATATACTGCCCAAATTTTTATATATATTTCAGTGTCTTCCCATCTTCTTAACTAAATCTTTTTTTACTAAATTAAATAATCAGATATCCAGTTTTATTTGGAACAAAAAACCGCCCCGGATAAAAAGAAGTGTACTTCAGAGACCTCGCTCAATGGGAGGAATGGCACTCCCTAATTTCTTGTATTACTATTGGGCTGTTAACATTCGGGTACTGTTATATTGGATGGATAACAATAATGATAACATTGACACTGGATGGCTAAATCTAGAGGGGGCATCTGTAAATTCCACATCTTTAAAAGCCTTACTGTGTTCTAAGTTGCCATTTCCACAGCCCATTTCAAACTTTACCTCCAACCCAGTTGTTTTGCATTCAATCAAGATCTGGAACCAATTCAGAAGATCCTTTGCACTTACAGAGCTTTCTCAGGCCGCCCCAATTACACTGAATCATATGTTTGTCCCATCGTTAATAGATGGGGTCTTTGATATGTGGTCCAGAAGAGGTATGGTATCACTGTCTGATCTGTATATTGATGGCAGCTTTGCCTCCTTTGAACAGTTGGTACAAAGATATCACATTCCCAAGTCACATTTTTATAGATATCTGCAGCTCCGGAATTTTGTATTCTCAAACTTTGTATGCTCTCCCTTACGTCCTCCAACTGGCCTATTGGATTCAATTTTTGATTGTAAACTAGTCAGAAAACGAACTATTAGCACAATATACGAAATACTATATTCTCATAACTTGATGCCTTTGGACCTCCTCAAAAATAAATGGGAGACAGATTTAAATCAGCAAATTACGGACGACACTTGGCACAAAATAATACAGGGAATTTTTTCATCTTCCATCTGTCTTAGACATGCTGTCATTCAGTTTAAAATTGTACATCGTCTGCACTGGTCTAAAGTTAGGCTCTCTAAGATCAGTGCTGATATCGACCCCACTTGTGATAGGTGCGGGCGAGATCCAGCCACTCTCCTACACATGTTCTGGACGTGTCCAAAGCTCTGCGCTTTCTGGCAGCCCATCTTTGAGACCTTTTCTAAGATCTTTGCAAAAAGGCTTGCACCGTCTCCATTCATTGCACTTTTTGGTGTACCTCAGATAGACTCCCAGCTAGAGATGTGGGAAAGAATGATGGTGGCTTTCTGCTCTCTCCTAGCTAGGAGACTGATATTACTGAAATGGAAAGACCCAGCACCTCCAACATACAGTCATTGGGTTCGGGAAATCATGTACCATATCAAGTTGGAGAAGATCAGATACACAATAAGGGGGTCTACTAGAAAATTTTACAACATTTGGCAGCCTTTCTTAATGTTTGTTGAAGATATGGAGGCAGACAGTATAGTACACTAAACCTCTGTTGCTGTCCTCAGTCATCTTTAACTATTGTATCTCTTTTGTTGCTTTTTGTTTGTATTTTGTTATCTGGCTATATGAGCACTGAATGCTGAACTATGTATTTCATACTGTGAACTCTATATGTCTGGTATTTGGGAGGGGGGGGGGGGGTGATGGGTTTTTTTTGTTTTCTTCTTGTGTGTCCTGTTGAACTTATGTTAAACTGTAAACTATAACTTGTAAAACTAAATAAAAATACCTTGATCAAAAAAAAAAGCTCATAAAGTCTTCACTACTGAGAGCTGCAGGAATGCACGGCTCCACAGAGTTGTGACTCTTTGTCAGCCTGGCTACAGTGCTGAACAGAAAACGTGGGTTACTTTTGTTATCCTCTATCAATGTTGAATAATAAGCTGTTCTGGCTTTGCGAATGGCTTTTTTATATACTATTAGAATATCTTTCCATTCACGATAAGAGTCTACAGACTTACAAGAGTACCACTTCCTTTCCATTTTAGAAGACAAGATCACATTTTATAGCAAGTTCACGTAGAAAATCAGTTAATTCCAAGTTTTATCACTATGCCTCTGTTAGACCCAACCAGGTGAACGATGGTCTGATCCCACCTTCAGGTGCACAGCAGCTGTCTGAGGTCAAAGTGTGGGACTGGTTGAGCTGAAGACCTGACATCATCATCTTCATGCTGGTGAAGATGATGATGATTTCACTCCAGGAGTCAGGAGTCATCTGCTGTCGTCTGTCATGCATCACACCCCGAACTGTAAATGTTCTTTAAATAACACAAACTTTGGCGTGGATGTTACATAAGTGAAGACACTGGACCGCCATCTCTCTTCCTGTCTCCTGATAGTGTCACTTCTCAGCGTCAGGCTCTTGATGGCTAGGTTGGGTTACACTCACCTGTAAGTGATACAGCCTGGTGAATAGCTGGCGTTTCATGAATAATTACCCAGCTCGTGAGCCGTCGTGAGCGTGTGGATCCAGACGGGTTGCTTGCAGGAGAAGCAGCCGGAGTGAATGTAGCAGCAGGCTCAGGATGGACGTGTCTGTTCTACCCAACAACAATCACCCAGATAAGTTCCTCCAGCTGGACGTCGGCATGCTGGGAGCGCTCCACTTTGGAGCGCTCATGTCCAGTCAGAGACGGTGGCAGAACAAGGTCTATTTACAGGTATGGACCATACTACACCTACTCAAGAGCAGTGTGGTGCCCGGGCCTGGCGGGGCCCGCCGTGCAGCCTGGGGTGCCTTCTGGCGGTGCTGGACCCCCCCGGGGAGGGGGAAACGGTGCGTGATTGTATGTCTGTGTCGGTGAGAATGCGGTATGGAAGGGTCCTGCCATGGAGGATTTGAGCCTCCATTGGCAGGACATCAAAACTTAATAATTTATGAACATTATATTATACAAAGATGGTTATTATTATTATTATTATTATTATTATTATTAGTATTATTATTATTATGTATAGTATATTATATTATTATTAGTATAGGTATCGGATAGGTGAATGGATGAATGAATGGGATGCCTGGGTCTGGGGCCCTCCGTTGTCGGGCCTGCACGGGTGTCGCCTTGTTGGGGGGTTCCCTCTCTCCGGGCCCGTCTCCGGTCCCCCCCGCTGCCTCTGCGGCGGGGCGCCCCTCTGGTCTTGGAGTGCCACCTTCGTGGGGGACGGGTGCGCCTGCCCGCGTCGGCGGCCGGGGCGGCTCTGTCTCTCCGGGCAGGCTGGCCCCCTGCCGGGTGGGGGTCGTTGGCCTGAAGGGTGAGGGCCTCCTGGCCGCGTGTCCGGCCCGGACCGGGTGGCCGGGGATTGCCTGGGTCGCGGTCCGCCGCCGCAGGATCCCTGGCTGCTTCTTCCCGCGCCGTGGGGGCCCCAGCCGCGGGCCCCCTCGGCCGCCGCCGGGGGGGGGGGGGGGGGGCCTCGCAGGCGGTGGGTTGCCTCCCTCCTACTTCTCCCCTCTGTGGGGTTGCCGGTGGCCTGGGTTCCGGGCTCTTCCGTGTCGGCCTCTGGTCTCGCGGGTGGCGGGGTTGCTCCCCCCCCCTCCCCCACTATAGATACACTTCAGGTGGAGCTTTGTTTGGTTTATTACACACACACACACACACACACACACACACACACACACACACACACACACACACACACACACACACACACACACACACACACACACACATATACACACACACACATATAGTCACTTAGTCACATGCATTTACACACACACACACACACACACACACACACACACACACACACACACACACACGCACGCATGATCATATACATACACACACACACACATAGACATACACACTGGCTTGTTCACCTGCATGCTGGCTCTCTAGTTTTTGGGTTTAGGTAGCGGTAGCGATAGCTTAGCTCAGACTGCGATCAGATCTCAAGATTTAGGTCGATTGCTGTTATTGTTTTGGTTGGCTCCGTGCCGGTTTCGTGCTTTGTTTGTGGTTTTTTGTTGCAGATTTCCAGTGCTTGACGTGTGTCTCCGTGTGTTCCTGCTTCCTGGATTGGCAGTGGAGGTCGTCACCCCCCCCCCCCCCCCCCCCCCCCAAAAAAAAAAAAAAAAAAAAAAAAAAACACTGGGTTTGTATGTGTATATTTATGTATGTGTACGCATATGTGTGCGTATATATATGTATATATATTAAATATAGTAATAATGCACACATATACACTTTTGGTTTCTACCATCATGGTATCAATCAATAATATGTGTGCAGACAAGGTAAAAAAAAAAAAAAAAAAAAAAAAAAAAAGAGCAGTGTGGTGCTAGTTACTGAAAAATAGTAACTAGTTACCGTTACTAGTTACTTCATTAAAAAGTAACTCAGTTACTCAGACCAAAAAGTAATGCGTTACTATGAAAAGTAACCTTTTAGTTACTTTAAATAAAAACATTATTTTAAATGCTCCCATTAATCCCCTCTAGCCTTCATTTCAGCAGGTACTGTATGGATTTGCATTGTGCATCGTGTTCTGCATTTTGATTGGCTAAACAGTCTCTCCGCTTCTTCACTTCCTGTGTCAATAACGTTGGTTGCTTAGCAACAAGCTGAGAACGGCCAATAAGCTTCAGCAGCAGCTCAAGAACGGGACCTTTGATGAATCGTTCATTACAGTCTCAGATATAATCCATGGTGTCGGTTTATCAGAATCTTTTTGCCCAGCAGAAAAAAGAGCGACAACAACGACCCATAACTATTTTCTTCTCTGGAAAAAACACTCCTGCACCGCAGCTTTAGGAGAAAAAGACGCTACAGAGTCGGGATGCAGCAGCTCAGAAGAGCAGTGGAATACGTGCGAGGCGGGGCTGATCTCTGCAATTTGAAGCCTTCTATAATAATTGTAAAAAGAATTTCACTTATCACAGGTTCTTTTTGGAACGTAACCCCTGTAAAAAAAACAGGGATCACTGTAATGACAATATCTCCATGTTGAGAAACTCTCCTTCTCTTGGCTCATGACCGTCATGTATTTGAAAACACACACGTGTGGGAAAAAAGCTTCATGTAGCCAGAAATAACGGCGTAACGCACCGTTTGGTAACGGTAATTGCGATACTGAATTAAAAAAGTAATGCGTTAGAGTATTAGTTACTGCAAAACTAACGGCGTTACTTAATAAAAATAATAATAATAATGGCTTGGTTTTATATAGCTTCCTTCAAGGCACCCAGAGCGATCATTATTCATTCATACACATTCTCACCGGTGGTGGTAGCTACGTTTGTAGCCACAGCTGCTACGTTTGTAGCCACAGCTGCCACATTTGTAGCCACAGCTGCTACGTTTGTAGCCACAGCTGCTACATTTGTAGCCACAGCTGCCCTGCAGACTGACAGAAGCGTGGCTGCCATATCGCGCCAAACGGCACCTCTGACCACCACCAACATTCATACACATTCAAACACATTCACACGATGTTATAATCTCCTACATCATCCAATATTGTCCTGTAAACTTGTTCGTTGTTCTAATCTGCTACTGCTACTACCTCTACTAAATATTGAATCACTTTTCCAACTGCTGCTCTGCTTACTGCCCCCTATCGGTCACCGCCGGTACGACGCGCTCTCCTCACGTACTACACGAGCGACGTTGCAGTTGGTGGTGAACGCGAACGGACGTGAACGCAGGCACAAGCAGCAAGTATAACTCGCCTCTTACGCGTTACTAAATAGCGCGTTAGTCCCAACCCTGCTCAAGAGTATCCTTGTCCATTTGAGGGCCTTTGTTTTGACAAGTAGTCATAAGAAGGATCACAAGCCAGCGTTCTCATAGATGTGGAGGGCTGTTTCAAGAAGGATTCCTGGTGACATGAGAGTGCAAACAGCGCAGGATGGTAGTGTGCAGGATTACTGGCGGGGAAACAAAAGATAAGGGACAAGATCAAGCTGAAGAAGGAGGGCATCTGTGTGAATTTCTGGGAGGGTTTAAGACAGGTCCTCATCAGGGTGTGGGTGTAGAAATCAAAGAGTTGATTTCCGTGCTTTGGAGAAGCTGAAAGAGAGGCCGTGGTTCTCAGCTGGAAAGGGAGGGTGGTGGTGAGGAGGTGAAGTCTTCTCCCTGACGGAGCAGAGGGTGCAAAGGAAGATCTACCGGTGGATCAGCGTGGTGTCTGCAGTAGCACGTGTTCTCCACTGGTCTGTTGTTGTGAGGAGATAGTTGAACCAAAAGGCCAAACTCTGTTTGTGTCCAGATGTGTTTCTGGCCTCACCTCTGGCCACCGGTGGACAGGGACTATGGCCCTGTTTACATGTAGCAAACACGGTGGTGTTTTCATGCGTTTTGGCCATTTGTTTACATGAAAACGAAGCTCAAAGTCACCAAAAACAATCAGTTCTGAAAACTCCGGCCAAAGTGGGGATTTTCAAAAACTCCGTCTTCACGTTTGCTTGTAAACGGAGAGAAACAGACATTTAGGCTTCAGAACGTCACATTATGAGACAGAAACGTCACCAGCGTCATGTGTGCGACCTGTGTTTACAATTTGTTTGGCCACCGTCAATATTTTCTTGTATTTTACTTGTTTTATATTCTAACGTCACACTTAAAAGTAACTCCACTTCTCTGTCACTCCAAACCAAAGACTCTCGTTCATCTTGGAAGTAACTGGAAGTTACTCGTGTCATTTGTTGATGTTTTTTTCCAGGATTCTGATTGGCTAGCATGACTTTATCTTCTCGTTACACTGCCCCCTGCAGGTTTGGCTGCTCATAGCACCTTAACAGATATTTATGCAGGTTCCTGGAAATGATGGTATTTTTCGAAACGTAGAGGGGGAAATATCCGTTTTTGTAAATACCCGGCTCTGTGGAAACGTGACCTGAAAGAACGACATCACAAATACAAGTCACTAAAAAGAGTCGCCGACTGAGCACAGCTTGACTCTCCCTTCGAGAGAGGAGGAGAAGTCTGTCTTTTGAGAGGAAATCGGAGTAGAGTCATTTGTTGCTCCATATAGAGAGGAACCAGGCGAGCTGGTTCTAGTTCAGATAGCTCTGGTTCCCTCCCTGGGGGAGGTGTTTGGGCGTGTCCAACTGGGTGGATGCCCCCGAGTCAGACTCATGGCACGCTGTAGATATCAAATCTTCTCTAGCTGGACCTGGGAATGCTGTGGTGTCCTCCCAAATGAATGGATATTATGTTTCTGCGCATAGAGACCGTTTGTATAGTAATGGATGCTACATACCAGGTAAAGACAGCGTGTTGGATCAGGTGAGTCAGGCTCATCCAATCCCTGGTCAATCCACATCAGTGCAGGTAACGGACTCTCGGCTGAAATTACACACTTGCAGTGGAAATCAAATAGAATAAACTCAATGTAATTTTTCAAATTGTCAGAAAGTCTGTAGTTTATCAGACAGAAGCGCGGTAGAAACCTCCAGAGATGTCCATGACTACACTGGGGGGAACTGTGTTTGTTGCCTGGCAACAGCTGGGAAAATGACATCACCTACAGAGCTGGCAGGTGACTCAGGTGAACTTTGAGAAGACAACATCGAGAGAAACTCGGAGGTAACAGTTTAACAACCGGGTGCAGAGACACTCGCCTGACGTCTTCAAAATCAGATTTAAAAACGTACAAATTAGCATGAAAACTCTTCTGGGTCTCAGCCCAGACTGTCAGTATTGTAACCCTGCAACAGAAGAAGCTTTGCAGTTTTAGTCAAACACACGTTATATTCATTGTCATGTTTCCATGGCAGCGATGAAGTCCAGCAAAATATCAATTAAAATCAGATCAATGGGGTTTAAACAAATGTTGGGAAGTGATGGAAAAACTCAAGTTGAGAGTGTTTCCGTCTGAATCAGAAAGCTGGCTCAACTGATCCAGGTCACCATCATGATCCCAGTTATCTCTGCAGGCTGAAGGTGGACGTGTTGACAACTCAGGTCTGTCTCCACAGAGGAACCAAATACTGGAGGCTGAAAACCAGCCTGGGCTGTCTCAGGAGGGCAGTCCCGTGACGTTTGCAGACAGATACCTGCAGAAGCACATCACCCCCATCACTCTGAAGTCCAACATCAAGAAAAACCCGCTGTACGTGGACATCATGTCAGCGGAAGCAGCAGATAACGACAAGTGCAAGCCTTGCTGGACCATCAGAGACTATGACACACAAACAATCCATGGAAACCTGGCAGACTATTTCAAGGTAATTTGTGAAGAGAAGCTGTGGATCCCTGACACAAGTATAGTCACTTTACTTGCTTCCTTTGCAGGGAGAAGAGAAGATGCCTAAAGATCTGGACTTTTGGCTCGAGGACCTCTACACACCAGGATTTGACTCTTTACTTAAGAAGAAAGAAGCAGAACACAGAAGGAAAAAAGTTTGCAGGATTCTCTCCTCCGTCATTTTTCTTGTTTGTGGAGTTCTTATTATCATCATTGTGCCCGTTGTGTTTGTGAACAAAAGTAACTGGTGAGGTCTCGCCGTTGCACTGTCCACAAATGCATTTGTGCATTGCACCCCCCTCTTTTCTGAGGTCATATGCTGTTGTATTTACTTTGATGGAGTCAAGCTGGAGTCTGTCCACAGAGATTCTGCATCCAGAGTAAGATTTGCAGTTTTCAAAGCTGAAGCCACCATGAAAGCGTGGAGAAGTGCTGTTCATGGAATAACTACTGGGGTTAAAATTTCAAACCTTGCAGCAGAAATAAACCTACTTACAGTTTGGTACCAGGTTGTGCAGCTCTCGTGGCCTCTCGTGGTCTCGTGAAAGACAGGAAGTTCTGTCTGACTGCACCATCTTCCGCCCCACCCAGAGTTTTTGAGCTGATTTGAGTTGGGACCAGGCAAAACCACTCTATTGTGGTGCTTGATCAATATCAATTCTGATTAATATTGTAAATGAGACCTTTACAATTTGGATTCATATTACCACAAGACACATTTCTACGGAGCCTGTGAAGGATCATGCAATATATTTTTAATGTTGACAGAATCGAGCGCACGTTTTATTAACTCGTTCGTGCGATTTAATGAAACGTGAGCACATTTAATTAACTTGTGTGCACGTTCTATTAACTCGTGTGCACGTTTAATTAAATTGTGCGCACGACTAAGTATAACGTGTTCACAAGTTATTAAATCATGAACACGATTTAATCAATTTAATGTGTGGGTAGAGAGCAGGTAAGGGCGGGGTAAGCACGGGAGTTGTGAGTGTGCGTATGCGTGTGGCGGTTGGTCGGAGCTCGTTATAAATATAAATTGTGCTCACGATGACACATAACGTGCTCTCGATTAACTTTAACGTGGCCACGAAGTTACTTTTTTTTCTTCACTTGAGCTCTTACAGGCTCCGTACGTTTCATCGTTGGATCGTGATTAAAAGCGAGCCAAGGCAATTTGGTCCCTATAATTGGGGCAAACTCCTCCATGGGGAGGACCATGACCGGTTCGCCTGGCCTGGTTTGAGTTCTGGGCCCCACCAGCCAACAAGTCACTGACATCTAAGCAACCTGATCTCACAAAAATCTGTGAAATGCCCACGACCTCTCACCACTATTTTCCGTGGCACCAACACGGAAAAGGTATAATTCCGTGTGAGCACCACGGATATTGTACCTATGCGAAGTCAATGGGATCTGTTGTCGTGATATATACACGGATTATTACATTATTATTATGTACATATTATTCTTTATTATAGTGGCTACGTTATTGTTAGAGTTTTTGACACGCAAGTTACTGTTTGTTACTGTCAGTTTGTAAAAGCATGTTTTTAACGCTCTTTTAACAGTGTTTTAATGGTGTTTTGATGATTTTGATGACATTATTTTGACGGTGAGTATTTAACCGTGTTTTCTAGTATTTAACGTAAATTCCAGTATTTAACCATGTTGTTTGCTGTCGCCATGATGACGGAGATGGCGTAAATGATGTGAAATTATTATTTTTAGCAAAAACCACAAGCGTTTCCTACTTCTAACCAATCATAAGTGGTGCATTAACCTAACCAGACCCAAACACAGGGAATTCCCTGGGCATCAGCTTTATGTCATAGAGTGTTGAGCGGAGATCCTGATCACGTGCCCCGATCGTGGATGTTTTTTTTTATTTTTTTTTTATTTATAAACTTTATTTAACATTTCAATTTATGGATCGCGGATGTGTAGTCATTGATTACTGTTGCTATGCACGTGAAAGTAAACCATTAAATATATTGTGCTTTTGAATGGTAAATATTAAAATAAACTGTACACAGGTACATTTACAACTTATATTGAATCACTGTGAATACATCAGTCAGTTACATGATGTAAAATAAAGTATCCTAAATAAACAAACATATTTACAATTCTTTAACATACATCATCTCTATAAAATGTAGTTACTATTTCAGATGCACTACATAATAGATATATTCAATTGATATATGTTTTTATAAGTTAGGGTTAACCCAAACCAATGTGACTACAAATATGGCGCTGATTAACATAAAGCTATATAGCATGACTCTAGGGAAATGTAGTTCTTAGCAATTTTTTTTTTTCACAGAAATGGAGGTTGTTAATCCTAAAACAAGAGTGTACATAGTAGTTTAAGGGCATGATACATGATGATATTATTAACCTAATAAATCACTTCAAATACAGCAATGTTACTGTATGCCATTCTGACCCAGGATGTATTTGTTAGGTAAAATAAGGTATATTCTAGCCCAAATCACAATGTATGACTGTAATTAGGAAAAACATAAATACATTAAAAGATTAGTCCCACCAAAGAATAAAAAAAACAAACGTTTTTTTTTTTAATTTTTATCCAGGCTGGAGCTATGAGGGTCAGAATCTATACCTGACAGACGATGCGACCCAACAGGGGTAAAAATTAAACTTAATCCTGTGACAAAACCAAATACATTTTTGGAAAGGCCTTGACCTGTAGATTAACATAACTCATCACGCATGAAAAACTCATAACTTAGCCACTATAATAAAGATATATAATATATAATATATACATAATAATAATGTAATAATCCGTGTATATATCACGACAACGGATCCCATTGACTTCGCATAATACAATATCCGTGGTGCTCACACGGAATTACACCATTTCCGTGTTGGTGACACGGAAAATAGTGGTGAGAGGTCGTGGGCATTTCACAGATTTTTGTGAGATCAGGTTGCATCTAAGACACCTTCCAGGTTCACATGCAGGAAACACGTCTCTGATATTATCTGGAATCTGGCCAGTTAAAGATTTACAACGTTACAATCCATTTTCTGAACCGGTAGCTACAGTAAGAGTGCATCATAGGAATCTACCCCTCCTGAAATAAAAGCATGGGTGAGCTTTTCCCAGTCTTTCTTCGGCATCTTTGTTATTTTGGGACTCTGTATTGAAGATACCAGACTGAGTTGCTCATTTCATGTGGGCACTGAAAATAAGATCCGCATGTAGGATCGCAGCAAGATTCTTAACATGATTCCATTTTTATTTCCTTAGCGTTGAGGTAATCACCTTGTTTCATCCGGTTATCTGCCTGGAGTCCGAGCTCAGGGCAAAGGAAAAGTGATGGATTGCATTTTCAAATTGAATATTGTCCCTAAAAGTGCGTTGTAATATGTAAATGTAAAATGTAATAGACTGGGGGGCGCTGTTTCTCCTATTGCATTTGAAAATAGTCATTTGTTCAGCAGTTTCAGTCTTTGTAAATGAAATGTGAAATGCCCTTGTCGTTTGAACATTCAAGTTGTTAGAAAATTGCATTTTAATTTGAATTTTGTCCAACAAAGAGCTTGGTGACATTTAAATGTAAATGCAATAGCCTGGGGGCGCTGTTTCTCTTATTGCATTTGAAAATTGTCCTTTGTGCAGCAGTTTCAGTCTTTGAAAATGAAATGTGAAATGCCGTTTTCATTTTAATTTGCAAGTTGTTAGAAAATTGCATTTTAATTTAAATTTTGTCCAGAAAAGAGCTTGGTGACATTAAAATGTAAATGCATTAGCCTGGGGGCGCTGTTTCTCTTATTGCATTTGAATATTGTCCTCTGTAAATCAGGTTAAATCTTTCAAAATGAAATGTGAAATGCTTTTCCATTTTCATTTTAATGTTGTCATAGAATGCCCATACAAGTATGTGAAAATGAAAATGAAAATTGAATTATTGCATTTTAATTTCATTTTTGTCCCAAATAACTCATGCATATGTGGAAAATTATAATGCTATTGTGGAATTACATTTGCATTTGAATAAAGTCCCCTATGGGCTTCCATACACGTCTCCATCGTGATTAAAGTACTTCCTGGTCCACTATATCAAATGCTACACTGTTCACTGAAGTGTTTGTGAGATGTAGGGATGTGATTTCTGTTACACAATTATATTTGAACGCTACACCAGCAACCAAAAGATCACACGTGTTCAGCTTCGACCCCGGCAAACACAGATTTCTCCAGATTCTGGACATACGCATCTCTGGCCAGTCTTGCTCCTGGAAGACTGCCTTTTTTATACCCAACCTATCCCTGCCAACGTTTAACCTAATTGGTTGAAAGATGTTTTGCTAATGTTCCTGTTATGTGCCCCAACCTTTTTATATTCATGTTTTGTTCACTTTATTAGCTTGTTGTACTCGGAATAAATACATAAACAGGAAAATTCAACAGATTTGATTTATTTATTGCAATAAAAGATACAAAGTACTGGTAATCATAACTGTTAAAATGTTAGAAAAAGCATTTCTGTGACTGTTAACAGTGCTGTGTATCAAAACATTACTGCGTCAACCAGCTGGGTCCAATCCATCCACATTTGTGTAAAAGCAGAAGAAATCTGCTCGTTGTGTCTTTCCTTTTATGCATTTAAAAGATAGAGGGAAAAATGCTAAATTAAAAAGGCAAGAAATGTAACATAAAATACATCAACATGCACATTAACTTACAACCAAAACCAAAATATTAGAGAACGAAGCAAAGTAATTCCTGAACTAAAATAAATATCTGTCTCCTTACTGAAATTTGACATAAGTATTCCACTCCCCAAGACTATGAAGTTTATTTACAGACTATTTATGATTGTGGTCCGAAACAAGAGATCAAACCCCAACAGGACTGAAAAACCAGGTTGTGACTGATTGATTTTTTATTTATTTTTTTCCTTTAAATGATCACCCAGCACTTTGGCTTGACATTATGATGGTCTGGGAACGATGAGGGGGGCCGGGGGGCTTTGGCAAAAGAAAACACGGCATACAATAATGAGATGTCAAACCACACCTTGGTCCTGACACGTCTACAGACGCCTTCTGATTAGTGGAGAATATCGCAACAGTATCATCAGGCCGTCAAATAATGGAAAACGACACACAAACACTGTTTGGTTGGAAAGTGGTGACAGGAAGTCTTTTGTTTGCTTTAATGTGAAATATTAAAAGACAAATATTTGCTCCAGATTAGACTGATACATACATATAGGTGCGAGTCTATACTGTATTACTGGATATAGGCATATATATATATGTTTTTTTCTTTAATATACAAATATAGAAGAACCCGTGTTTTTGTTTGTGGTGTTGCTAGGTAACCTTAAGGACGAGTGAAGGCTTCACAGTATGACCAGACTGAGACGTTATTTGGTTAGAATATACAGATGTGTCCCCAAACAGCAGATCTCAGAGCTCACTGCTGCTGATGAGTCCTCACTTTCTCCAAAATGCATCCTCACAGCGTAAATCTGAAACCACATTATTGTTGTGTGGATAAACGACAGCAGGGGGAAGTTAATAGCTATCATAATATTACATTTTGAGCCAATTTGAGGATCTTTGGATGATGCCGGGGGGGTACATTCTGGACCACTTTCATCAATACTCACTACTAAGACTATTTGTCTTATTTCTAGTTAAAATGTCTAATTTTTTGTCAAAGAAATCTCATTAAACTTAAAACAAGAGTCATTACCAGAAAAATATTTTCTGGGATAAGATTTATCTTCTCATTACAAGCAAAAAAATATTTTTCCACTGGCAGATTTTTCTACTTATTTTAAGTGAAAATCTACTTGAAACAGGTGAAAATTGTTGTTTTTTCCAGTTTTTCCAGAGTCTTGTTTTAAATGCAATGAGATTTTTTGACGAAAAATGAGACATTTTAACTAGAAATAAGAGAAATATTCTTGTTAAGATTTAGAGTTTTTGCAGTGAGAAGTCTAGAAACAGCTCAGCATCAGCAGTGAGCTTGAAGGACGTCCCGGCAGGCGTGCTGGAACTTCACCTGGGACCCTCTTTAACTTTCAGGACAGACCAGGACAGCTTGCAGGGATCATTTAAGAATGGATTTATTGAAGGTTTATGTACTGAATGCTTATATACACTGACATGACTCCCGTCCGCATCACGCCTGCGAGCTGAATGCAGGTGACCGGGATGGCTGATGCTTTGTGCAGGTGAGTCACACAGGCAGGAGTGATGCAGGCGGGACGAAGCTGGCGCACTGCGCTTACAGCAGTCTGTAGAAAACGGCGAACATAACGGGAACTAGTGCTCATTTATGATACAGTACATTCAACTAAGCTAAGCATCGTGTCACATTCCTCTTAAGAAATTGCATACATGGAAGAAGAGGGACAGAGTACACGGAGAGAAGAAGGCTGAAACCACTTGTTTGGAAAACAGAGGAAGTAGTACTCACAAGTAAAAAGAAACCGTTTCTCATTTTTAACCGTAATGCCCAGCAGCAACAACGCAGCTTCTTTTCCTAATGCCAACAACACGCCGTCCACACCCACATGTGCACTTATTCTGTGATAAACCTCATCTTCCTCCCCTGATCACCCCAGATGCTTGTCAGGCTCCCAGGTAATCCACAATCTGAACATCTACGCCCACCCAAAGTGGTCCAAATCTGAAGGACTCGGCTCATCTGTGTTCATTCACCTCTAATGATTGTATAAGCAGTTACTGCGAACTTGCATCCAGGCACATGCATCATTCTGTACAACTTCCCAAAACACTCAAAAGTAAAAGCTGCAGGACAGCTCTGATACAAGAAGCTACTGTCTTTCTCTACATCAGGACATTCTCCACGGCGGCGGCTGGACAGGGAATACGTGCGACCCATTCTGAACCCATTTAGACTGTAAAGACTGGTTCTATATGGCTTTCTGTGGAACCACGGCAGCCTCACAAAGGCTACGAGCCAACGCCGATAATAATAAGAATATTAATAATACTACTACTAATAATAATAATGATAATAATAATGATGAGAGGAAAGATGGGCTTCTGGATGAGAACGCAGTCGAGCTGATTGGGCGTGAGGGCGCGGTGGACGTCAATCACAATAAAAGGAAGTAACTTGAGGCGTGTCTTCACTGAGCCTCGACACATTCGGAGTCTTCCAGTGTGCAGGTAGCGTGTTTTTTTTTTGTTTTTTTTTAACAGCCTGTCATCTATATTTGTGCAGACTCTGAACACGAGTGTCAGCGTGTCAACGCTGGCAGAGCTGGTCGTGTTCAGATCTGCCGATGGATGGCGGCAGCGCGGACACCGGTGGCAGCTCGGGGACTTTCCCCAGGAGCATTTATTAGCAGAATGGATCAATCTCTGCATTCAGCCACTGACTGCCCCGCCAGTATGGCTTCAGGGGTGGGGGGGACTCTCACAATCGTTAATTCTGTCATTAAGGCATGTTTTAAAATGCGTGTTGCGTGGAGCGGCGCGTTCAGAGGGTAAGAACTGTACATGCGGACTAAAGAAACTGAAACGTTGATCAGCAGCTACATGGGAGAGAAGATCTGTCCATCAACAGGCTGATGAAGCTCTGGATTCACATCTTCGCTGATGAGCAGCGAGATTGCGAATTTCAGACTGTTCACACACCGTTCTAGGCTCTGGGCCTGAAACAAGTCAAGTAACTAAATCTGCTGTGAAAATTCAGCTTTACAAAGGAAGACCCAAAGTGGAAAAAAATTTAAAAAAATAAAAACAAAGCTATGGACCGAAATAAACATGGATTTGAGTAAAATATAAAGAAACAGATAGTGTTCATGCAGTCAAGTGGACACCTCATTTAATTCTTGCAATCCACTCACAGAACTAAACCCATCCAAATTAGTAGGAGATCACAGTAAAAACTAATGAAAGCTAATTATCCACCGTTATAAATAGGTAATAGTGTCAATCTGGACAGAGATTAGATTCATTACATCAGATCCGACTGGAAGGCACATCCGTGAGGCTTCAGAAGGTGTTGCAAAGCTTTCTGCGTGGTTCTCTCCCGGGAGGTAAAGACAACAGAGGGATTATTGCTGCAAAAGACACGACGACTGTCCCCGATCACCCAGAGAGCGCGACGTCGCCGCGACCCATGTCATGAGAACTACACAGCTGACGTCATGCACACCTACTCCTGCGCCAAAAACTAAATCAATTTGAACCCAAATGACCATTTTAAAGAGGAAATTTTAAAAACCAAAAGCTACAAGAGAAAAATATTGTCGAATAAATAATATAAGGGGAGCCAAGGGGGGAACGTTCCCATCAGCTCCCACCATAACCCTGACATTCCTCTATCACACATCTCAACCGTCATCACTTTCTCGTCATTCGTGTAAAGAGCCAAACCATCTCTGGAGTGTATGTGGTGCGTCTGTGAGCTTGGACTGAACTGGGATGTGTTTGTGGTCCTGCGTCCGGGCGCAGAGCTGGATGTGAGGCTTCAAAACGTGGCTTTGCTTCCCGGCGACACCGGAATTACGAGTAGAAGGTGAGGACGCTCTGGTGGTTGCCGCGCACCAGGAGGATCGGGGGCAGTTCTTTGGACAACACCTCCAGCCAGGCCATGTAGAGCGCACTGGACACGGCGCCCTTCCGGGCCAACGGCAGGCTCCTGGGGAGGAGAAGCAACAGATGAGACATTGACTGTGTTTCCATGCATCAATAACCCTTTTAAAAGCCCCAATATTAGCAAGAACGCGGTTTTGCACGGCCATGTAAACACCAATAACCCCTTTGAATAACCTAAATTTGCTGATATTCGGGTTTTTAAAAACCCAAATATGAGCCCTGGGTTACTCCTTTTAGAACCTGAATATTTGCTCATGTAAACACCAAACGGAATATCCCCATCAACAGAACATGAATTTGTTTTCTGCATGTTCTTTTCAAAAGGAATCTTGCTCTTTTGAGTCCAGGAAGTTCTTATAAACACGGAGAAACCAAGACCAGGAGGAGACTAATCACTTCATAAATGGAATGAAGGATATGAACATTTCTGCATTTGTAGACGGTAGAAAGTACCGGGATAGAAGATTTACAAGAAGGTAGGCCTGTGTTGAAAAAAATCAGTCATATAATTCATGTAACAGCTGAAAAAACAGTTTTAATAACACTAACCCAAATCAATATCGGAATCGGATCGAATCAAATCTTGATAATCGATTCTGAATCTTAAGAATCGGAATCAAATCGATTCTTGATATTTGAATCGATCCCCAGCCCTAAAAGAAGGTGAGCGAAAAGTTGCGTGAAGCAGCATTTGTTTTGAATTTGGATACAGGAAGAAGAAGCAGAAATGACGGTAATTGTGTCATGACGTTCTCCGTGCGTCGCTGGTTTGATCCAGATATCCTGAATGATTAATCACCATCTAAACAGGGATAACCCTGTTTACTCACGCATGGAAACACATTATTCCAAATGTTTCACTAACCGGAATATTAGCAATAACCTGAATTTTGACTGCATGTAAATGTAGTCACTGGCATTGAAGTAAATAACATTTATTCTTGAAAAAGTTTAAATCGATTCAGAATCATCTAGGATATATTTTTAAGACTTTTATGTGAATCAATTTGCTTCAACACCTCATGTTTGGTCAGAATCCCACAGAGATACAACCGATTCATCAGAGCTGGATTTAGGAGACGGAGTCAGACACTTGGCAATTATCTGTTAACCACATCTGAGCTGCAGTGGGTGCTGCATGATGGGATGTTGTGGGTGGAGATAAAGATGGGGCAGCAGCAAAAATAATATGTGTAAACGCACCAGCGATGGCGTTCACAGACCTTTAATGGGCCAGTGGGAACTGCATTATTACACCCATTTCCACCTAATATTACAACATCAGCAGCTCGGCAAAATGAAGCTCATGCACAAGATTGATTAGTGCTTTTTGGACAAGTCATAAACCGTGCTCACAAACACAGACCCTCGTGTGGAACAGCATTTAATCAGGGCTGACGGGTGACATGAAAAAAAACAAAACAAGTGACATCAACTGCCACAAACATGCTCAACTGTTTATGTTGTTGTTACTGAACTATAAGTAGCACACACACACACACACACACACACACACACACACACACACACACACACACACACACACACACACACACACACACACACACACACACACAGCTTACATGACGATGAGGTTGGCTGTGCTCGAATGCTCCTTCAGCAACTCGTTGAGTCTGATCTGACGGCTCGTCTGAGGATTAAAAGACCAGAAACAGTTAAAATGGGATGAAGATAATAAAAAAGAAAACTTTGCTGAACTCCGTTGACGGCGTAGCTTAAAAGCGTAGGTGGTTTGCGGGGGGAGTGCCCCACACGTACCTTTGTGCGGTACAGCTCCAGCTCGTTGTCCGTGATCCTCCAGGGCTCGCTGTTTTTCAGCCTCTCCGCCGCGTCCAGCTCCATGCTGTCCTCCTTCAGCCGGTACGGCTCGATCATCTCCTCGAAGGCTGCAACACTGCAGCAGGGAGAGGGATGTTAGCCCTCACACGGCAGCAGGGAGAGGGATGTTAGCCCTCACACGGCAGCAGGGAGAGGGATGTTAGCCCTCACACGGCAGCAGGGAGAGGGATGTTAGCCCTCACACGGCAGCAGGGAGAGGGATGTTAGCCCTCACACTGCAGCAGGGAGAGGGATGTTAGCCCTCACACGGCAGCAGGGAGAGGGATGTTAGCCCTCACACGGCAGCAGGGAGAGGGATGTTAGCCCTCACACGGCAGCAGGGAGAGGGATGTTAGCCCTCACACGGCAGCAGGGAGAGGGATGTTAGCCCTCACACGGCAGCAGGGAGAGGGATGTTAGCCCTCACACGGCAGCAGGGAGAGGGATGTTAGCCCTCACACTGCAGCAGGGAGAGGGATGTTAGCCCTCACACGGCAGCAGGGAGAGGGATGTTAGCCCTCACACGGCAGCAGGGAGAGGGATGCTAGCCCTCACACGGCAGCAGGGAGAGGGATGTTAGCCCTCACACCGCACCAACCAGCTGGCTCACGTCACGACAGGCAGACTGACAACTATAGAATAATACTGTCTCATTCAATTTGACTTATAAAGCCTCTATTACAGGACAACTTGTCTCTAGGTCAGAGGTCTTTAGCGGCTCCCTGGAGCTTTTACAAAAATGTTTGACCTTTTTTTTCCTTTTTTTAAATTTTTTTCTCTTTTTTTCTTCCTTTTTCCTTTCCTTTTTAATCTCGACATTTCAACTTTTTTCTCGACATTTCAACTTTTTTCTCAACATTTCGACTATTTTCTCAAGATTGTACTTCAACATTAATCTCGACATTTCAACTTTTTTCTCGACATTTCAACTTTTTTCTCAACATTTCGACTATTTTCTCAAGATTATACTTCAACATTAATCTTGACATTTCAACTTTTTTCTCGAACGTTTGACCTGGATCTTAAGGGGGCATCGTCTTGCCGATGATCTCTAACGTCCAGGAGACAGAGATGAGAGCACAGGTCACCCATGATGAGACACAGCTGACACTAGACCTGCTCTCTGAGAACCAGAACTGATGACTGAAGACTAACAGGGAAGCAGGAGCCTGGACTCCTGGGTCAGAGCCCGGCTCGGTTTCAGGACTCAGTTCTTCTACTGAGGTCATGATGTCGTGCCACATAAACGCCACATGAGGGCAGCAGCGATCCACTCTGCCGCTTGAGAACCTCACCCATCTGGCATCAGGAACGTTTGGACCAAAACTGAAAGAAATGGCAAAATCCCTCATGTGACCGTCCTGCGGTAGCCGGCTCTTCTTCTCTGAATCCCCGTTGCCGTGGTTACCACCTGGCAGTTGATCCAGCGCAATGATATTAAAGATATCAGGCAATTTGCCAAACTTGTTTTCTAGGTGTAGGTTATCACTTTTAACCTCCACCTGCCAGCCAATCAGAATCGAGTATTCACACGGACCGTGGAATAACGAATGATAACGGACATCTAAACACCTCATTTATTTTGTATTCTTTTCGTCCGTTTTTCCTCTTTGTTCATTTATTTGAAAACGTTAGTGTGGACGTTTATTAGCTCCTCTCATATTCAGCTTCTCACGGGCTCAGATTTGTACGGATGTGAATATGGGAGGAGGCTAGCAGGCGTGGTCGGGTGGAGACCAGGACACACCGCTTGGCTTCCATCAGGTGACGGAGGACTTACTGCTCCTTCTTGGGCTTGGTGTTGATGTCTCCCAGCACGGTGATGTCCGAGAAGTCTATCCTGAACTTGCTCAGCAGGGTTGCCATCCTGCACGGAGACAGGAAGACAGAAAATGTGAGATGAGGAGGCGTGGAAACCGGCAGCGAGTCAATTGTGGATTTATATGCACAAAGGAACCCCTCTCTGCAGTATTTATGCTAACGGGGTCAATTTCCCCTTAATGAGAAAAGAGCAGTCAGGCTTCACGCGAATGTGTTAATGAGTGCAAATATATCCATATTTAACACAATCTCCTGCTGTGGAGAGTCAATAAGGGTCCGACAGCTGACATGTAAACATGTAAACAGCCCGACGTCTGCTGGAAAAGCTGGTGTGCAGATTTCAAAGAGTGCAGATAAAAGGCTCTGCAGCGAGCTTGATTCATGCAACAAAAGGTGAAGAGGAGGCAGCTGTGTGTGTGTGTGTGTGTGTGTGTGTGTGTGTGTGTGTGTGTGTGTGTGTGTGTGTGTGTGTGTGTGTGTGTGTGTCAGATATCTTTGTGCTGATAAATAACTATTGTGTACATTCATTCAGACAAAGAATGCTGGGAAAAACAGCAGCTGACATTTACCTCGTCTTTTAGTTCTTCACATTCAGTTTCACGTTTTTTCCTGAATTTCAACTTATCATAGATCAATTTTTCAGACTGTGAACAAGGAAAATTTGGGTCGGTAAAGCTTTCATCAGTTTGTGACGTTCCCATTTCCTCTGACGGTTAAAAGGCGTTCTGGCAGGGAGGGGTACTCAGCGATGAAGTATCAGGTATCATTTTATCCACATTCTGACTGAAAACATGTCTTCAGTTATGGCCTTGGGGCGGGTTTGGGCTTGTAAATATGGGCCTAATTGTGTATATACAGTCAGTCCGGAAAGTATTCAGAACGCTTCACTTTTCCCACATTCTTTTATGTTACAGCCCTATTGATAATAGGAATAAATTCATTTTTTTTCTCAGAATTCTACACAAAACACCCCATAATGACAACATGAAAGAAGTTTTGTTATGATTTTTGTAAATTTATAAAAAATAAAAAACTATAAATATCACCTGTGCAAAAGTATTCAGAACGTTTGCCATGAAGCTCAAAATTGAGCTCTGGTTCATTCTGTTTCCACTGATCTCTCTCAAGTTGTTTCTACAGCTTAATGGGAGTCCACCTGTGGTGAATTCAGTTGATTGGACTTGATTTGGAAAGACACACACCTGTCTATATAAGCTCTCACAGTTGGCAGTGCATGTTGCAACACACAGTGCTCACTGGGACCTTCAAAGCAGCAGACATTTTTCTGTACCCTTTTCCAGATTTGTGCCTCGAAACAATCCTGTTTGGGAGGTCTGAAGACAATTCTTTTGACTTCATGTTTGGTTTGTGTTGCAACATGCACTGCCAACTGTGAGAGCTTATATAGACAGGTGTGTGTCTTTCCAAATCAAGTCCAATCAACTGAATTCACCACAGGTGGACTCCCATTAAGCTGTAGAAACAACTTGAGAGAGATCAGTGGAAACAGAATGAACCAGAGCTCAATTTTGAGCTTCATGGCAAACGTTCTGAATACTTATGCACAGGTGATATTTATAGTTTTTTATTTTTTATAAATTTACAAAAGTCATAACAAAACTTCTTTCATGTTGTCATTATGGGGTATTTTGTGTAGAATTCTGAGAAAAAAAATTAATTTATTCCTATTATCAATAGGGCTGTAACATAAAAGAATGTGGGAAAAGTGAAGCGTTCTGAATACTTTCCGGACTGACTGTACATCTTGTGGGGTTATTGTAGTCTGGCGTGTATCTGGTGGTACTGGGAACAGTGAGTACAAGTATCCTGGATAGCTAATGTTCATACTTATGGTACCTTCAAGAATAAAGATAAGTCAAAGTGTATCTAAGAGTCACATTTATTTTTATTTTCCACATCCTCTAGTTGAGTTTGGGACAGAGATAATTTCAAACGGCTGTTACTCTTCAAACTTCTTGCTCTTCTAAATCTTTACAAGTTTATTAGACATAACTTCCTAGAAACTCCAGCATCAGTGAATGTTGTCTGTGGTTGTCGGTTCTGCTGAACAGATGGCCATGAGGAGGAGGTGGGGAAATGACTTCTGGTCACGCTAATGGCTATAATGTAGAGACCATGGTGAAGAAGTCCCACCTGAGGACGGACAGGATGTACTCCAGCTCCAAACACCTCTCTAATGGATCATCTCTTCTGTTTACTCACCACAATCTGTCATGTTTACGTTACACTGTAGCATGATGAAGAGAAAACGTTGAGAGAATGAGATGGCTTACTTACAATGTACCACTTCTACTCTAGATTAGTACATGGCACAATATACATGCACTGTAAGGCCCATTTATGCATCTGCTGAACACCACACCCTCCTGAAGTTGAGGTCTAATGCTGGATTCACACTGAATGAGTCAAAAATCGCCTGACGCCTGCATCGCACTGCTTGGTGGATTCAAACCGAAGTCTATCGACGCCTGCGGTGGGCGGGGCCTGTAGTGGGAGGGGCCTGCAGTGGGAGGGGCCTGCAGTGGGCAGGGCTAAAGCTGCGCTGCAGAAGTGGAGGGAACAGTGTATATAGCCTACACGTGCACATCTTCAGTTTCCTATTTCACCATGGATCACACTTTGGGATGCCTGCTTTATATTTTAACATTATTTCCGCATAGATAAGAGTTATTTTGATGCTCCTTAACAAGTTTGGATCAACATCAACCATCATCGTTGGTCCCGGTGAAGCTGCAGTCTGTCTGGTGAACACCGACACACCGGGTCCCAGCGGATTGGGTCATAATGTTTAAACTGTGTTTTGTGATTATAAGCACGGTTTTTAATTGTTTTGCGTTGGATCAATGTAGCAAATAAAATCGTTGGGACCATCCAGCTCCTCAACCATCAGTTATTGTTTCATATGAGCAGTTCAGGTAAAAACATTTAGTTCAAGTAAAAACAGCAGTCAAATCAGCAAAAATGTCAGTTTGCTTGATAAAATATATTAATTCCTGATAGAATAAGTTTGTTAGTGCACAGCTCTGCTCCTGTACGCATGTGAATGAGTGTACGTTTGTGTGAACATGAAAATACAATCTGCATTGAGGCTTCTTGCTTCAGGAATCCCGGTCTGTGATTGGACGCTGCCTCGGCGTCAACGCTGCTCAGTTGCATAAAGTTGAGATTTTTCAACTTCAAATTGATGCTCTGGACGCCTCAGAGCCTGCTTTCATAGAAAATGAATGGCAGCCGGACGCCTATGACGCCCGTGTGAATGCAGGGTAAGGAGACCAGGTAAAGGACGAGTGGTACTCACGCTCGCCGGTCATGATCGATCCGGTTGATCTTTCCTCCAATGAAGACGCGGATCTTGCAGTCCTTCCACCTCTTCTTGTTAGTCAGCAGGTAGGGGATCAGCAGGGTCAGACCTGGAGGATAACCAGCTGTTAGTCTCAAGCCTGGGATATACTTGCAGTTCAGACCGCGTACGCATCATGGCCGCTACGCGTATCCTGCGTTCATTTGACGCGCCAACGTGCACGTGTGGCAGCCGCCAGCCGGAAGTGACGAAGTAAGTGAAACTAACATTTTTTACATATCGCATTTCGTTAATTAATAAAAGTTTAAGATGCTTGGTAGTCTTTTCAGTTGGTTAATGATTCACTGGACAATGTTTGTACATGTTACTCTCTGTTGGAGATGTTTTTTATTACTTTGGATTTTTTGCCAGTGTTGCACAGTGATAATGTTTGTCACATTATTTGTCATTAACCTCCGTTGTAACGAGGACTTGTTTACATCATTAGCTTCTAGGATTGGCGTGAAATCTTTTTCATTTGAATCTCTAAAGGAGGACTTTGCATTTCAGATGGACTTTAAGCCTCCTATAATTTCATGCAATTGTTTTGTTTTGCTGATATAATGATGTGTCATAAATAAAAGGAGCTTATGGTTGATATTTTGTTTCCTTATTTATAACATCAAACTAGCTACTATGGACTGAAATGCTTGTGCTCAATGCTTAATATAATATTCAAATAAGGAAATCTTGGTGGAAAGTGGTGCTTTGTCATTATGACGTGTTTTATTAAAAGTAGGTCAATATTAACTTCATTAAGTTTGCACAATGCATGGTTTCAAAATGAACTTGCATTTAGAATAATATTTCTTTATCTGAATATTATATTTAAAATTCACAATGACTAAATCTGGAGACAATTAATACATAATCCATATATAAACTAGACAGATATATTCTCCTGCTCATTCCTGAGCACAAATGTATTTGTATACACACACACATATATATAATAATAATAATGACTTGGATTTATATAGCGCCCTTCTAGTCACCCAGAGCGCTTTACAGAAATCATTATTCATTCATACACATTCTCTCTGGTGGTGGTAAGCTACATTTGTAGCCACAGCTTCCCTGGGGCAGACTGACGGAAGCGTGGCTGCCATATCGCGCCTAACGGCCCCTCCGACCACCACCAACATTCATACACATTCACACGGGGTAAGGTGGGTAAGGTGTCTTGCCCAAGGACACTACGACAGCAAACTGGGACAGAGCGGGATTCGAACCGCCGACCTTCGGATCGTTGGACGACACACACACACACACACACACACACACACACACACACACACACACACACACACACACACACACACACACACACACACACACACACACACACACACACACACACACACACACACACACACACACACACACACACACACACACACACACACACACACACACACACACACACACACACACACACACACACACACACACACACACACATTCATCTTTGAGTGCAAAATACATTTTGAAAATCCCCGAATTTTCCACCTGCGTGCTTTGTGCATGCAGCAGTGCGTCCCTCTCCATACAGTCCTTTTGCAGATGTGGCCCCGGCTAATCTAGTTGAAGACCCCTGCTGTAGGGAATACCTGGGTGCCATCCCTGAACACCACCTGAGGCTCAACAAGGGCCAGCAGGGGGTGCACCTACCCAGGAAACTAAAATCCTTCCTGACATTCTACTACACGTTCATTAAAAGTGTTTTATCTTCCTCCTTATGCTGCTAGCATCACTAAGACCACCCCTGGTGATGCCGTCACCTTATTTGTAGTTCTTGCAGATGTCAATGTACTTGTCATGTCCCTGGTCTTTGAAAAGTAGTCAAAGATAAAATAAAAACCGTGTCATGTCCAATCTATCTATGGATTTGCACTAGGGTTGTCCCCATCAGGATTTTTTAGCTCCCGATCAGATCCCAATCACTTGAGTTTGAGTTTCTGCCGATGCCGATTTTTCCTGATCCCATCACTTTTTTTGGCTCCCGATACATTTCCGATCCTTTTCCCCGATCAGATACATTTTGGCAATGAATTAAAAAAAAAGAAATTAAGAAAAAGAGGACTAAAACTAAAGGATCCCAAGTTTCTTTTCTTGTCCATTGGAGAACAACATGGACATTATTTCAACAAAGCTTATCAGTTCTGGTGACACAAAATGTAAAAACATGAAATTGTAAACTGAAACAAAAAGTTCAGAATAGTGCAATAACAAAAATAAATGTAACTTCAAAAGAGGTCGTTGAATGACATCCAGTCAAACTGCAACATTCTAATGAATGAATGAATAGCAGCAGCTGCAGGTCTGTTACACCTGCAGGACCTGCTGGTGAGACCTGGATACCCAGGTCTCACCTGCAGGTGAGGTGAGGTCCGTTACACCTGCAGGACCACGTCATCCGAGGGACAACGGGCAGCCCTGGCAGCCCAGGAGCTCAGACATGCAGGTCTGTCTCGCTACCATCTGTTGGAACTACGCCCAAAAGTCTCGGGGAGCCGGTTAAATCAGTCTGCAACGGACAATTGGGTATGCAGAGAGGATAACTGGGACTAACCTCCAATCTATCCAGGACCTGGACCGGTCCAGGACCAGGTCCAGGACCAGGACCAGGACCAGGTCCAGGACCAGGACCAGAACCAGGTCCAGACCCCTCACACCCAGGACACAGTCTGTCTGAACTCCTCCCCTCTGGACGGATCTACAGAGCTCTGTAGCTAAAACCTCCAGACACAAGGACAGTTTCTTCCCCCAAGATGCTGCTCTGATGAATCTCATCACTCATAGAGTCTCAGAGAATCAATCACCGTTCAATAACATTAATAACAATAATAACAGTAGTCAGTTAATAAGAACTGTCATCTGTCAATTACCTATTTACTGTAGAGTGAGTGATAACAACCAAATCAAATTCTATGTCTTGTCTGACCTGGCCAAATAAACTGGATTGTGATTCAGATTGAGCAGCTCTGGGCAGGATTAACACGATGATGAGAGAGCAGGACGGGGTGTCTGCACTTGAAGAACAGCACTCGGCTTGAGGACTTCTCACTCAGACTGAATTCAACTGTTTTCACCCTCCAGTGGGACCAGTTGCCTCCAACATGTGATGAGGAGGTAACTGGATAGTTTCATCCGACTTTAATTGTTCTAGGTTGATTACGTTGTTACCACCAGTCCCCCGCTAGATGGGGAGGCCCTATGGATGGTTTTCAAAGCTCCATCTTTCCAGATGTGGCTCCAGCCCTGGCGGGGACCGAGCTGGAAGCAGCCTGGTCGGGAGCCAGGATTTAGTTTTTCTGCTTTATAAATCTTTTATAGTCATCTTTGTGCTTCTGTGTGCACCAGAACCAGCTGTGTTTCTCACCTCCGTCATCAAACAGCCACCAGACGTCCACCGTGCCCTTCCCCTGCTTCTTCTGGAACTGCTGGCTGGCCTCCAGCAGCCTCTGGTCAGACACATTCAGCGGGACCATGGGACTCTTGTCTGCAGGGACGGTTGCCCAACACACACCAGCACACACACACACACACACACACACACACACACACAAAACGCAGATGCGTGAGATAAACGCTCACTGGCTTAGAACAGAACAGTGTTTCTGCAGTGTTTATTGGCTTGTTGGTCCAGAAACTGTGGTACAAGCTGGACAGAAAACGGACAGCGAGAGGTGTCGTGTGTTTGAATGAAGGTGAAAGGAAGGAGGTGTGATGGCGAGCACTCACAACATGTAACACACACTTCCAATAAACGCGAGTCATGAACAGCGTTTCCCCTGCAGAGTCAGAACTGGCTACTTTATCAGTTTATCCATCTACTTATAAGCTTAAAGGGGACCTATTATGAAAAACAGGGTTTTTCTTGCTTTAACATATATAAAGTGGTCTCCCCTCAGCCTGCCAACTCAGAGAAGGAGGAAACAACCAGATTCTGCAGTGTCTGTACAGCCGCCCGGATGAGCCGTCCAGTGTGATGTGGATCTACGAGCCAATAAGATTCTGCTCCCGTCATTACGGAACCAAAATGTGATTTACATCAGTTGCCCTCCGATGCGAGAAACCACGCCCACAACTAACTCCACCGGCCGGAGCTTCCACCATTTTTTCTGTAGCGGTGTATCGTGTCATTCAGGCAGCCAATCAGCACAGAGCCTCATTATCATAGCCCCGCCCACTCAGAATCCTGCATAGATAATGAGGTTAGAGAATGGGAAGATAAAGACATGGCTTAGAGCTAGGGCTGGGCGATATATCGAGATTTTAATATATATCGATATATTTTCAAACACGATATGGTACGAGACAATATCGTTTATATCAAGAGAATTTTATTTTTTTTAATGATTTTGATATAGCTTATTTTGTGACAAATTGACTTGAATGTTTTATTTGAGATCTGCACAAATGTTTTGTTATTTGCACAACTGTCAACCTCAGTGGAAAAGTCTGCCTGTTACTGTCTACATTGTATTAATTGCACAGTGTATTTTAATTTAATTGTTATGCAGGAAAGGGATATTTGTTTTATTTTATTCAAGAAGCATTTTTATTCTATATATGCAGGCAGTTTATTTTTATTTAATTTGTTTTATACATTTTGATATTGTGCAGACCTCTGTTAATAAAGGAACCTGTGTGACATTTGGCACGAGGTTTGTATTAAAACTGACTGTTTTTTTAAGGGTTTGCCTCAAAAAAAAACTAAGCTAACAGAGATGCTATGCTATAATGCTTTGGGGGAAACCCCAATTATGGCACAGAAAAAATATCGATATATATCGAGTATCGCCATTCAGCTAGAAAATAGAGATATGAGTTTTGGTCCATATCGCCCAGCCCTACTTAGAGGCAAAATGTCTAATTTATTTAGCAAAAACAATCAAAAGCTTGTTTTTAAGACATTCAAGGCCTGTTTAAAATAGGTATTAGATGCCATAATAGGTCCCCTTTAAAATACTAACTTATCCTTTCTTTTTCTTAATAAGCCCCATATGTTGTGATAAATGCCAGGGAAGCACTGTTGGACCCGCGCAGCGATGGCATGGACTGAAACTGTGAACAAGAGAACAGATGAGCAGTTTCATCCTGGAAGAGAAGGCAACAGAGAACCGTCACCTCCAGAGAGAAGCAGCAGCCGAGCAAACACTCGGGACACCTCTGAGGAAGAGAAACCCTCAGGGTTCCCCACTGCAGAGTCGGCTCAAGTCAAAGGCACTACCACACACAGCAGAACCTCACACCGAGCCCAGCTAGAAGACTGTTAACAGGAGAGCAGGAGGAGAGAAAGACTTGTTACTCCCAGAGAAGCCGGAGACGCACTTCAGACAGAGATGGCGACAGTGGGGCAGGAAGACTTTACCCAAGAGAAACCAGGCGACACAGGCGAGAGGAAGAGGACAGAAGCACACGCGAGAAAAGGAAAAGCATGAAAACACAGAGAGAGAGAGAGGGGAAATGATGATCTCCTGCCTTTTTTCAACAGGGGCTGAGTTGGAGCTTTGCCATCGTCATCGTCATCTGGGGGAAAAAAATGCAACAAAAAGGAGAGAGACATCATCATATGTGAAGTGAAATGCTGAACTGATGTCTGTGATCGGGAGGAAGACTTCGTCTTCACTGTACACGGGAAACCTCCGACACAGAGCCGGGCCTGATTGGTGTGCCTGAACAGAGCAGTAGAACCCGGGTACGGTGGCTCTGAGCCAGGACCGTCTCGTTAAACCAAACTGGTTTCCGCAGGCCTTCGTTAAGCAGCCATCGGCAACATGTGAGAGGGATACATTCCCACGAGTCACTCTTAATTCCCCGGGCCTGGGTGGAAATGACTGGATTGCTGGAAGTTAACGCCACATACCGATTCTGTCTTTGTGACAACTCGGGGGTGGGGGGTGCTTTGGTTTTAAGAGGATTAGCCAAAGCGAAGAGTTCGGCTTCACTTTGATGCTTCTTGGATCTTCACTGAGCTACTTTGTTCAGAGTGTGCGGTCCGCCCTGTTTGCAGGTATTAAAAACTGAAACTTTTAGGCTTTAAATGCACATCTGTGCCAGATATGACCTGAACCACGGCTTACAGGCTCAGGAGCAACAATAGAACCTTAGAATAAATATCTGGAGCTTCGTTAAAATCAAACTAGTGCTGATGCTGATGTACCTTCAGCGTGCCACACAGCTGGCGTCACAGAGGAGCACACTGCAGTTCACTGCGTTTAATCTGCTCACAAACCTTTGATCCTAAAGACGCAACTTGGGACATCCAGTTGTTTCCTCAAAGATTTGACCAGATAATCAGAGTTTACTAACTTCTTTAAGGGTGTGTTTGATAAAAACATGAGAAAGCATATTAGGGAAACGTATCGATAACACCAGTTGAACCCAAAGGGTTCACATATATCCTCCCGCTGGTGACACTTTACTCCGGACCTTTCATTTTTCAGACGACTTTTTACTTTTACTCCTTACATTTTCACCCAATTATCTGTACTTTTTACTCCTTACATTTTAAAAACAGCCTCGTTACTCTATTTCATTTGGGCCTTTAATAAAAACTATCCAGTTAAATTGCTCCATCCGGATAGAGTGAATTTGGTTGTGGTTGTTTCAGATGTTCTTGTCCAGTTTTGTTCTTAGATCCGTTCCCTCAGATTCCTGCAACTAAACTTGGATGTACATTCCAATAAAGGTTAGGATAAATGATAACTTGCCTCTGAAGTTTGACTTTTTGCACCATTACAATACTTATAGGCAACTAGTCATCATATCTGCTGCTCTCTGAAACACATGTTAATGCTCAATAGTACACATATATGCTTCTTTAATATATTTGCATTATACTAACATGCATTAATTTTCAATGGCTTTTGTCCTTAATGGCTTTTCCCCCTTACATTACTTTTACTTTTATAGTTTAAGTAGTTTTGAAACCAGTACTTTTATACTTTTACTTGAACTTAAAAAACAAGAGCTGATACTTCAACTTCTGCAGGAGTATTTTTAAACTCTAGTATCTATACTTGTACCTGAGTCATGAATGTGAATACTGAAGACACTTCTGATTAATCAACATGAAACTGGGGATAACCGATTACAACTCGTAAGAAAACAAAGCGGCGCTTGTTCCATGTTTGCGAATGCACAGTTCTACGTAAAGACCCGGCTGGTTCTGCTGCTGCGGGCCGACCTCGCAGCAACTCTTCCCACCATGTGGACACGGTCGTTCACGTTGTTCACGCGCAGAACTCTGTCAGACAAACACAATGCAGCCGAAAACATCTGCACACTAACAAACTAGGCCCGGTGGGAAGACCGGGGTCCAGGGTCTCCGGGCAGACTTCCTGTTTGTGTATGAGGGGGAGCGGTGGGGGGGGCAATAAAGGAAGCCATTGATGGATTAAGAAGGCTTTAGCACTTCTTAAACTGATTTGTTGAGCCTGTGTGTACGCACACACGTGTTCAATGACATCTTCCCTCTCAGCTTCAGGTGGATGGTGAAAGAAAATGAGAAAAGGAAGAGAAAGCGAGGAGCCCGGACCTTTCTGTACCGCTGGGCTGTTCTGAAGGCTGGTGGCCTTGGAGGACAGCTTGGACGAGTCGCCGTCAGAGTCTTTGCTGGTGTCGATGGACACGATCACATCCTTGGTTCCCGAAGACTTCTCCTGGGAGGACAGCAGATCATCTGGCCGGAAATGGGAGGAGGGGGGCAGGCGGAGGGGAAAGTGTGGGAGAAGAGAGACATTTAACAAATAAATAAACAGCTGACTAAAGTCGGAGGATGAAGAAGAAACAAGGGTGCAAGTTCATGAGCTCGGCTGTTGATCAATACGATGATAAACAACAACAAAGGCTTAAAAATGTGCAGAGAGGTTGCTCCTAATTAGCAGAATGATAAACACTAGATTTGGGATTTTCTGTGTTTTCCCCAAAGTGTGTTTCCATACTGCAAAAACTCAAAATCTTACCAGGAATATTTGTCTTATTTCTAGTTAAAATGTCTCATTTTTAGTCAAAAGAAAATCTCATTACACTTAGAACAAGACTCATCACTGGAAAAAACAACAATTTTCACCTGTTTCAAGTAGATTTTCACTTAAAATAAGTAGAAAAAAGATTTTTTTGCCTTTAATGAGAAGATAAATATTGTCCCACTGGCAGATTTTTCTACTTATTTTCAAGTGAAAATTTACTTGAAACAGGTGAAAATTGTAAAATAACAAGTTATTTTTCTGGTAATGACTCTTGTTTTAAGTCTGATGAGACTTTTTGACTAAAAATGACATTGCCATAATGACATGACATTTTAACTAGAAATAAGACAAATATTCCTGGTAAGATTTTGAGTTTTTGCAGTGTAGGTGTTTGTTGCACACTTCCCTTTCTCTAAATGAGTTTAAACACCAATTTATATGAAACAACGGCCTCAGAAACAGTTTTCCGTAAAACGGAAAGAAAACAAGGCTTTATATGGGAAGTTCCTGGATGGCGTTCCTGGGGCCAAGGCGAGCGGCACAAACTTCAACGCTTCAGACATCAGCTGCATTTTTAAATGTTTCAGAGTGTTTGTCACACGTTGGATACCTTGTCCTTGGATGTGGGACACGTCCAGCCCTTCCTTCAGGCGTAGGATCACGGTTCCGAACTGGAAGTCAAAGGCATCGCTGACAAAGAGAACATAGGAGAGTGTGAGCAGCGGACACAACATGGAGGATACCAGATACAAGCACAGCGGCGCCGTTTCCTGCCTGGGCTACACACCCGGGGGAGAGCCAACAAACACGTTCCTGAGCGCATTAACTGACTCCAACACTTCTGACCCGCGGCTCTAAAACCTTAATCCAAAAAGTGGGCTCCGGCCTCACATGACCGCTTGGTGCTTTAGCAGGAAAACAGATTTATGGGTGACGAGAGCGACTCCAACCCAGAAACAGCTGGACAGAAATGGAGGAGCAGCTGTTCTTACGTTCACTTGAACACCGTATCGTTGGTGTTTTTTTAATCTCACCACCTTCATGACTATTTCATGTTTCAGCCCTGGAACACAATAGCTGGTTCAGCAGGGTTGTTTCGGGCCTCAGCTGGTGATTGAGTACCGGAGTAACGTCCACGTAAGGCTGCGTCTTTGAGGCACAAACAAGGGAACTGTGTCGTCCCTCAGACGACACAGTACCAAGAACAGTCAATCCCTCAATCCCCGATCGACCTAATGACAGATTACAGATGTGACAGATGTGGGGGAGCTTCGTCAGCAACTCCAACACACAGCTGCAGTCACGACTGACGCTTGAAGCTTCACGAAGTGGAGCGGAGCCCCGATCCGTTCCAGATGTGGGGTGAAACATCACTCAGTAGAAGCGTGTCTCCTCAACAGGCAGCTCGGTACTCGCCATCTTTTGTCGGGGGAAATGGACGCCATGTACTTCAGACAGACCGAGAAAATTAACATCTGGACAAGGATCATCTCAGACTATCAAAAGGAGTCTGAGCAAAGACTACGTTCTGGAGTCCGGATCTATCTGTGGAGACCGAATCCCAACACATCCAGCTCGATTCAGAAACACCCGTCGCCTCAGGAACGTTATCACTGCACACCATCTGCTGCTTCACAGTTAACGTCTCGGAACAGTCAGTAACTGCGTTTCCATGCATCAATAACCCTTTTAAAACCCGAATATTGGCAATAACCCGAATTTGCACGGCCATGTAAACACCAATAACCCCTTTGAATAACCCCAATTTGCTCATATTCAGGTTTTTAAAAAACCCAATATGAGCCCTGGGTTACTCCTATTAAAACCTGAATATTGGGTCATGTAAACACCAAACGGAATATCCCCATCAAACGGAACATGAATTTGTTTTCTGCACATGCTCTGTTCACAAGGAATCCTGGTCTTTTGAGTCCAGGAAGTTCTTATAAACACGGAGAAACCAAGACCAGGAGGAGACTAATCACTTCATAAATGTAATGAAGGATATGAACATTTCTGCATTTGTAGACGGTAGAAAGTACCGGGATAGAAGATTTACAAGAAGGTGAGAGAAAAGTTGCACGAAGCAGCATTTGTTTTGAATTTGGATACAGGAAGAAGAAGCAGAAATGACGGGAATTGTGTCATGATGTTCTCCGTGCGTCGCTGGTTTGATCCAGATATCCTGAATGATTAATCACCATGGAAACTGAATATTCTGAATGTTTCAGTAACCGGAATATTAGCAATAACCTGAATTTTGACTGCATGTAAACGTAGTCATAGTTAGCTCTCCTCAGAGCACCAGTATGAGTTACTGGTGCCGAAGGACAGTCCAGTTCTTAGCAGCGCCATCACTCACTGGATCATACTGATGTAGGTCTCCACGTTCATCATGTCTTCGTCCCGCCAGTCGTTCTTGAAGCCCATCACCAGGGTGTTCGGCCGCAGGCGCCCCAAGCCAGCAGCCTGAAGAAAGAAAAAACGCAGATGACCGACTGTTCACCTCTGAGGCCGCTTACATGGCTGCATGAGGACTGAGAACATGAACCGGGATCCTCCCAAACAGCCTCAGTTTACCAGACATGATACTGTGCTCGGCCGGGGGATTTCAGTGTCCCACCTGCAGCAGGTACTGGGTGCCCTGTCTCAGGTCCTCAGCAAACACTGGGATGTAGAAAGCCTTGGCCTCATTCTTCAGCAGCCAGCGCTGGAACCGGGTCTGGTCGGTGGCCAGGTCTTTGAAGTTCGGTCTCCTGTAGCCCTGAGAAGACGCACACAGGGTTAATACAAACACCAGGAAACTGGACCACGTTACACCGGTCATGAAATCACTACACTGGCTTCCAGTGAGTCAAAGGATAGAGTTTAAAATCTTCCTGCTGGTCTACAAAGACCTGAATGGTCTTGGACCAAAATACATGGTTGATCTGTTAGTTCCTATGAAGCTCCCAGACCCCTGAGGTAGGGCTGGGCGATATATCGAGGATAGCCGATGTATCTCGGCTTCTACTCTGTGCGATGTACAAAATGACTCTATCGTGCATATTCGAGTATAAATTTTCATGCATTTTGCTTTTAGTCGCGGGCATTAAATGACAGACTTTTCTCACTCTCTCGTCTCGTCTCTCCTTCTGAGACATAAAACAAGCGCACCCTGTCACACATGTCAGTCACGTGCTGTCGTGTGTGCATTATCATTGGCCCCTGACCAGCTGCTGGTGTCAGCGCTGCGGTCCGGGACCGCCGCTCACTTCTCCGCTTTAACTTTAACTTAACTCGGCCTGTTTGCGCCGTGAGCTCATCTGCGCGGTTGCTACGCGCGGCGGACTCTTTTCAAAGCTAACCGGCTTAGTAAAGACGGGAGGGGATGTTTTATCCTTGCCGCTCAGCGTGACACGCGCAGCTGAGCCTTTAGGCTGATTTATGGTCCCGCGTTACACCAACGCAGAGCCTACAGCGTAAGTGCGCGTCGCCGCGTACCCTACGCCGTAGGTTCTGCGTCGTTTTAACGCGGAACCATAATTCAGACTTTTCTCTTCCAGAACTGAGAAACGTCACCTAGTGTTGCTTAAATGTGGCCACATGAAATTAATCACTATCATTGAAACAAAGTCAAACAAGACTATATGAGGTCATATTTCTAACAATAAGTGAAAGTGATGCAAAGTAAAGGAGGAGAGGATGAAACATTGCAGTCCCTGCACCTACAATTTAATATAAAGGTGCTCTAAGGGGCCCCTGCTGCTCAGAGCAGCTCATCCTGGTAAAACCAGGACCAGAACATGTTCTTAGCAGATGTTCTTCAGACTGGGAGTCAGAGATGCAACGTGCACTTTTGAAATTACACTTTTTATGTTTGTGCCACTCACTGCTTAGTAACTGTTTATGGGGGTATTATTGTTCCAATATTATTTGTGTGTGCGTATCTCAATCTGTGTGTGCGTAAAAAGATTTGTGTGTCTGTATTCAGATTTGTGTGTGCGTAAAAAGATTTGTGTGTCTGTATTCAGATCTGTGTGCGTAAAAAAAGATTTGTGTGTCCGTATTCACATTTGTGTGTGCGTAAAAAGATTTGTGTGTCTGTATTAAGATCTGTGTGTGCGTAAAAAGATTCGTGTGTCTGTATTCATATTTATGTGTGCGCAAAAATCAGCCGGGAGCTCTCGATTGGCTGTCTTTGCACACGTGGATTTTGACACAGTTCTGCCGCGGTAAATCTGTAAAAAGATCTGTGTGTAAAACGATTTGTCCGTATCTTTTGATTTGCCCTGAGCTCGGACTCACAGGCTCACGCCAGGCTACAGTAGCAATGCAGCCTTCACACCACTAGTCGTAGCTCTCAGTCAGTACGTTCACCTGCAGCAGTTCCATCGGGGTTTTGAACATATTATTGGACATTGTTTGGACTTTTATACTGCATGCAAACACCTGAACCCCATCTACTTCGGACCTATGTCGGACATTTAGTAATCGGGTTGCATATGGAGTAAGATAACTTCCAAAAAGATGTGTCCATGTTATAACTATTCGTATTCATAATGATAAACATTTGTATGTAAATAAAAAAAGTTGTACTCAAAATGCTGCTGTCACGCACATGAGTCTGATAAATTATTAGGTTAAGAGTAAGAAATTAGGTAAGAAATTGACCTTTTACGTCTCATTTATTCATTCACACACGCACTAATATATTTGGGAAACAGTTAGGCACCAAATATAATATATTTAATTTTCTCAGATGGCAAAAATAAGAACTTTATTGATCCACATACTGTAGGAGTAATTCATGTCATATTAGAGAACAAGGTAGTGCCGAAAAAACAATATATAGCCTATCCCCCCTCACAAAAATAAGAAAAATATATTTTCTCATCAACAAAGCATATTTTACATAAACATATTAAAAAATGTTCAAGTAACAAAATAACATATTTGAACAATTCTTCAGATTTTTTCAGTTCTTTTATTGTATGAAAAATGGTTCAAATGTGTTATTTTGTTATTTGAAAAAATTTAAATTTGTTTTGTTGATGAGAAAATATGTTTCTCTATTCTTATTTTTGTGAGGGAGGATAGATTATTGTTTTTTTTCAGCACTACCTTGTTCTTTATAGCTGATATAAAATGAATTACTCCTACAGTATGTGGGATCAATAAAGTTCTTATTTTTGCCATCTGAGAAAATTAAATATATTATATTTGGTGCCTAACTGTTTCCCAAATATATTAGTGCGTGTGTGAATGAATAAATGAGACGTAAAAGGTCAATTTCTTACCTAATTTCTTACTCTTAACCTAATAATTTATCAGACTCATGTGCGTGACAGCAGAATTTTGAGTACAACGTTTTTATTTACATACAAATGTTTATCATTACGAATACGAATAGTTATAACATGAACACATCTTTTTGGAAGTTATCTTACTCCATATGCAACCCGATTACTAAATGTCCGATATAGGTCCGAAGTAGATGGGGTTCAGGTGTTTGCATGCAGTATAAAAGTCCAAACGATGTCCAATAATATGTTCAAAACCCCGATGGAACTGCTGCAGGTAAAGTACTGACTGAGTGCTACGACTAGTGGTGTGAAGGCTGCATTGCTACTGTAGCCTGGCGTGAGCCTGTGAGTCCGAGCTCAGGGCAAAGCAAAAGTTACGAACGCACAAATCGTTTTACACACAGATCTTTTTACAAATTTGACCTATTCCCCCTTTTTGTATGAAAGTTTAAAATGAGCATATATTAATGCAGTACGAACAAGAATGTTTTAATGTAGACATATAGAATCATCATACTGGTGTAATTGTAGCATTAAAGTGTTAATTCAAGGCTAAGGCAAGATATCGAGATATATATCGTGTATCGTGACATGGCCTAAAAATATCGAGATATTAATGAAAGGCCATATCGCCCAGCCCTACCCTGAGGTTCCTCTGGATCTGTTAGTTCCTATGAAGCTCCCAGACCCCTGAGGTTCCTCTGGATCCGTTAGTTCCTATGAAGCTCCCAGACCCCTGAGGTTCATCTGGATCTGTTAGTTCCTATGAAGCTCCCAGACCCCTGAGGTTCATCTGGATCCGTTAGTTCCTATGAAGCTCCCAGACCCCTGAGGTTCATCTGGATCTGTTAGTCCCTATGAAGCTCCCAGACCCCTGAGGTTCATCTGGATCTGTTAGTTCCTATGAAGCTCCCAGACCCCTGAGCTTCATCTGGATCTGTTAGTTCCTATGAAGCTCCCAGACCCCTGAGGTTCATCTGGATCTGTTAGTTCCTATGAAGCTCCCAGACCCCTGAGGTTCATCTGGATCTGGTTTGTTGTGGTTCCAGAACCAGAACCAAGCAAGGTGAGGCAGCGTTCAGTTATTCTGCTCCTCACCGGTGGAACAAACTTCCTGTAGACCTGAGGTCTGCTCCAACTGTAGATCCTTTAAATCAGGATAAAAACATTACTATTTACTCAAGCGTACTCCTAAATTAAATACTTACCTGCTGTACTCTACTGCCCTTATTTTTAACAAGTTGTGTTTATTATTATTTTACCTCTTTTATCATTTTCTCATTCATATGTTATTTAAGCGTACTCTTAAATCAGCAACTTGTGCTTTTTATTATTTTACCTTTTTTTCCTCATAATTCATTTTATTTGTTATTTATTTTCTAATTGTGTCTTGCTGCTTTTAAGGTTGATGTAAAGCCCTTTGAATTACCTTGTGTTGAATTGTGCTGTATAAATAAACTTGCCTTAATCTCCATCTATCAAGATGCTAGAAGGGGGGATGATGCTATTAAGGTAAACTCTCAAATAAATCTGATGTTTTTGGCAATAAAAGCCTCTAAAACTGAAATAGTCAAATGTTCTCCGGTGTCGAGACTTCATGATGGGCAATTCAGACAGCAGAAACAGTTAAATAGCCTTCTGTTGTTTCCTCAACATCGTTGGGTTAAAGAACTATGAAGATTAACATTCATGAGGTTTAAAAGATGACTGTGTGGAAACGAAGCTTATTCATACTAGTACTATAAAATATAAAATATCTTTGTGGATCCTCAGTGCTGCAGACCGAGTCCCGACCTATGGCACGTAGCGGCGCGTCATTCACATCCTCCTGCAAAAATCTCTGTCCTTCCTTTAAAGTTTAAAAAGAGAAGTAAAATCCACAACAGTCATATTCTTACTGTCAACCTTTTCATAATTATACTAATATTTTATCCATCATCTTTGCTTTTCTCGCTGCTGCTACCAGAAGACCTCCCTCACAGGGTCAGTGTGGTCTCTTAAAGCTCCAGCCCGATTCTGTCACTTCACCAGGAACCTTCCCCGAGATGAAACCGGGCTGCATCCAGACTCCAGCTGAGTCAGAGCGGACCGGAGAAACGATCCGTGTCCTGAGAGACATCAATGCAATTAAAACTTTGGATGAGTTAAACATGACGAGGGTGCAGAGAGGCGTTATGTGGGTCAGAGTCATCGATCCGACTCTGCTCTTCTGTACAACTCAAGTAAACTCCATCGTCTAAATGTTGCCTAGTTCAGGAGAAGCTGGATTACTGCTGTGCAGGTGAACGTGCAGCTGCATGTTTCTGATCAGTCGCTGGCTGCTACGACCCGCCCAGCGTCTATTGGGACTAGGAATGGGCGATATTTTACCGTTCACGATAAACTGCAAAAGATCTGAGCAAGCAAGCAAGCAAGAAAGCAAGAAAGTTTTTATTACCGTATTTTCGCGACCATAAGGCGCAACCTTTTTTTTTTTTTTTAATGTGCCGGGCGCCTTAAGAAACGGTGCGCCGTGTCTATTACCTGAATTACGGTAATGTAAGGCCGGCCACCATGAGAACGGTAAAGGGAGAAGGGGGCGGGTGAAGCCCCCGTGAGTTGCGACGTGAATGAGACTCCACTGAGCTGATTAATGCGAAACAGAAGATGAAGACTTTTAAGGATTTGCTTGATGTGTAAAGTGAAATAAAATACAATCAAACTAAGTTTTGCTCCCGCTCTATTTAAATAAGCACACTTGTTCTGCAGCGCGTGTGTTTTGCATGTCGGGAACCGAGGATGCACCTGCCGTGGGTTTGCGGGTCCGATCGCCGGTTCCCCGGGGCAGATCCGGCTGAAATGCCGGTGCTCTTTCCCCGGGAGCCCCTACTACAAGTCCATGTGGGCTCCTCCGGTCCCGGCCGGTCGGAACCGCTCACATTCCCCGGTTAAAGCCGCGGTGATGGGCGCTGCTGCAGCCGACTTCCTGGTTCTGGTTCTGGATCCAATGACCTGGTTCCCGGCTGCTTTAAGAGCAGAGATTTCTGGGGTCTGTCTCAGGTCGGATCAGCTTCACCCTCCGAAATTTGCAGCCAAATCTGTCGGTTACAAACCCGGTACCGGATCCCGACATGCGCGGGTGTGTTCGCGGCGCGACACACACTTACTGGTTTATGTGGTGCTTGGCTGGCGCAGCTGATGGACAGAAACCTATGGTGATTTTTAAAAGAAAAACTTTGCATAAGACGTTTCCAGCCGGAGTCATTATAAGGACGAATGAAAAGGGGTGGCTGGATGAAGGGATGATGATCAAGAAGCTGAGACAGGTCTGGAAATTCGGACTGGCGCAGCTGAATTAACGGAGCTCCTGTCGGATACAAACCCTGGTACCGGCTCCCCGACAGCGCGTGTGTGTGAGCGGGTCCAGCGCGAGGGGGGGGGGGGGGGGGGGGGGGCGGACCGGGGCCCGGGACCCGCGAGGGACCTGCGAGGGAGCAGACGGGGAGCGGACCCGGTCCAGCGCGGGGGGGAACCGGAGCAGGACCCGGGACCGCCGCGGGACCAGCGCGGGGGGGGGCGGACCGGGGCCCGGGACCCGCGAGGGAGCAGACGGGGAGCGGACCCGGTCCAGCGCGGGGGGGAACCGGAGCGGGACCCGGGACCGCCGCGGTCGGGATCCGCAGCACAACGGGGTATGAAAAGTTTATTTAGTCTTGTGCTTGGCTGCCACGCTGATGGACAGAAACTGCCGCCGATGGTGATTTTTAAAAGAAAAGCGTTCCCTAAGAGACTTTTCCAGCCAGAGTGAATTGAAAAGGGCTGGATGGATGAGGAGATGATCAGTGGCTGAGACAGGTTTGTGCAGCAACCCGGTGGTTTTTTAAAATTCTTTAATGCAGAAACAGAATATGAACCTTTGAAGGGTTTGATTGATGTGAAAAGTGAAATAAAATATCAAACTAAGTTTTGCTTCCGCTGTATTTTTAGCGCGTGTGTGTTCTGCAGCACGCGTGTGTGCAGCTCCGTCTCCTTAGACGGCGCCTTTTGGGTCGGTGCGCCGTATGTGTGTTTTAAAACCAAAAATGGCACACAAAACTGAGGGTGCGCCTTTCCACACAGTGCGCCATATGGTCGCGAAAATACAGTAATTGGTTTTTATCAATTCAATTTTTAGTCCATACTGCCCATCCCTAGTTGGGACTTCTTCCTTTAATCACATCTTTTGCATCGGTTGATGGCGTAGGGCCCTCACCTTGGTTCAGGCTCCGCCTCCACCGCCGCTCATGGGGCAATTACCGGGTTGCTCTCAACAGCAACTTGCAGCAATGTAAATAATGTTATCCTGTGATCTGGGAGTTTTAAGTTAAACTGAATAAGAGGCTTTGTGTCTTTTGAAATTAAGAAAGGCCTCACAAAGCTGCCCTTCAGCCAGGAAACTGTAATGCCATTAGCTGGGAATGTTTACAGCGTTTAGCTGGAGCACAGCTACTCCTCAGCTCTTACGGCAGCGACGTCCGGCTGCTGGAGGACGACATGTTCCCCGGAGCTGCTGCCAGTGAGGCTTCACAGAGCCTGCATTCATCCGCCCAACGTGGCCCTGCCATTGTGTGACATTAATGCCCAGCAGGGTTTTTTAAAAGGCTTTTTACGCCGCGCACACAGGTCTGGAGCTGACGCGTCAGCCTCTTCGCTGCTGCGGACCCCTGGTGCTCTGGCTGCAGCCGGAGAAAACTACTTCAAACGTCCCATTGGGGGCCGAGTCGGGAAAACACTCAACTTTCTTCACCTTTCTTGCTCTGGATAACCCAGATGCAGCTGTGCTGATGGAAACCCGAGCCGTTCCGGAGGGGTTCAGCTGATACACTGTCACTGGACTGGATTGCTGGTTTGGGATCTTCTCATGTGGTCCTTTGGAAGTTGCTCTTTGGTCCATCTTCTGAAAATACACAACATTTCATGCTTTTCCTCTTCCTGGAAAGCATTTGTGTCTCTGGCAGCACCGGCCCAAACGAGCAGCTACTGTAACCTCGTGATGTTGTCCAGATGGCTTGGCCCACCTTCAGAAGTGCCGTGTGGAAACGAACCCAACCAGATGAAGATATGATTTCTTGTTTTGCCATTTCCCCGCCCACACGAAGCGATTCCCCCGGACTGTCCTGATGTGACGTACACATCGCGGTTCAGACAGAGAGATTTCGTAATGTGGGCGTGGCTGCAGAGTTGCATCAGTGCAGACTTCTGCTTTTAGGCAAGGCAAGTTTTTTTATGTAGCACAATTCAACACAAGGTAATTCAAAGTGCTTTACATCGACATTAAAAGCCGCAAGACATAGTTAGACAGTAAAAAACAAATAAAATGAAATAAAATTATGAGAAAAGAAGATAAAATAATAAAAAGCACAAGTTGCTGATTTAAGAGTACGCTTAAATAACAAATAAATGAGAAAATGATAAGAAAAGAGGTCAAATAATAAAAAGCACAAGTTGTTAAAAATAAGGGCAGTAGAGTCCAGCTGGTAAGTATTTAATTTAAGAGTAGCTTCAGTAAACAGTAATGTTTTTATCCTGATTTAAAGGAGCTGACAGTTGGAGCAGACCTCAGGTCTACAGGAAGTTTGTCTACAGGAAGTTTATTCGAGCAGAATAACTGAACGCTGCTGAACCTTGCTTGGTTCTGCTTCTGGAACCACAACAAACCAGATCCACCTTTTAGTGTTGTTCACACAGACAAGCCTGCTGACTCTCATGAAACCTTGCTGCACCACAGTCCGTAAAAATTGTTGTTTTCCAAAACATTTGCTCTCTTTAATGAAATGTTTTCATTATTAAATTAGCATTTGTGCGACATGATAGCGTCAAGGCTCTCTGCAATAATGTACTTATCTTAATTGCCTGATTTTCTGAAGACAGAACAACAGAGTCTCTGCTCACCATGCGGACGTGCCCACAGATCATCAGCGCTACGTTCTTGGTGAAGGTGTGGACCAGGTCCAGAAGGGCGGGGCGGGTGTTGGGGTAACCGGTCATCACCAGACACTGGGGTCTAATCACACACAGATCAGAGAAAACATCACATCGTCAGAGTTCAGCCACTCATTTAATGGGCATCATGTTGTCACTTTTACAAGATTAATAGCTTTAAATCTTTGTTCTGATCTTCACAAGGACCTGTAGTCTTCCTCTCTCTCTCTCTCTCTCTCTCTCTCTCTCTCACACACACACACACACACACACACACACACACACACAAACACCAAAAGCACTTCAAAGCAAGTATTTTAAGCGAGGGAATCTCATGAAGTGATGAGTGGAGACAAGGAGCTCACGAGTCATCCTGAAAGCTCCATCAGAAGCCGTTTAATCTCCTGATGGGTTTGCTGCCATGGGAACGGCCCAAAGGCACATGGTCATTAATCAGCCCTCAAAAACAGGACTGAACTCCAGTGCTTCCACGCGAGCCTTCATAGAATAAACATACTCGGAACACGCTGGCAGATCTATAAATATCATCCTGAATTTGTAATTTGCCTTCAACTGTACCGTCAAGCCCCCCAGGACACAAAACCAGCTGAAGTTGAAGCACCGCTGTGCTTTAAGTTGAAACTTTAGCCATTTACTCGTGACATTCCTTGCAGACTTTGTCCATGGCATCCGTGCACGTCAGAATGCAGCCTTCATTTTCATCTCCCAACAAATACGTTCAAACATGCACGCATCCTCGAGGCCACGCAGCGACATTTGATCATGTTGGCGTGTTTAAAGGCTGCAGGTCCATGCCAGCCCATCCAGGCTTGCAGCACGCCACGCAACCCATGTATGGACTTTATTTCCAGGATTATTATTTGAGTTGCAGAATTATGGAAACTTTCATATTTGGAAAGTAACAAAGCATCGACTGTCAGGAAGAAATTGAATATTAGCAAATTAGCATAATATTAGTTTAGTAGTATACCACAGGAACAACAACTTGGTCAGTGTTTCCCAACGCCAGTCCTGCATGTTTAAGATGTCTCCCTGCATCAACACACCTGACTGTAATTAAGGGTCATCATCAGGAAACATCTTAAACATGCAGGACTGGAGTTGGGATACACTGAACTAGGTTATGGGTTTCACACCATCTGCATACCTCTCGCACTCTTTCATTTGTTTGCATAATGCATATTGCATACTATATCATGACCACATATTCCTGTTAATTCCCAGGAAAAGTCTCCAAATTAAAGCTTTTCCAAAAGTTTCCACCCTAACTTCCCGTAGAACATTTTCCAGGCCCTTGCAACCCTAATTATTCCATATGAATGATGATGTTTCAGCAGCTGTGACCTCCCGGTCCTGAGCAGTATGGTCCGAGGACAGCGCGTGTCAAAACATCAGTTATGTAAAATATCTTAAATACCACAATATGATGTGATCAGCCCTGGAATGCCGGCCACATACAGTCACGGACCGCCTTCCCTCCCGGATTTAATATAACTAAAACCTACTTCATAATTTTTGGCACTAGAAAAAAAAAAAAAAATCAAATAACAATTAAAATTAGTGGTATGGAAATAGAAAGAATATACGAAAATAAGTTCATGGGGTATAATAGATGATAAACTTAGCTGGAAATCACATATAAATAGTGTAAAATCAAAAATGTCTAAAACCCTAGCAATATTAAGTAAAATAAATGATATCTTCTGTCAAAGAGCAACAGTTTTTGATGTTTAACTCACTCATAGTTCCATACATAAAAGAGCGTTAAGGATAATTAATAGATCTGAATATTATGAACCAACAAATAATCTCTTTATTAAATATAATACTCCATGATATAGTAGAGCAGAAAACTGTTCTATTTGCCTTTAAAGCCCAGCAGAAACTGCTTCCAAACTGCATTCAGGATTTGTTCCAAATAAAGGAAACCCGCTATGACCTGAGGGGGAAACTCATGTTTGAGACGACGACAGTAAGAACTAATATTAAAAAGAGATGTACATCAATTAAGGTTAGAGAAATATGGAATAGTTTAAGGAAATATTGTAAATAAATATAAAACACTATAACTATAAAGTATATTATCAAAAACATTTTAGAATGTGAAACGTCAATTTTATATTTTGTCTTATTTTTTTTTCCGTCTTCTTTATGCATTGTTTGTTCACGGATTAAAGCTAATGTTTCATATTTAAACTGATCACAAGATAAAAAGGGTAGAAGCTACGGCTTCAGCTACACCTTTTCGGCAAAACAAGACCAAAATAAAGATAAAAAAAAACCCAGTCCTCGATGTGCCGGCTCAGGTGTGCCTGCTCCTTACCTGAAGGTCTTGATGTGATCCTCCACGCCGCTCAGCTGCAGAGTGTGGGTCAGGGCCTGGTGGTAGGTCAGCGCCTGCGTGGACGAACCCCAGTTTACATCTGGAAGAGAGGACACACGCAGAGCCGTTAGCCAGCGTGTTTACAGGCTGGTCTGCAGAGCCGGAGGTCTCGTGACCCACGTAGCGTCGGAGTCTCCTCTGTATGTGTAGCTGCGTGTCAAACTGGGCGCACACGCGTGTGGCCGGAGCGGCCAGCCCAGCTTTGTGTTTGCAGACATGAAACTTGAGAACCAATAACAGGTTAAAAAGATGTGCAACAGAGCATGATTGTCGGGATAAAACTTTTGTTTGACTCAGCTGTGACTTCATGAAGCTGATGAGACCAGTCCGTCATGTGGACCACAAACACATCTTAACCGTCTTAAACTCAACTCGGATATGACTGACGGATATGACTCTGGAAGGCATTACTCCGGCATCTTTGACCTCTGAGGAAGCTTGGGAGTCCTTTCTGACCAGGACTCGTCCGAGCCCACCTCACTTTCAAAATACTGCCAAAATGAAAAGTCCTGTCTCAACACGAGGCAGAAAAACTGGTCCAAGCCTGCTCGTTACCAGAAAATCTACAGTAAATAACTGACAAGATTCCAGCTGACTGAAAGTGCGTTAAATCAGTTCAGACAGGAAGTTGAAGGACTGGTTCTGAAGAGGTTTGTTTGTTCCCGTTTTATTTCTCCCCACTGTCGAGAATCCAGGTTCCACCCGAGTGGAGAGGGATTTCTGAAAACTGAGAAATTATGACTTCAAATTAAAAAATGCAGGGCAAAGATTGTTTTTTTTTTTGGTCTTTTTTTATTGATGTCTTGAAAAAAGTCTATGACCGAAACGTTGGCCTAATAAACAAGTGTACGGTGAGAAGAAGGTGTGCAGGAGTTGTCTTGTTAAATTTGGCTGCAGCTTTCTTCCTCCAACGCACCTTTCTGCAAATCCAGTGTGCAAAATGTTTTCCACTTTGGTCTTTTTTTATGAAAGCCAACTTTACACCAACTCTACCGGGAGCAGCGACGACACACGTCGCACCGCTGCCGTGGCATGAATGCGACTTCAAATTAACCTGAACACGTGTCATCGTGTGCTTACCTGGCTTTTTGTGGGCGACGTAGATGTACAGGGCCAAGACGATGACGTTGGTGAGCAGGGCAGCCGCCCAGTTGATGACGAACATCACCACGCAGCACAGGATTGCTCCAGCCAATGACACCCACATGTTGTAGTATTTGAAGCTGGGACGCCAGCCTGCAGCATCCACAAAAAGTGAGTCACACAACGGCAACAACAAGTACATTTAAGACGTCACACACACAGAGGGCTGGTCACATGTTGTATGGATGGGTAGCGTGACATCTGAACACTAATGATGATGGTAAACGGAGGAAATGCACATCGTTTTAGAGTTCAGCACAAGTTCTATTAGAACATGAGGTACTGAGGTTCTTCTGGTCTATCAGACGATGGATGCTGCTGTTAAAGAGCATGGACGACATTACAACCGTAGTTCGGTTTGGGTTAAGTGGTGGGAGTTAGCAGCCTGTTAGTCTGGAGACTCGGGGAGGGGGTTATACCGGCTGCTGGGGGCCATGTTTGTTTACAGAGCGCCACAGAAATTAGAACTTGAGGGGTTTTAGTGATGGAGAACAGTTGGTGTGTAGTCACACGACGTCAGGAACAAGCCACAGGAGATAAACGGTACATGGACTGTGTGCAGGTATTTTCAGGCCCCAGAAGAAGGGGACGGATCCCGGGAGCAGGATAATCCATTACTCCATTACGTCTCTACGACTGCTGGCTTCTACATGAGTCATGTACCATTTAGGTCCTTATGACCTGCTCGAGGAATTAGAAGCGGACACAGAATCTGTACCTGCAGCTTTGCTAAAGGTTTCATATTGAAAAGGGAGAAGAAAGAAAAAGTAGAGAGCTCAATATAAAAGATCAGCTGTGAACTTCAATCTGATATTAATACTCCATACTTAGAACGGCTTTCTTCATCAGCATCTCTAGAGACGTCCCCACACCGTTTTTATCTCTTTCTTTTTATCCCGGTTTTTTCCCCCATTTCATCACCCAGTGCTCTACCTAAGTAACAGTCCTGGGCGTTGCTCCCTCTACCAACCCCGGGAGTTCCTGCACTGAGCTCAGGTCTCCTCCTTACTTGAGGAGTGAGCAGGCCGCATCTTTTCACCAGACAGGGTGGGGTTTCTCCGGCCGGACGTAGCGCGTGGAAGGATCACGTTATTCCGGTCGGAATAACGTATGTACAGTCAGTCCGGAAAGTATTCAGAACGCTTCACTTTTCCCACATTCTTTTATGTTACAGCCCTATTGATAATAGGAATAAATTCATTTTCTTTCTCAGAATTCTACACAAAACACCCCATAATGACAACATGAAAGAAGTTTTGATGCGACTTTTGTAAATGTATTAAAAATAAAAATAACAAGAAATCATATGAGCATAAGTATTCATAACGTTTGCTTAATACTTTGTAGAAGCTCCTCTGGCAGCAATTACAGCCTCAAGTCTTTTTGAATAGGTTGCTACAAGTTTGGCACACCTATTCTTGGGCAGTTTTGCCCATTCTTCCTTACAGACCCTCTCAAGCTCCATCAGGTTGGATGTACAGCCATTTTCAGATCTCTCCAGAGATGTTGGATGGGATTCAGGTCTGGGCTCTGGCTGGGAAACTCAAGGACATTGACATGGTTGTTCTGAAGCCACTCCTTTGATATTTTGGCTGTGTGCTTTGGGTCGTTGTCCTGCTGAAAGATGAAGCGTCGTCCTAGTCTGAGGTCAACAGCACTCTGGATCAGGTTTTCATCCAAGATGTCTCTGTACATGGCTGCATTCATCTTTCCCTCAATCCTGACTAGTCGCCCAGGTCCTGCTGATGAAAACCACCCCCACAGCATGATGCTGCCACCACCATGCTTCACTGTAGGGATGGTGTTCTCCAGGTGATGAGCGGTGCCTGGTCTCCTCCAAACACGACGTGTGGAATTCATGCCAAATAGTTCAATCTTTGTCTCATCAGACCAGAGGATTTTTTTTCTCATGGTCAGAGTCCTCCAGGTGCCTTTTGGCAAACTCCAGTCGGGCTGCCATGTGCTTTTTAGTAAGGAGGGGCTTGCGCCTGGCCACTCTACCATACAAGCCTGATTGGTGGATTGCTGCAGAGATGGTTGTCCTTCTTGAAGTTTCTCCTCTCTCCACAGAGGAACGCTGGAGTTCTGACAGAGTGACCGTCGGGTCCTTGGTCACCTCTCTGACTAAGGCCCTTCTCCCCCGATTGCTCAGCTTAGGCGGCCAGCTCTAGGGAGATTCCTGGTGGTTCCAAACTTCTTCCATTTAAGGATGATGCAGGCCACAGTGCTCACTGGGACCTTCAAAGCAGCAGACATTTTTCTGTACCCTTCTCCAGATTTGTGCCTCGAAACAATCCTGTTTGGGAGGTCTGAAGACAATTCTTTTGACTTCATGTTTGGTTTGTGTTGCAACATGCACTGCCAACTGTGAGAGCTTATATAGACAGGTGTGTGTCTTTCCAAATCAAGTCCAATCAACTGAATTCACCACAGGTGGACTCCCATTAAGCTGTAGAAACAACTTGAGAGAGATCAGTGGAAACAGAATGAACCAGAGCTCAATTTTGAGCTTCATGGCAAACGTTCTGAATACTTATGCACAGGTGATATTTATAGTTTTTTATTTTTTATAAATTTACAAAAATCATAACAAAACTTCTTTCATGTTGTCATTATGGGGTATTTTGTGTAGAATTCTGAGAAAAAAAATGAATTTATTCCTATTATCAATAGGGCTGTAACATAAAAGAATGTGGGAAAAGTGAAGCGTTCTGAATACTTTCCGGACTGACTGTATATGTAGCCAAGGACTGCTGCATGTTTTTGTGAGAGTAGCTCACATTAGCTACCCAGGGAACACGGGGAGAACATGCAAACTCCACACAGAAAGCCTTTCTCCAACCCCACCCAGGGTGTGGGCACTGAAGTCATGGGGGAACTAACACGCACTTCAGCGCCCACAGCGTCCCCAGCGGGAATCGAACCCAGGACCTTCTTGCTGTGAGACGGCTGCACTACCAGCTGCGCCACCGTGCCCATGTTTTTATCTCTTTCTGACGGCTTTGGCCGATAGAGAGTACTGATTCAGTTCTAGATGCTGATGTAGCTCAGTCCAAGAGGTCGAGCACAATCTTCTCTCCAACACAGGAAGTTGAAAAGGCACTATATCATGTTTTGTTTGTCCATCCATCCATCCATCCATCCCCCATCCATCCATCCATCCATCCATCCGTCCATCCATCCATCCATCCATCCATCCATCCATCCATCCATCCAGGACCAGTTCACAGGGCCAACAGTGCAGTGAGAGAACTAGTCTCCCCCGGCGCCTCCTCCAGCTCTACCGGACAGACACCAAGGGATTCCCAAGCCAAGCAAGAGATGCGGCCTCTATGGAGACGTGGGTCTGATCTGAGGACTCCTCCTGACGGGGCGGGTCTGAAACACTTCCATGGAAGGCGTCCAGAAGGAATCGGGCAGGCATCCTAACCAAACCGGCTGGGATCCTTCTGACATGGAGGAGCAGGGACACTACTCTGAGCTGCTCCTGTTCCCGTAACACTGCTGACACTGCAAATACGTCCCTCCCATCCCCTACCGAGGACCAGGGCCTCAGCCTTGGAGGTGCTGACCCTCATACTAGCCATGTATCATTAACCAGATCTGCCGTAAATAAGCCTACTTAAAGGGGACCTATTATGGCATCTAATACCTATTTTAAACAGGCCTTGAATGTCTTAAAAACAAGCTTTTGATTGTTTTTGCTAAATAAATTAGAAATTCAGCCTCTGATCCATGTCTTTATCTTCCCATTCTCTAACCTCATTATCTATGCAGGATTCTGAGTGGGCGGGGCTATTATAATGAGGCTCTGTGCTGATTGGCTGCCTGAATGACGCGATACACCGCTATGGAAAAATGGAGGAAGCTCCGGCCGGTGGAGTTAGTTGTGGGTGTGGTTTCACGCATCGCTCCTGTCGTTACGTAACGAAAATCAGCAGAATCTTATTGGCTCGTAGATCCACATCACACTGGACGATCATCCGGGCGGCTGTACAGACACTGCAGAATCTGGTTTCTTTCCTCCTTCTCTGAGTTGGCAGGCTGAGGGGAGACTAGGGGTGGGTTAAAAATATCGATATATCGATATTTTATCGATATACATGTGTAGGAACGATTATCGATACATAAATCCAGGTATCGATTTAAAAAAAAAATATATATATATTTTTTTTTTAATCCCGATTTTTTTCCCCCATTTCATCACCCAGTGCTACTTCCTAAGTCAGTCCTGGGTATTGCTCCCTCTACCAACCCCGGGAGGCCCTGCACTGAGCTCAGGTCTCCTCCTTAACCTGAGGAGTGAGCAGCAGCAGCTTCTTTCCACCAGACCAGTGGGGTTTCTCTGGCCGGATGTAGCGCGTGGAAGGATCACGTTATTCCATTATTGTAACTAGAATATCGATATCGTATCGTCTTGGGACCAGGTGTATCGGAATCGTATCGTATCGGGAGGTCAGTGATGATACCCAGCTCTAGGGGAGACCACCGTTTTTTATTGCTTTATGTTAAAGCAAGAAAAAAAACGTGTTTTTCATAATAGGTCCCCTTTAAGGAAAATAGGTAAACACAAAATGTCATCAAGAGCCGACTCAAAAATATTTTACCGCTGACTTTGTTGCATTTTGAGCTCACCTGGCGAGTTGGCCAGTGAAGCGTGGAACACAGAGAAGTTGATCAACGCGTAGGACGCCAAGAAGAAGTTGGAGATGATGGGAGCAATCACGTTCAACTGGGCTGTAGAGGAAAGCAGACGGTCAGCTCAGGGCAGGTCAGGATCCGTCCTCCTGCAGTCGGGGAAACCCCACGGCGGGTCCGAGCACTGGGATCGGCAAACGCCCTCCAAGCATGCACTGAAAATGATTCACGTGTGCAGGCGTACCGATGAGGATGAAGGCCAGACCGATGCCGAAGGTGAGGAAGTAGCCTCGGAGCGGCTCGTTGTTTTTGCCATAGCCTTTGGCAAACATCCCCAGGCCGGGGTAAATGTTGTCCTTACACAACGCCTGCACACACGAAAAAAACCCATCATAAAACCTCCTTTCACTTTTAGTTATTTGCAACAACCTAGACAGACATTTTTAATAAAACTGAGTGTAGACGTTACCTGGAAAACCTTTGGAGCGCTCACTAAAGACGCCAGAGCCGAGGACAGCGTGGCAGAGAAGATCCCGGCTGAGATGATCGGTCCAAAACCAGAAACAACACTCATCACCTGAACAGGAAGTTGGACATGTTATCACTGTGCCTTTCTCTTATTTTGTAGAAAATGTCTAGACCTCTTTTAAAAGAGCTAATTCATACCTGGAAGTCATTATGGAGTCCGTACTTGCAGCCTTCTTTCTCGCTCCTGCAACTCACGAAATCGTAGCCTAACTTGCAGGCTGCTTCGGTGCAGTTTGCCATGAATTGCGAGCTGAGGGTGTCGTTCATGCTTCCACTGGCATCTCTCACGATGCAGGAGCCTGCAGTCAGTGAAGCATCACACACAGTCATCTCATGCTGCAAACAAATGTGGCAGAGCGGCAGGAACACCGGAAGTGTTACTGTACCTGTGGAAACGGCGACGCCCAGGTAGACTATTCCTGTAATCAAAATGGCCAGAAGTGTTCCTTTGGGGATGGCCATTTGTGGGTCCTGAAACAACGATGACAAACACTCAGGACAGAGCACAAGTCTTCTGATGAATGGATCATCTCTTTCCAAGCATAGCTGCTATTTCATTACAGCAACTCACCGCTAGGTCTCCAGAAATGTTGGCGCCAGCCAGAATACCGGTGGCTGCCGGGAAGAAGATTGAGAAGACGGAGAAGAAGGTCTCCTCTCGAAAGTCTGGACCCATGTTCTCCCACATAATGCTACCTGAAGATGAAAGTGAGAGCTGATAAAGCTAAGCTCTGATCTGAGGGTCACCAAGGAGGAGAGGAAGTCAATGTCAGTGTGTGGTCGTACCATCATAGCCAAAGAAGCCCCGAGCCCTCTTTGATTCAACAGGAATGAAGGATCCGATGAAGTAGTTGATGATGGCTGTGATGAGGACAATCAGCAGAAAGATCTGGGCCTGAGGGAAACAAAATTAACCGTTCCACATGTCTCTTGAATCATAGACTACGTTTACATGCAGTCAAAATTCGGGTTATTGCTAATATTCCGGTTACTGAGACATGCGGAATATTCTGTTTACATGGTAATTAATCATTTGGGATATCTGGATCAAACCAGCGACGCACGGAGAACATCATGACACAATTCCCGTCATTTCTGCTTCTTCTTCCTGTATCCAAATTCAAAACAAATGCTACTTCGCTCCCCTTCTTGTAAATCTTCTATCCCGGTACTTTCTACCGTCTACAAATGCAGAAATGTTCATATCCTTCATTACATTTATGAAGTGATTAGTCTCCTCCTGGTCTTGGTTTCTCCGTGTTTATAAGAACTTCCTGGACTCAAAAGACCAGGATTCCTTGTGAACAGAGCATGTGCAGAAAACACATTCCTGTTCCGTTTGATGGGGATATTCCGTTTGGTGTTTACATGACCCAATATTGGGGTTTTAAAAGGAGTAACCCAGGGTTCATATTGGAGTTTTTAAAAACCCGAATATGAGCAAATTCGGGTTATTCAAAAGGGGTTATTGGTGTTTACATGGCCGTGCAAATTCGGGTTATTGCCAATATTCGAGTTTTAAAAGGGTTATTGATGCATGGAAATGCAGTCATTGTGCATCTGGGCTGTCGTCACCAGGACGACAGCTCTCTTTATATTTCCAACAGATACCATTCATACCTTGGCCTCCCACTCCATTCCTGCCACGGAGATGCCCAGGAGAAGGATGATGGTGATGGTGCCAATGATGCGGATATCATTGATTTCATCTGTCATGATGGCTTCGGATTCCTGGCAGGTTGTTCAGCAGAGGAGCAGAGATCAGTCAGCACCAGGTGGAAGGAGACGTCAGTAATAATTATGAGGTCACCTGAGCAGGGACTTACCTTGAGAAGCTCCACCACCGTCTCAGCAAAGCCCACCACGTACATGGCAACAGCCACTGCATTCGCGAAGGCAAAGATCAAGCCGATGGACCCACCGAACTCCGGACCTAAACTCCTCGAAATCAAGTAATACGCTCCACCTAAAATAAGACGTTGTGGAGGATAACATCAATGCTATTGATCTATTCCTTCTTTTACTTCTGGACAACAGAGTAATTTAGTCAATTTTCTGTCATGGACCCTGCACTGCAAAAAATTCAAAATCTTAATAAGAATATTTGTCCTAATTCTATTTAAAATGTCTAATTTTTTGTCAAAAAATCTCATTACAATTAAAACAAGAGTCATCACCAGAAAAATAACTTATTTGCCAATTTTGACCTGTTTCAAGTAAATTTTCACTTGAAATAAGTAGAAAAATCTGCCAGTGGAACAAGATTTATCTTCTTATTACAAGCAAAAAAATCTTGTTCCACTGGCAGATTTTTCTACTTATTTTAAGTGAATTTCGAGTCTTGTTTTAAGTGTAATGAGATTTTTTGACTAAAAATTAGACATTTTAACTAGAAATAAGACAAATATTCTTGTTAAGATTTTGAGTTTTTGCAGTGTGGTTTTTCTCTTTTTCAAGATCAGGGATCATACACCGGCTGCATGCGCGCACTCACCTGAACAGCTGATGCAATCAAAACAACCACTATGACCTCTGCAGATATTTTCACTGGAAAAACAACAAATTTACACCCTAATAGAGGGGCTTTCTGCAGGATCAACGGCATTAATCTCGGCTCTGCCGCTGAATTTGGCTGATAGTTCACCATATTTCCAAGGTGCACACTTGTCCCAAACAATGATCTGAAAACACCCTTTCACACATACAGCGGGTCTGTATGGCTGAATCTCACTGGTCATACTGTTACAAGCTTGTTGACTCTTTTGTGATATTCTGGAGAGATGGAAAGTAATGTTTACCTCCTCGGACGAATCCGTTGGTGGCGATGGCCGATGTGGAAAGACCAGTGATGGTCGTAACCACGGTAGCCATGAGGACGATCATGCAGGCGAGAGCTGCAGAGAGGGAACAAAAACAAACCGTCAGACCTCTTGATAAGAGCGTGTTACATGGGGAGGTTTTTCCAGTAGATCTATAAGGAGTTGCAGCACAGCCATGAATACAAGCCGACCACGCTTCACTCTGAGGTGATATTTCACATCAGAGTGGAAAATAACCAACTGGTGCTCAGAGACAGAGATTGTGGGGAGTTGCGAAGGAACTGAGAAAATAACAGCGTGATGAGCACTGAGCCGTCAGTAAACACGGGCAGCGTGCCTCTGCCTGGTAACTGCAGGCGGCCATGTTTGAATGTGTCGGGTATCTGCAGGCTGCCTCTCATCCTCCTTCGGTTATTAAAAGGTAGCATCAAAATAAAACGACTGCATTCCTCTGTCGGGGGCGACTGGAAACAATATCCTGGATTCAGGTCTGGATACACATCAAAAGTGAGTCCGTCCTGGACCGGACCACGACCCCAGCACCTGTACAGGTCTCAAACATAAACAAACCACCTGAACAGCCTTGAAACAGGCGGGAGGAGGGAGAGACGGACCCATTTATGCCCAAAAAGGTTTGGTTTTGTGTGCAAGGACTGAGCTGAAACACTTGACATACATGTTCTTTAGATATATATTTTTTACACTTTGCTCTCGTTTATTTTAGTAGATACCATTTTGTAGCTGTAGTGGCCTTTATTAACAGCGACTAGACAGGAAATGGGGGGTGAGAGCCAGAAGACGCGCAGCGAAAGGCCGCAGGCTCCTGTTCATGTCGTAGTGAGTGATGAAGAAAATGAAATGAATGTTTCTAAGTGTTTCTAAAAGGGGAAGAAGAAGCCTTGCAACATCATATGAACAGCAGCCCGGCGGATTTCTCACACTAGATTGCACAAAAGTCCCAATGTAAACCTCACCATTTCCTCTTCAACTGACAGATGCGGTTTATTCTGAACTGATCATTTAAGGTGATGACGTACATAAACAATTCACACAAATGTTTACAGCGCTTATTTTTATGTATCATGGCGCACTTGTCTCCGCTGGACAGAGGTTGGATAAGACTCAAGCTGAACTTGGTGGTTTTGAAAGACAGGGAAATGCACGGCCCTGGGACGGATCAGTGTCAGTAAACGGATCTCAACACCCGGGCTGGTCTAGCCTAAAGCGAGCATCCTGTCTGAGGATAACCGTTTCAACTTCATCTGTTGCAAAGAGTCAAAACAGGCACAACAGAGAGCTTTGGGAACAGAAAGGAGAGGCATTAGCCTGCACGTCGGGAATTTATGGCATGCACCCCTCGTAAAATGACACACCAAAGATTGTTGGGCCACGGCCCATCAATCAGAACCAACACGGCCGCCTGGTATAAATGCCAGGTACAACTTGATGGATGAGAGAAGTTTGCCGTTTTCAACTGATTAAAGGAAAGATGGCAGAATCACTGCCACAGAGCACTTGAAAGAGGAAGGTGCACAGGTGGGCGATGCCCGCTCGGGTCAGAGGAGACTCATCATCGGCAGCCTCACCAGAAATTACCTTGAAATGAACTCATGCAAATGTTTTTCTCCTTCAGGCGATGCTGCAGAGCTTGGCACCCAAAAGTACAAGTATCAACAGGCTACTGCAAGAAATAATGTTTCTGGATGACTTGTGCTGCTACCGAGGCCACAAACCATCATCCGCCCAAGGCTCGTTTTATATCAGTGACATGCAGTGAATATCACTAAAGGGGCGAATGTACTTGCCGTTCAAAACGCGTACGCGAGCACATCATGGCCGACACGCATGTCCATGTTGTGTCACATCTCCATTAGGCCACCACAAAAAATAAAGAAAATCAGTATGTGGCGGTGACACTTTCACGTGATGGAACATGGCTATGATGTCAGCCATTAATGCAACCTGTCTAAATATCATGAAGAACACCAAAGAGGGAATTTGTGAGAGCTGGACCCTGTAGCAGTTAACTGTTCGGGGAGGTGCCTTTGTAACTTGCTCCACAATCAAATACAACTCGTAGTGTCTTCTTTTTAGGATGATACAGCCCATGGTGTGGAATGTACCCGACCTTGCCTTCTGTGCCATCCAGCTGTTGTTGAGGCAGCTGTTCTACATCGCCAATTCTGATGACATCAGAAAGGAACTGCACATACTCCCAATTAGGCCTGTGTTGAAAAGATCGATTCTCCGATTTTAAATCGATTCTCATATTAATTCCTAAAAATCGATTCATATGTCTAAAGATCGATTTAAAAAAAATAAAAAATAAAAAAATTTCATCATTACATTACAACTTTTGGTACTTTTTTGTTTATGCCCAAAAAAAGAATATTTTGTTGGACACGAGAATAACTGGTGCCATGTTTTTGCCTTTAAATATGTTTAAAGGTATGAAAACATTAACGTTTTCAGTTATAATTGCATAAATTGTCTATATTTCTTTGCTTTATATACTGTCTTGGGGTTACATTTGCATAAATGTTAAAAACCAAATTCTCATAAATGGGGAAAAAATCTAACTGATTTCCTCCGTCTCTGTTTCCTCCCTGGATCTGTTTGATAATTCTGACCCACGATGTTTCTGAAAGCAGTTCTATCAGCATTCTGGGAGCTGATTGGTCCTTACAGCATCATTAGCTGCAATACTTGCTGTTGAATCTCAATATAATACTAGTATTAATATGTTGCAGAACTACAGTCATATAATTCATGCAACAGCTGAAAAAACTTTTATTAACATTTTATTAACAGTAACCCAAATCAATATCGGATTGAATCGAAGCGTGATCGTTGATTCTGAATCTTAAGAATCGGAATCGAATCGATTCTTGATATTTGAATCGATGCCCAGCCCTACTCCCAATGATATTCCTGGTTCTTCTGAAACTTTCTTTTCAAGCTCATGGCACGCTGTTCAGCAATGCACCGATTGTTTGGCAGGATGACGGCCAGCTCTCTGCTGCGGTCTTAGACTCGCCGTGTCTGGTTTTGAGCTGAATCAGCGGGACACAATCCCATGTAACAAGTCGTCAAACGAAATGGAGTAAATGTGGAAATATTGCTGCTGTTTCTCATCGTCTGTTGCTGCTTCGGCAGGACGAACGAGCTCTCCAGTCTCCCGACGGCTCTGGTTGAACGGCCCGACAAATCTTTTCTTGAGATCATGAGCAGAGCAGTGGTCTCCTCTTCATCAGTGCTGCTGTCTGGTTCATTTATCTTTGTTCCACCAGCTGCTTTATTAGACTACTACCAAAGATTTGATTACTTTTCTAACTCTGCTCTGCTTACTGCCCCCAACCGGTCACCGCCGGTACGCCGCTCGTTCACAACGCAGCTGGTTGTGAAGCAGCTCAAACAGCAAGTATATTCGCCCCTTAAAGGACAAATGTCTTCAACATATATTAACACAAGATATTTACGTACCAATTCCAGCCTGACCCACGATCCACGTCATACGGATGAAGAGCATCACTCCCCAGATGTTCAACATGCAGCGGACCTAAAGAGACAAACATGTTTAAAAAGGTATTAATGCTCCACTTGTACATGGAAAGACCCTCAAAGACCCGAGGCCAAATAGCTGTACTGAGCATGCTCAATCTGCTGAGATCAAGGATATTCAAACAGATGAGAGGAAGAGCCCCCATGCTGTCCAAACATCATAAAATGTTTTTAATTTCCTTCATCCCTCCCCCATCCCAGCCTGCAGCTTACTATCATATTTTATAACAAAGGAAATACTCAGCACCACTTGAAAAAACCATTAAAAACCAACAGACATGAGAATGATGGGACGGTTTATATTAGAGGGGAAGCAGAGTCTCTAGATGTCACAATAAAGCAGGTTGATAACATCCAGCCACCTGTATGCATGTATTAGGATTTCATGAAATTGTTTAAGAGTTTGAAGGGTTTTTCTACAAGATTCTACACTGGTGGTGTTTCTCTATATGCAAAGTTATCTCCTATTCAGGAGTTCAGCTATGGCTCCACTGTTTTCTCTATTTGCAGGGTTTAGTGTTTCATGGCTCCACTGTTTTCTCTATGTGCAGGGTTTAGTTCAGATAGTTACTCTTCGTTAAGTGAAGACAATGGGGAGAAACAGATATTTTAACACTGAGGGGTCTTATCTGTAATCTGGCTTGACATCCTAAGGAGGAAACAATGACCAGGGCCACTGAAGGTCTGATATGGTTGGCAGATGGGGTTCACTACAAAGAACACCTCCCTTTTTTAGTATAAATACGACTGGATCCATAACCACTGTGTATTCCACTCCTGCCTATGTGGTTTGAGAGACGTGGACCTTCGGCCGGAAAGCGTTGTGCATGATAAAGGCTTGTATTAACTTTGATTCTATTTCACGGGTTTTCTTATGGTGCACCAGACAAACGAACACGAAGGATCTTTCACATGGAAGATCCATGCTACGGCTGTACTTTCAACGTGATTTAAACATCTCCCTCTGGCTCATTGGCTTAAACCACTTCAGACCCCGTTCAACAAATAACCATGCTCAGGTTCAGGAAACAGCAAAAGACTGTGTAAGTGTCATTAACCATAACTGACTGCTTTTACATGACTTTGAGGATTAGGTCATCTTTCAGTCGCTCCACGTTTATGTGTTTTCCTGCAAAACCATATTTATAAGTGAAGATGTAAAACACATCAAGTCAGAAAACATCTGTTTTGGGATTTGCTCAGAAAAACAGTTCCCCGTGAAGTGTGTGGAAAAAAAACAAACAACTAATAAATTCACTTGGTTGCTAGTCTGGAGAGAAAAACAACTGCATCCACTGAGCCTTGGTTGGCCAACGTTTCCTCGCAGCACAAACCCTTTTCTCTGGAGACGTCTTGGAAACAGAAGCACGAGCAGATCCATCAGGACGGAAAACTTGCTTGATCCATCAGAGCAACCACTGACGCTCCTGCTCGTGTGGACGCACACGGCCCTCTGGCATCAGAGACCCACGGTAATAAAAACATTTGGCAGCAGGACGCGTTCCCTCTACCGGTGTTTTGCTCAAATAAGTCAGAAAACATGGAAAGGCAGAACGTGGCCTCGGGCTTAAATGTTTTTTTCATAGGTTGACGGTTTCATTGGTACTAGTGTTGTCCCGATCGATCGGGTCCGATCACGGCATTTTCAAAACATTGGTATCGGCCAAAAAAGTATCGGGACAAACCTAGTTATTAATGTTTTTAATATATATTAAAGCGTTTTCTATATCGTTGCATTTAACGTCACTTCCGGCCGACGAAGTAAGTGAAACTAACATGGTTTACATGTTTGAATTGTGAAATGTTCTATCTGTTCATGTTCATTAAGCTGCTGCTATTCATTCATTCATTCATTCATTCATTCATTCATTCATTCATTCATTCATTCATTCATTCATCCATTCAGAATGTTGCACTAAGGTTAAGACAAAAAGTATTTTAATTTTCTTGTGTTTGTGAGTTTGACTGGATGTCATTCAACGACCTCTTTTGAAGTTAAATTTATTTATTTCTGTTATTGCACTATTCTGCACTTTTTGTTTTAGTTTACAATTTCATGTTTTTACATTTTGTGGCACCAGAGCTGATAAGCTTTGTTGAAATAATGTCCATGTTGTTTCCAATGGACAAGAAAAGAAACTTGGGATCATTTAGTTTTAGTCCTCTTTTTTAATTTTTTTTTTTTATTATTCATTGGCAAAATGTATCTGATCGGGAAAAAGTATGAGAAATGTATCGGGAGCCAAAAAAAGAAAGAGAAAAATCAGGATCGGCAGATACTCAAACTCAAGGGATCGGATTGAGAGCTAAAAAATCCTGATCGGGACGACCCTAATTGGTACCAAAATAAAAAAAAATTAAAAAAAAAAAGCAAACAGAAGTTATGCGGGTTTTGACTCACCAGCACACCTTTGATCCAACCAAACTTGACCACTCCTTTGGGTTCAGCTGCTTCTTTGGCGGCAGCCTCCTCCGCCGGCGTGAGCTCATCACCGTTGGCGAAGCCATCCTCGAACGGCTCCTGCAAAGAACAACAACGCGGCCGCTTCATGAGTGGAACACAGTGTGGCGAAGCATCAGCTTTGTCAACTTGAATCAGCTGCATCCTTCAACAAGAAACCCCAGAGCCAAGGGTCACATGTCAATCACGTCCTCTCTTGTTTCCCCTCAACTCAAGGAAATTAATTACTGACTTTTTCAAACATTGATTCAAGTCATGGTTTTAGGATGGCTGGTTGGGGAGATCAGAAACTGAAGTCATCCGAGCCAGTGGGGGACAGGAAAAGAAAGACCACGATGGACAATCCACCCCCTCTCCAGGACTCAGCATCTCAACAAAAAGACCACGTATCCAGCTGGACGTACTCTCCCAACTGGACAAGGCACAAAAATGAGACGCTGAGCTTTTATTTTGAAGATCCCCCGCTGTAGAAACTGCACCTCCTGCCTTTCCTCTGAACTCTGTCATCAAGTTCTCACACAGGTGACTCCCCTTTGAACACCACGTGCTAACTTGTTTGAACGAGCAGAAATGTACTTTATGTACTTTTTTATTATCAATCTGCCTTACCAATGACGTAACACGTTGTTCAGAGAAACTAGACGCATGTTGAAAAGATCAGACGGCTGGGGATGGGATGAGAAAAGTCTCCATACGTCTTTAAAGACGACCTTGTAAACAGGTTTGACCTTGAGATACAGCAGGTCATAAACTCAGGAAGTCTCCATCCTACACACACAAACGGCCAGTTGACCCTCTCAGGTCACCGTGTGTCCGGGACGCCGTCCCAGCTGCATCTGCAGCTCTGCTGAGCGCCAGATTAACTCAGGACATCTGTAAAACAATCTTCCGCCCAGAGCCTCCACGTCACGTTCATCAGCATCTGGCCCACGGGTTTGGACAAAAGGGGCAGCCATCAGATGAAATGAAGCTCAAAATAACCACTTGATTTGAAGGAACGCATAATTACATTAATTACAGAAGAAGGCAGATGATGAAATGCTCTGCAAACCATTATGGCATGGTCCGAGTGCCGATCCTGTGATCCTCCAGCTTCTCGTATTGTTGGAGCTTTTATAAAGAGCGTAAATGATCGTGGTCATGGTACGGTCATGCATGACCAATAGACCGAGGTTACAAGCATTCATTGTTTAATTGTGATGTAGTTTGCTCCGTTTATCTTGGAATTTAAATTCCTGACCAAACGGTAGCTTTACTGAGAGCTTCACCGTTTGACTTTGTTTCTCGTCGATCGAAGGAAAACTTGTCCTGGTGACATAACTACCTCTGCTGCAACAAAAGCGTTGGATTCGGGGGGAAAACGTCCACATCAGCTGACAACATTCAATACGATTCCACTAGTGGGCACGCAGAGACGGTCCGTGCTGTGATTTTAGTATAATGAGGCGAGAGCGGGAGCGGCGTGTCATCGGCGGGTTGCATAACACCATTAACGAAGATGGGTGTTGTCCACTTCCAGCATGACGCCGAGCTTCTACATTCTTGTGTAATCTAAATTACTTGAAATAAGTCACACTACTGCACCAACAATTAAATAGAAGGGTCAAAGAAAAGAAGTTGGATAAAATAATTTACTTCTACCAATCCGGTTGAAATGCAGATTTACATTCTGCATGAAAGCTGTCGTACACGGACGTTTCATATGCAGACGAGCCGTTTCGCACGACCTTGGGTTAATGGACCTTCCTCCACCGTGCCGTTTTTCGAGGCCATGACAATTGATTAGCGGTGTGTGCTCGCCTCCGGGTCCGTGTCCGCTAACGAGGACAGCTGAGTGCCAGTCCCAACAGTGATGAGCTCCCAACAGTCCGTCACATTAACACCTACTATAGACACAAAACTGTTGACCCGCCCGAACATCAGCAGATAAAAATAATGGAACAGTATTAAGTTGTTTACACGTGCGATAAACAGACACCCTGCACTATCTAATGAAAGTACAGTTCAAGTGCTGAAGTGAGTTGTCCACTCAAAGCAAAACCGGGAGTATAACTACAACTGCAGTACTTTCAGTAATAAGAAACTTAAATTTAGCTAAAGAAAAAAAACACATTTTAGCATAAACTTGATCAAAAATGCTCAGATTTATTCCACATTGATACAATTCTGCATCATCTTGTAACTAACAAGTATAATTATAAATGTAGACAATCTGATCCTGAGAAACTAGTCAATTAAAGGGTGTTCGCACCATCCAGGGCAGCCCAAAGGAACTCTGGGAATGAACGTGGGTCACTGGGGTCATTGCGAACACAGCAGCCGGCACCAAGTATTTTAAATAAGACCTCTTTGACGAGGCGGTCCCGACACAGCTATAGGCGAACTGTGAGACCTCGGGTCGGCCCAACAACTCCACGTTTGAGCTGAAAAGGCCTCCGTAGACAGTTGGGCTCCGCCCTGTGGGCCGCGAGGGTACACAAACAAACACGGCTCGTGTTGACCAACGACGCCACCGACTGTTGGCACTCGGCTCGTGGTGCCGCGTTTAGGCCAGGGCGCCAGAGACACACCGACATTTTGGAAACAGACCATGTTTTCATGATATTACAAGTATATTTGATCTGTGGTGTCACAATTACCACAAAAAGAAGAAGGGAAATCTAACAAAGCCTGTTTATACAGGAGCCGGCGGCCCAGTGAACCAGATATGCCAAACGAACGCTTGGAAACAGCATTTCATCATGGTTCAGCTGAGATCACGCTGCTTCTTCTCGCCAGTTTTCCATCGTCATGTATCAGAGCATAATAGAGTCGTTAAAAACACACACACACACACACACTTGCACATTACGCAAGACTTTTGAACAGAACCGCTTCTGTCTTGGGACAACTTAGATCAAAGTTGTCATGCGCTCAGAAGTAGACTCCTGTATCAAGTCTAGTTCAGCATGCTGACTGAGGAGTGCGCTACTACAACTAATACGGGCCTTTAGGGAGTGACGGATAAACTTTGGACACTGTTGAGTTTTTGAAATAAGAGCCAGACGTGCTAGAAAACCCGTTCAGATCACCACACAGACCGTGCACACGTCTGGGGTATAACCCTGCACTAAATGACCAAATTTAAACTATTCACCTTCTGCAGAATACTTTAGTTGATTTCTGGTAAACTAACTAACTTACTTTCTTATGGGCTTTCAGCACATGGCTTCATCAAATAGCTGCGACTGGAATCAAACGTGTCTTGGTGTTTATTTCTTGCAATGACGACAGCTGCATTTTTGCATTAGACAGTTTATTGATTCAGAAATGTATTGACATTTTTCCCCTTTCATTTTAAATCTCTTGATGCTGCATTACGCAACTAATTCCCTCTCTAGTCGCTCAGCCCCACCCTCATCCTTCCCTTTGTGTCTATGAACAAATATTATGCTAAATAATGCTTCACAATGTCGACAACTCCACTGCTCCGTTTTAAATAAAAACAAAGATGCTGATGCTCTGCCAAAAGCTGCAGTCTGATAACAAGAAAAACACAAAAATGTCTTGAAATTCATCATAACTCCACTGCTGATGGCTGCAGGATGAATAAAATACTAATACTGCTTTCTCTGTGACACTTGAGCATCACCGTATGATGCTGATCTGAAGAAAAAACCCTCTGTTGCAAGAAATGTAAGGATTTGGAGATGAGCATTAAAACAAAAAGCACAAACAGATGTAAACGAACATGTGGGAGAAGAAAGGCTCTGGATCAGCGGATATTTGGTATGGAGGAAGTGTGTCAGGCCCGTGGTCAGGTCAGGTTTCAGCAGGGGACCTTACGTATTACTGAGCATCACGTCACCTGGACCATCTGTCATCAGAACATCCTGCTCATCGTCCCCTGAAGGACGACGAGAAGCCGCCTGATTAGACCTGGGCAGTAAAACTCCTGTCAGTGCCAGAACGGGCCGTTCCGGCATGCATTTGTGATTCAGGGTACTGATCAGTGTTTCAGCACCCAGTGGTGAGTGAAGACAGACGTACCGCCCTTTCCCCCACAACAGTAATGATACAGTAACAGTAATGTGTCCGGAGGAGGTTTCTTCTGCATCCACTCGTACTGTCCTCTGATTATCAGTCAAATCCAGACGAGCCACATCGATTCTTTGCACACAAGAGAAAAAGAGCTGAGGTGGCTGAGCGCTGCAGGTGAGTCCTGCAGAGCCGTTATTCTGCTCACGCTGCAAACACTGCAGCATTCAGAATCGGGCACACAGTTTTTTCAACTTTGTGCACATGAGGAAGTCGTGTGTTTTGCCTTTGTGTCACCACAGTGCTGATAAACAAAGCCAGCCGAGTCGAGCGGGGTACAACCAGGCAATGCAAGAACGCCCTTATTCTGCTACCCCCCCGTCACCCAGTCCTTGATAGGAAATTGACAAAATCGCTGGATCTCTTTATGACGGGCAGTGACCTATAATGATAAATAAATTGATGTGAAACTGCAGCACGGTTTTCCCTCAACACAGAACAATAAAACAGTTTGCTGTTTGAAATAAATGAGTCACTGTAAAACACAACCACTGGCAGTAAATGTGCTGGAATCGGTCCAGAAGACAGCCAGTCTGCCTTCGACAGAGCAGGAAATTAAAGAGAATTCCTCTAACAGCCAATAAACAACGAGACAGACGGCGTGGTACATGAGCCACACGCCCAGCATTCTCCGTCTTGTTCAGCAGGCCGATGTACGGCGACCGTAAAGCGGCAATGACAGTGGAGCCCAGGCCGAGGGTACCGGCAGCGACCGTCTGAAAAGGGACTAAACCTTTGAGATCCAGATTTAGGTGTCCAGCTGCTATCGACAGCCATGCTTTAGAATTACAGTTAAGTTTCCTTTGAACAAGTAGGTAAATGTTGAGTAAAACTCAAGACCGGGGTCCAGAGCGAGCCCTCGCTGCTGAATGCATAGCAAAGATCAGATCAACGAGTCGCTGAACTTTGTCTACATGACTGAAGCGACACAAAGACCAGCTTTGTACAACGATAACAAAGCACCCAGCGCGTTGCATGTTACTGCAAATCGTCCCACGATTTAGCACAAAGAGTTTCATAAGAGAGAGAAAAATATAATCCTGCCACCGGCTTTCACAAGAAACAGCAACACAGATTTAAGAGTCCAGGATTAAAGACATCAAGCTTCTTCCCGATATTCCTGTGGATGCTAACAGCAGAGCAGGCAGCAGACAACGGCTTTATTTCCAGGAAACAACGGTCAGAGCTCCGACTGCAGGTGGACTCGTGTTCACCCTCTCGAGGAACCAGCTCAGTTCGTTTTCAGGAGGCAGAACTTCTCTCCTATAAGCTTTGATAAGCTGAAGGAGGCTGAGGTGACTCCCAAGCCATCTCCTCTGTTGCACTGCAATGAGTCTAGACTGCAGGGACGTCCCATGATGCATCAGGCCCTGCTCTTTTTCCCTAGACGTACGTACGTGTGCCATAATTACTGTTTATGTGGAATTACCCGACGCAGTTGGAGGCATCTTAAAAAAATGGGGGCTTCTTGGTGAATGCGTGAAATTGTTGGGAGAGAGTGGGACAGAGATTAGAGAGCGGCCTTTATGCTGTCGGCCTGTTCGTCCTGAAACATTTGTGAATATTTCAATAGCTCTGTGCACACCGGGTCTGACATGGGGATCAGTTTACGCTGCAGTTGTGAGCATCTTTAGAGCCCAGCTGATGCTGATGGGTTCTCAGACCCCCCCGCACAGCTGATCAGATGTCCCCCGTCTCTTTGTCCAGAAAAACCTCCCACCACTCTCGTGCTTCCTCTATGGCTGCGCTGAAACTCTCCCAGAGTTGGGTTCCCCACGCTGCCCGGCGGGGCCCGGCGGGGCCCGGCAAGGCCCGGCCGCACACCGCAGAGGTTATTGTTTTGGAAATGTGTCGAGTTACTACTCAACTCTGGCAAGAGCGTGAAAGGGGTGGCGAGTGAGGCACCCCACAAACACTGAGGGGCTTTGTTATCCAGCACGGTAACAGAATCTGCAGACCAACTGGCCGGTTTCAGATTGAGCTGGAGCCGACCAAAACGCGCAGCAGTCCGCAGGGTAACAACTTTACTGGATGTGATATACAGAAATACTTGGCTCCAACCGGTTTGCAGACGGAGCCAAAACAACACGTCAAGCATTCAAGCATCTTCTCAGGGTCTGCAGGCAGTAGACTCCTCTACCAGCCATGCCTCTGCAACGTGTGCAGAACCGGGTCAGACGACAGCCTGGACGGCCCTCCTTTCTTTCTGGTCCAGAACACACGCACTCATCTCTCAGAAAAAAAAAAATTTGATCACATTACATGTTTCCACGGAGTAACGGTCAACCGTTTTGAGCCAGGAGACGCCAACGCTGCCTCTGGACAAGGTCAATGCAGGAAACACAGGAAGGTTTTAAGTGGGCGCTGCTGGGCTCGACAACGGTAATCAGTAATCCCTCTTCCCTGTGGGTTAATCAGCTGTTGCAGAAAGACGGGCCTTGATGAGCTGCTAAGACTGAAGGCCTTTCCCTCTTTATTAAAGAGGCCTTAAACTTAGTTTAAACATGCTTTTATGCAACGAGGAAGTCCGAAGTAGAAAACTTTTTGCACACCGGATTTGCAGAAAGGTGCGTCGGAGGAGGAAAGCTGCAGCCAAATATAAAAAGAAAACTCCCGCACACCTTCTTCTCACCGTGCACTCGTCTATTAGGCCAACGTTTCGGTCATAGACCTTTTTCAAGGCATCCATGCAACGAGGAAGTAAAAAATCTGTTCAAGTTTTCTTTTCGGGAGAGTTTCTTTCAGACCTTGCACTGATCTTCTCACGCATCGGTCAGCAAAGCAAAGAACCTCTGTGCATTTTCTACCTCAAAGACTTCCATGGATGATAATCTTACACCGAATCATTACAAACAGCTGTTGACGTCTCCTGGTGGAGATAACACCGTTTTCCCCATCGTCCACCTCCTTACTAGTTCTTAATTATCCCCATACCAACTTTTGTTGAGTCCACTAGCGGTCTGAAATGCAGAAATTGCAACTTGAAACAAGGTTGAGTATCGAGCCTTCATGTCAACGCCGCCTGTCTTGTTCTTTTAATAAAACCCGAAAAAAGTCCACATTTGCAGCTCTTAATTATTCACCTTGAACTAAGGGCACTCTAACAAAGGGAGCTTTTGTCTGCTTCCCTGAACACACCACAGAGCTGCCATGGGCCTGCTGCTCATAAGGAAACGGTTTGCACAAAAATGTCCAAGATGTTGGGAGGTCAGGGTGATGCGACAGCAGCCTCTCCCCAGCGTTTCTCAGGCAGCCGGTTTCACACGAACGGTGCCTCAAATCAAATTACTTCCCCAATTTTCCATGATGCTGAGCGCCACCTAAACATCCGTTTTACGCGTGTTTACAGGCTGCCAGATGCGTGCATGTTTGTACACATGTAAACGCTGAAGCGGGAAGGACCCACAAACTGCTTCATCTGCATTTGGGTGCAGATTTAAGACGTTATTGGTGGCCCATTTCTCCAAACACGTGCACACAAAGCCCACATGCTGGAAAGTTAGGAGTAAATTAATCAGAAGCAGATTAAACAGGTGTTGGAGGACTATGAAGATGCATGGTCCTCGATAAACTGTCCTCGGTAAAACTTTACACTTGAAAAGGAAGTATTCATAAGCGAACGCTGAGTTTAAGAGCAAGATGTGATTCTTATCTTAACTTTCAGGTTCCTGTAACGATGTGGCACAAATGCAGCATGACTGACTGACTGACTGTGAAATCTCACCTCCAGATCGTCTACAAAACGGGTTAGAAAATCACACGAACATTAAAAGAAAACAACTGAGAGGGTTTGCATCTCCCTCCTCCGACGTAACATAAAAGAAAAATTAGAGCCTCAAGAACAAAAGGTCCAAGTCTGAGGTGGACCCCTGTGATATCTGATCCCCAAGATGGCACCGTATCAAGACCTACCATTAATCAATGTCTGATATAACTCCATGAGCAAGAGATAACTTTATTAACCCCTAAAATATGCAACTACATTCACAAATGCCCCTTTAAACTTTACAGTGCATAAAAACAACATCCGTTGTTAAAGCCGACCAGAGGCAGCGCGACGTGTCTGGACTCGGAGGCATCTGCAGGTGGATCATCTCATGGCATAAATTATGGTCAGACAAATCCATATTGACCTTTTTTTTTTGAAGAAGAAGAAGAAACGGGCACCGCGTGCCCCAGACAACGGGTGAACAGGACCCCCTAAACGCTCATCCACAACAAGTCCAGGATCCAAAATCCAGGTGATCTGAGGATGTGCCAGTGCTCTCAGATTCAAGATCAAGGTTCAATCTTTATCGTCACATCATATCACTAAGTAACATGGGTAAAAATCTTGGTTGTGCAGGCTCATCATTGCAGTTAAAAAAGATAGAGAGACAAAAGACAAAGTGCATAGTGCATGAATGATCTACATGATACCGTAGGTGGAATAAAAAAAGAATAAAAAATAGTCTTGAGCCTATGTGTATAATATAAAAATCTCAGTGAGTGAGCGATCGCTGATCTTTAAAAGCGTGTGCCTATCATACGTGTGTACACTGAAGACTATGTGTGTAGTGACAAAGGAGAGGAAAATACTTAAACTTAGGAGACTAAAGTAGCTAAAACTGCAAAGACCAGAGCGTACACAGCTGCTGCCATACGTCGACGCCGCCACCGCCACTTCTTCCCAGAGAAGCTCATTTCCACTTCTGTGATGGCAGAATTAACGAAAGGAAGGCCGACGTCGGTTAACAAAAAAAGTGCGGCTGGTGAGAGGAAAAATAAAATGAAAAATAAATAAATACTTTGGGCTTATACTGAAATAGAAGCAAACTGAATGAAGAATATCTTTTTTCCCCCTTTCAAATTTTCCATATTGTCCCACATTTTTCCAAATTTGGGATTTATATTGAGAGCTTCTATCACTTTGCAGTATAATACATGTATGCCCCTGGTATCAAACTGCAGTTTTAGTAAGCAACTTTTATTTTGAAGGCACCCTGGTCTGTTACATCAGGTGTCCTTCAATCCAGCCGCTGCAGAACAACTCAGAATAATTAACACAAACTGTAAAAGTACACCTTTACTAGTCAGGGAGCCCACGTTTTTTTCTGGCCTGGCGTCTGTTCTTTCCATTGGGCCGAGTTTGGGTCGCAGTCAGTTCTGTTGGCCTTGGCCCTTTTATTTAAACATGTCCTTGTTTTTCTTGCAGTATCACAGTCGTACCCATTCATAACAGCCAGAACCGGTTTATTGTGGCTCTCAACGGGGGGAGTCGGGGGAGTCATGGGAGTTGGGGAGGGGGGGTCATGTGAGAGTGATGTCAACATTCACCTCACATACCGTGAGCCCCTGACTTGGAGCACTGCGTGTGCGAAACGCTGAGCTTAGCAGCGCTGCAAGCAGACAGTCGATCCGCAGGGCGGAGACCAGAGCACGCAGGAAGAGCGGCCGTCAAGGTCGTCGCCGCTTTACTCCTTGAACGTATCAGAATTCAGAAAAAGCAGAGAGGCTATCAGGACATTGAGCACAGCTTAGCAAATATTGTCGTTACCCACATTCATTTATCATGTTACCCTCCGTGTGTCTGCAGCCTGAAGTAACACCAGACAGTAACGATGCACCAATTGCTGCTTTTCTCCCTTTTACCATCTTTTATTTGTATTTAACAGAATACACACACACACACACACACACACACACACACACACACACACACACACACACACACACACACACACACACACACACACACACACACACACACACACACACACACACACACACACACACACACACACACACACACACACACACACACACACACACACACACACACACACACACACACACACACACACACACACACACACACACAACTGTGAGTGACAGAATCTAAAAAAAAAAAAAATCCAGAAAATCACATTGTATGATTTTTAAGTAATTAATTTGAATTTTATTGCATGACTTAAGTATTTGATCACCTGTCAACCAGTAAGACTTCCGGCTCTCACAGACCTGTTAGTTCTTCTTTAAGAAGCCCTCCTGTTCTCCACTCATTACCTGTATTAACTGCAGCTGTTTGAACTCGTTACCTGTATAAAAGACACCTGTCCCCACACTCAATCAAACACACTCCAACCTCTCCACAATGGCCAAGACCAGAGAGCTGTGTAAGGACATCAGGGATAAAATTGTAGACCTGCACAAGGCTGGGATGGGCTACAGGACAATAGGCAAGCAGCTTGGTGAGAAGGCAACAACTGTTGGCCCAATTATTAGAAAATGGAAGAAGTTCAAGATGACGGTCAATCTCCCTCGGTCTGGGGCTCCATGCAAAATCTCACCTCGTGAGGCATCAATGATCATGAGGAAGGTGAGGGATCAGCCCAGAACTACACGGCAGGACCTGGTCAATGACCTGAAGAGAGCTGGGACCACAGTCTCAAAGAAAACCATTAGTAACACACTACGCCGTCATGGATTAAAATCCTGCAGCGCACGCAAGGTCCCCCTGCTCAAGCCAGTGCATGTCAAGGCCCGTCTGAAGTTTGCCAATGACCATCTGGATGATCCAGAGGAGGAATGGGAGAAGGTCATGTGGTCTGATGAGACTAAAATAGAGCTTTTTGGTCTAAACTCCATTCGCCGTGTTTGGAGAAGAAGAAAGATGAGTACAACCCCAAGAACACCATCCCAACCGTGAAGCATGGAGGTGGAAACATCATTCTTGGGGATGCTTTTCTGCAAAGGGGACAGGACGACTGCACCGTATTGAGGGGAGGATGGATGGGGCCATGTATCGCGAGATCTTGGCCAACAACCTCCTTCCCTCAGTAAGAGCATTGAAGATGGGTCGTGGCTGGGTCTTCCATCATGACAACGACCCGAAACACACAGCCAGGGCAACTAAGGAGTGGCTCCGTAAGAAGCATTTCAAGGTCCTGGAGTGGCCTAGCCAGTCTCCAGACCTGAACCCAATAGAAAATCTTTGGAGGGAGCTGAAAGTCCGTATTGCCCAGCGACAGCCCCGAAACCTGAAGGATCTGGAGAAGATCTGTATGGAGGAGTGGGCCAAAATCCCTGCTGCAGTGTGTGCAAACCTGGTCAAGAACTACAGGAAACGTCTGATCTCTGTAATTGCAAACAAAGGTTTCTGTACCAAATATTAAGTTCTGTTTTTCTGATGTATCAAATACTTATGTCATGCAATAAAATGCTAATTAATTACTTGAAAATCATACAATGTGATTTTCTGGATTTTTTTTTAGATTCTGTCACTCACAGTTGAAGAATACCTATGATAAAAATTACAGACTTCTACATGCTTTTCAAGTGGGAAAACCTGCAAAATCGGCAGTGTATCAAATACTTGTTCTCCCCACTGTACATACATACATACATACATACATACATACATACATACATACATACATACATACATACATACATACATACATAGAGATGACACCAACTCCAGAAAAGTTGGGCCCCTGTGCAACACCTAAATAAAAGTAGAAGGAAGCGGTTTATAAATCTCACGAACCGATATTTAACTTCTAACATCAACATCATCAGATGTTGGAACCGAGACGTTTTGCCTTTTCATGGAAAATATGAGCTAATTTTGAATTTGATGACGGTCTCAAAAAAGTTGCAACAGGCTGGAATTTTTTTTTTTTTTTTTTTTTTTAAAAAGGACTAAAGTACATATTGGAAATACGTAGTTAAATAATTGTTTGTTTCTCTTAAAAATTGATGACTGTACAACAACATGTCGCAGTCAGAGAGTTCTGATTGAAAAGATCAGGATGTGTTTTGATGAATGGTTGACATGACCAGCAGAGCACCTGGAGGCTGCGGGAGCTTCCCAACGTAAAGGTCTTGCTCTCGTGGAAGCAGCTTCCAGTTTGGGTTCAGAAGAAAGACATTAGGTTTAAAATGTCCTTTTTTGATGACGTGTGTAGTTAGGCTCAACTAACCCCAAAGTATCCCTTTAGTTTTACAGCTACAGGCACTGGTCTCTGGGGACCCTCCCATGATGCACTGGGCTCTTTCCACTGCATCACGCACGTAAATGTCCCTCCTGCCTGAAACTGGTTCTGATGAGGTTTTTTTTTGGTGCAGCATTTCCATGATTTTCCTCCTGAGAGGTTTAATTCATTCCAGCTTTCCTGTGGAGCTAAAGAACTGCTCAGATGATCACTTTTATCCCCCTACAACTGCTCGTGAGTGTAAACGGAGCAGATAGGAGCACAATCAGTCTGGTTCAAAGAACAGTCCGCTGGTTTACAACCGGACACTTTTTCCTTCTTCGAGTTCCTGAAAACGACGAAATTCTCTTCACGCTGTAACACGATCAGATCTCCTTCCGTGCATGATCACATATTGATCCGTTGCTCGTGCATTAAGCAGGGAGGGGCCGCTGTAATGAATCTAAGTGGGAGACTGAATCACTGCATGCAGCTGCACGGCAGCGGAAAGGGAAAGATATAAAACATGCCAGTAGGTCGCCACATTATATGTACCAGCAGCCATTAATGTCCTGCACCCAGTGAAGAAGAACGATTGGCGGCAGCTGCAGCTCATCAGCTCTGCCCGACTGGGCATGCTCAGCAGGTCCATGCTGCTGTAAGTGCTGGATTTAGATCACTGTCTCACGTGTTTTGGTCATGGTTTCTTTAAACCTTTTGTATTGTGTCTTGGCCCTAACAAAGCACTCAAACCCGCAGCCTTCCAGCTGGGCCACAACCTCCTCCAACTGGCCGAGCCAACGCTATCTTGTGTTTTTGTTATAATCTGAGATTGCAAAGAGGAATAATGTGAAATCTGAAAGCATAAACAAGGTCATCTCGGAGCACTTTATGGATATTAAAGTGTTGTGTGGTGGTGGGGAGGAACGGTAGGAGCAGTTACATATTCTGACTGAAATGTTTATGTTCAGTCAGAGATAGTTCAATATTTTGTTTTCAAATTAAGCTGTTTAATACGACATAAATAGCACGTTTACACCAGGCTTCAGGGGTGTTTGGGTCCACCTGTGAAACGTGTAACTGGCTGTTTCTTTACATCTGAACATCAGTCACACGTTCACATGGACTGGACTCCTGACAGAGTCAGTGTGGATTAAAACTGGATCTTTAACTGCTGCTGATGCCTCTATTGTACTCACAGTTTAATTACGGCACATTACTCGGGGGTCTCGGGGGGGGGGGGGGGGGGGGGGGGTGGCGGTGGGCGGTGGGCGGTGTATTTCTGACACCGGGCTCTGTGACGCATTTAAACCTGAATAAGAAGCAAGCCAAGTCATCAGGAGACACGAAGCACACCCTCACACGCAAATGGTTTACAAGCTGCTGCCAAACATCCTGTTCATGCACGTGTGTGCGTATTCAGCAGATGAAACAAAAGGCCACGGCGGGCGGGCGGGCGGGCGCCCGGGACGTCCTTTTCCTTCCTGTTTCTATGTCCGATCAGAGCAGGAACATAAGGAGGGAGAATCTGGACTCGGGACGAGGGAGGGAGTCACTGAAGTTACAGAAAAAACAAAAAAGCACCAGAACAGAGGTTCTATTGTGCAGGTAAAAACCCATCTTCGATGAGAAGCAGCTGCGTCAGGCTGCTGCTCGGGAACGCCGACTCCAGACAGAGGTGCGAGAGGTGGGTCATCAGGAACAGAAACGAACCAGGCGGGTTCAAGTATCACTATCTGGAGGTGACCAGTCTCTACCAACCAGCTACGGCTGAACAAAACGTTTCGTTTAAAGGGGACCTATTCTGAAAAACAGGTTTTTTCTGTCTTTAACATATATAAAGTGGTCTCCCCTCAGCCTGCCAACTCAGAGAAGGAGGAAAGCAACCAGATTCTGCAGTGTCTGTACAGCCGCCCGGATGAGCCGTCCAGTGTGATGTGGCTTCTACATCAAATTCTGTTCAGATTCTGCTGATTTTCGTTACGTAACCAAAATGCAAACCACGCCCACAACTAAACACCGTGTCCTAACTGCATGCGAGCGTCCGACTATCGTAGCACTGCGTGACATCGTACTCCCTGTCCATCTCCCTCCAGCATCTGCCACTTTATTGACGTTTTTGTAGTGAAATGAGGAGGAATCATAGAGATAACTTCTCATTTCAACTAACTGGATCAGCCGTTCCTCGTCCACGACCGTTTCCTACAGCGCTTTCAACCGGCTTTCCACGCGAGCGACAGGAAGAAAATAGAAGCAGGACGTCCGACAAATGTTCAGCTCAAATAGGCGCGCCTCGCCGTGCTGCGTCCAGTTAGGACAGTCCAATAGAAAATAAAGCAATGGAATTGATTTTGTCGCTGACGCTCGCTCGCATAAAGCCTGAATTATGGTTCCACATTAAAACGACGCAGAGCCTACGCCGTAGGGTACGGCGTAGCCTACGGTGCGCGTCGCCGCGTACCCTACGCCGTAGGCTCTGCGTTGGTGTAACGCGGAACCATAAATCAGCCTTAACTCCGCCAGCCGGAGCGTCCACCTTTTTTCGTAGCGGTATATCGCGTTATTCCCATCATCGCGTCAGGCAGCCAATCAGCACAGAGCCTCATTATCATAGCCCCGCTATGAGGTTAGAGAATGGGAAGATAAAAACATGGTTTAGAGGCTGAATTTCTAATTTATTTAGCAAAAACAATCAAAAGCTTGTTTTTAAGACATTCAAGGCCTGTTTAAAATAGATATTACATGCCATAATAGGTCCCCTTTAAATTTATATATACACACACACACACACACACACACACACACACACACACACACACACACACACACACACACACACACACACACACACAAATCCCATCTCCTGTGCTTAATACGTTTCAACATTTAGAGACTCCGATTGCAATTGTTGGGGGGATTGTTTGAGAAACTAATTCATTGTCATAGTCTGTGGACCCCCTGAAATAGCCTTGTCCCCCCTCTGGCCCCCCCAAGGTTAAAAGTCTAGCTCCGCCACTGAGGAGCAGGCTCATGTCTGCAAAAACAATCAAAAGCTTTGTTTAAGACATTCCAGGCCTGTTTAAAATAGGGATTAAATGCCATAATAGGTCCCCTTTAATTATTGTCCGATTTATGAAAGCAACGGCAATACCAGCTTTGACCACAAGGAGGCTGGATATCACGAGAACTTCCACGTCGGCCCGCCACCATGAGACAGCACAAGTCATAGTGCAGGATCTGCTCGACCAGCATCATCGGTGGCTCTTAAAACATCTGGCATCTAACAGAAATGTGTTTTTTTTTTTTATATATAAAATTTGTGTCCATTGAAGTGTTTGATGGGTCTATGCATCTTTCTCCGAGAACAGACCTGCAGACTCTGGACAGACGCTGCAGACCTAGTTTGTCATCTGCACATCAATAATGACGTAACAGAAAAATGCACCAAATACCTTTAAAATAAATGAAAAGATAAGATAAAATAAACCAATGAGTCTCCAAAAACCAAAGGATATATTGTATATTTATGTCAAATAAGTTGTGAAGCACTCCTGCCATCATCATCATCACTCCAGAGCCGATACACCACTGAATTGAGCAATAGCTACAGATCGATGCAGAGGCTTGTTTGAAGGTGAGAAAAAACCCACCGCTCCTCTCAACAAGTCCGTCGCTCAGCTGATTCAACAACAGTGTGTTGGTGTGCATCAACACACAAACACACTAACACACAAGCGCAGTATTGAGCAGCCTTGGCTTGATCTGTGCGAAGAGCAAATTGACAAATTGAACAATGACGCACAGCGGATGTGAGCTTCTGCAGTGGGCCGACACGCCTCAAATCTGTAGTTTGGGCTTTAGTTAGACTCCGGGAGTTAAAGATGAGATAAAGTCCATCAATGTTTAAGCACATTAGTCAAAAACACCTTCAACATTACTGCAGGAGATGATGCAACAGAGAACTCATAAAAAATTAACACATTTAAATATGCCGCCCTGGCATGTTTTCAGACCAAGTTCAGATTGATCAAACACGACTTGTGACTGTAAACCGGGTCATGCCCACGAGTTATTCGTGGCTGAAACATTCATTCATGTCATAGTTCCTACAGAATCTGGTTCCAATCTGGTCATCTATGTTTCCTTTCTGGCTCGCGTCCACGACCAGCTGTCGTGTCCTAAACGCCACATCCCGGTCAAACGTGCTAAACTTGGAGTACAGTCATCCCTCTCACCATGACTGTGCGGCACAGGGAGGGAAGCTGGTGACGCCACGCTAACCTTTTACTTTTAATAAACAAACGGCCGCGTAACCACAAAGGGGCACCACTGTGGGCGACCTCGCTATTTAAGCACAGTGCTTTTATGCTCGGCTGACCGGGATTGAATAAATCTGCTCTGTCACCACTTCCCTTCTGGTCCGTCGATACTGACCTAAAACCCGCCGCCTGTGCATCTGCAGGACGGTGGCGTGTTCCCGCCCTGCACCTGCTGCAGACGCCCACGAAAAGTCACCTAATTAACCACAAGTTGAGCTTGTGGTCGTTACTGTCACTTTCGGCGACATCAGAGACACCTAAGCGTTCAACAGTCAACCGCTTCTCCTCATTGGTGAAGCGGACCACTCATTGATCACCACGGGCAAAATTCGATAAAGTACAGTGGAGTTTCCATTGGACACTTTAATGTGGATCTGCCTCACAGACAGGAAAACGCTCTCCTGTAAAGGCTAGATTAAGGTTCTGCGTTAAACCAACGCAGAGCACACGCCGCTGCCGTGACGCCGGCGTGAATCGTTCGGACTTCTCCGTCACTCCATTTCTCCACGGTGCAGTACCCCCCGAGGGCGCTAGGGGGTCGCAATCTTTTCCTGAATGGTTTATCCGACTTTTCCGGTCACAGTGAATCAAAGTGATAAGGACAACTATTGTGCAAAAAACCCAAACAACCAAAAAAATAAATAAAAATAATCACACATACAGGAAGAAAAGAGCGCTGAAAGTTCACGACTGCGTCACGAACCGGAACCAGAAATGCGTTGCTACCAAGCGAACCAATCACAGCCCTCTCGGTCTGCGTTGATCTGCAACCTCTTGACGTGTAGTTACATTTTGTGGGAGGTGACGTCAGGCACGGCGTGGCGTGCGGCGTGGGGTCAGCGTCGATTTAACGCAGAACCATAATCCAGCCTTAAGCCGTGATACGGCAGGGACACGCGGTCAGCGCGACCTTCAAACCCTCTCAACCCCCAACACGATCGGGCCGAACTGCCCCACCCCCACCAGAGTCAGCCAACCACAGCGACGGTTTAAATCTGGCCGTCTATCAACGTGCATCAGCTACCATTAATTGTGTGGCGATGAAACAATGTGGCCTTGTGTCACTACACGCCATAGCTGCCGTTGAACCCAGTTCACAATTGAAACTCTGTGGCACGTGACCTTGATAGGACAAGACCGGCTTTTCATCGCAGACTACTTCCTGCTTGAATATTGGAAAACACATCATGCGCCCCACAGATTAAAGAACAGGGCGCGGACTGATGAGACGTTTGTGTCAAAAAGTAAATGTAATCAGCTTTAATTAAATCTGCTTAACTCAAAAATATTTTTTCCGGCCTCAGACGTACGTTCAGTATCAGATGTCCTCCATTAAATGAGGATGAGTCATAAAAGGACGTAGGTCCTTTCACGGTGAGTGAAACACAAACATCCACCACTCATCTGTCATCACCACCACCAGCTCGTGTTGCTGCAGAGAAGTGCATTTATAACTTGATTAAAATCCTCGGGAGGGCACCGTTACATATTTCTTCATGGAAAACAACGGGAGTGCAGATGTGGTTTTGAGGAGGCTTTTGTCTAAACCGGAGAGAGACCAGAGGAAATGAATCAGACGTGATGCATAAGACACGCTGCTGAAGCCCAGACTCACTTTGAAGTTTATCAGAATTCAACCTTGATAAGTCAAGGTCACCGGGTGGTAAAACCCGGCAACAGTTAAAAGACCATGACTCATCATCAGAGCACCTCGGCAAGATTATCTTTAGATCACACTGCAGGCACGCAGGGCCCTTCCCTCTAAATTTTGATGCAGAGCTCCAGAACGGAACAGTCTAATCATACTTTTTTTAAATCAAGAACATCAGTACGACTTAGGCGTGCCGCGAATTTGTTCTTCTAAAAATCCGATGGAAGTGGGAGGGGCCAGGAACCAGAGCGTTAACAAGCACGTCAGAAACAATACAAATCTGTTTCTGTGGCTGAGATGAGAAACAGATGTGCATTTCAAGCCAAGTCGCTGCTCAGAGCCACCAGGAACTATTCAACCACGACACGCGTGTGATGTCATCTCTGAACCACGCCGTCTGCTTCATGGTGGAAGCCACAAATATGTACAGTAATATTGATGAATACAAGCACCAGGAGGTTGACTGCTTGATAGGCCTTCTTTTAAATAATAATAAAAATCCACATCTGCTGATAACAACGGTTTGACCCCGATCACATTACCACCTGTGACCTCTGCAGTCTTCATCATAGACGATATCGGAGCGTAATCTGAGTAGACAAAGGAAATACTGTTGTGGAATTATAGGAAAAGGCATTCAATATTGGCAAATGCTATAATCAGCTCCAGACTATCGGCTCATCGTGGCATCGGTTCTGGTCATTGTGTCTGCAAGCCCGGGTCCTTCGATACTTCTCTGCTCCTGTTCGGATGCTGTGCTTCTTAAAGGGTTGTGCTTTTGTAACTCTGGCGCTCTTCAGACAGCCGTGATGAAGAGTACCCATGACAACTAGAGGGTTGTTTACAAGCGGACGCAGCTGGTGGAGCCTTAAAAAAAAAAAAAACAAGCAACGCTGGGAACATGACAAATCTGCACGTCGTGAGGAGACTTCAAGTTTCAAAGAGCCGGGGTGGACGTGGAATGAAAAAGAGGATGAAGCGTAAACCTTTTCTATCCCCTCATTGATGAAAGAGATTCTGTCAAATAGAGCAAACAAACTTGGAATAATCAAAGTATATTTGATGACTTCCCCCAAGTTACATGCCGCTGCTTATAACAGAAACAGCCCCCAAAGAATTCTGGGGGATCTCTGGAGGCCTCCACCCACTTGGGCGGTGCCCTCCCTCATCCCCACGGTTTGTTAACAGGAGTTTCATCTAGCAGCAATCTCTGTTGCCTTGAAGGACAAACATTTAATTACATTTAAGTCAGACGTTGCATCTCTCCTCGCGTGGATCTGGTACCACTTCTAAAACGGTCGGTACTGGGCCAGATCTTTGCTCTTTCCATGCCCACTGGATCAGTTACCATGAGACTAAGCTAGCAACGCTTTAACAGGCCTGAACCTCAACACCGAGTTAAAGCCGTTAAACGTAACTGAAGCACCGGCTCAGCTGCTGAATCTGCCTTGATCTTGTGCTGATGGCTGAACTCATGTTTATATTTTACAGATCACTTCATTAAATGAGTCCTAATGAAGACAAAAAAAATGTAATAATTACTGGAACTGTTAGGTTTGAGTAATTATGAACCTCTAGTGGATCATCATATATTTTTAAAGGACACTGGCACACCAAGTTCAGCTAAGTCAGTCAAAGCCCCATTCACACTCCAAGACTTGTCTAAAAATGCTACTAAAACCTTGCAAAGTTTAGGCTTGTAGAGTCTCATCATTTTTCACCAGTATAAACATTTCCTAGAGTAGTCAGAACTGGATGTTGACAGACACTGATGCACGTGCTTCAGCGGTCCTTCGTAGAGGTGACCGCTGGTTTCATCACAGTCTGCAAGACTGGCCACCGCCTTTCATAACCATCATACAACCGCTTCAGTCTTCTTGAAAGGCACCGCTAGCCTGAAGTTCAAACTTAACATCCATTTGTTGAAAAGAACAAGCCTCATTTGTAAATGTTTTCATTGAGCCACGTGGAGGGTTCATTAATTCATTAACACTTGTGAATAAAGTAAAACATAAACTCATCATCTACTGAAGATGTGAGAAAATAGCTCAGTTAACTATGACAACTTAATAATAACAACAACAACAATAATAATAATAAAAACAATTTAAAAAAAATTGTTGTGCTTTTTAAATTTGATCTTCTACCAACACACTTAATAGGTGCTTTCAGAAAGATGCCGTCCTGCAGCTCCTACACTTAAGACAAGAACTGCGTCTCAGAAACCCCTGTCTGGAGCGGAGCAGGTCTGGAGGTGAATAATCCAGGTGCCATAAAGTAAAATCTTGTCCAGCAGTTGTTCCAACCCTCTGAAGAAGCATGTGAAGACAGTGATTTCTGTGGTTTGCAACATGGGAATTGGTTGTTTTTTGCAGAAGTGTTTAATCCAGATGCCATAAAGTAAAAACCCTGCTGTGTTTCTGGATCAGAAAATGCTGGATCTCCATCCTCCGGGTCACTCAGACCTCAGACCCAGCGGCCAGTGTGGTGTGTGTTTGGGTGTGTTTCCTTCACCCTGTCCAGTGTGGTGTGTGTTTGGGTGTGTTTCCTTCACCCTGTTCAGTGTGGTGTGTGTTTGGGGGTGTGTTTCCCTGTCCAGTGTGGTGTGTGTTTGGGGGTGTGACTCCTTTACCTTGTCCAGTGTCTCTGTGTGTGTGTGTGTGTGTGTGTGTGTCTCTCACCTTGTCCAGCTCGTCGTGCAGCTCGGACAGCGTGTGTGTATATGCGTGTGTGTATCTCTACCTTGTCCAGCTCGTCGTGCAGCTCGGACAGCGTGGTGTGTGTATGTGTATAGGTGTGTGTGTGTGTGTGTGTGTGTGTGTGTGTGTGTGTGTGTGTGTGTGTGTGTGTGTGTGTGTCCTAACCTTGTCCAGCTCGTCGTGCAGCTCGGATAGCGTGGTGTGTGTGTGTGTGTGTGTGTGTGTGTGTGTGTGTGTGTGTGTGTGTGTGTGTGTGTGTCCTAACCTTGTCCAGCTCGTCGTGCAGCTCGGACAGCGTGGGTCGGACCAGCTTCTCGCCCAGCGGGGCCGCGGTGTTCCGGTAGTAGTCTATCTTGGGCACGGCGTCGATGGTGTTGTGTCCGAAGGTCCGCAGGTAGTAGGTGTTGGTGTGGGTGTCGTAGTGGTAGTGGTGCTGGCCGCCCGTGGACGAGTGCACGCTGGACTCGCTCATCACGGTGTCCCCGTTCTGCAGCCCGTCCGGACCCGGCTCCGGCGAGGCCGCGCTGGACCCGCCCGGGTCCGCGAAGTTCACCACCCGGAACCGGCCCTTGGCCTCCTCCCCGGCTCCCCCGGTGGTGGCCGGGCTGGAGCCAGAGCCAGGACCGGGACCGGAGCCCTGCTCCCCCTCCCCGGAGCCGGGGGAGCGGTCCTCGGCTCCCCCGGCTCCGGTTCCTCCGGCGGCTTCGGCCACCAGGTCCACCTGGAAGCGGCTCTGGCTGGGCGTGGGTCCCGGCCCCGGTGGGCCCGGGGCCAGCAGCTCCTCCGGGCCGGGGTCGGGGCCGGGGGGCGGTTCCGCGGACATGGTTCTACCGATGCAACAGCGACGGGGACCGGGGCCGGGGTGAGGGATGGAGGTCCGTCCTGCAGAAACGAGGCTCGGAGGGGCGGGGAGCTGCAGCCGGGGCTGGGAGGACTGATACTGGGACTCGAACCCGAGCCTGGTCGCCTGGTCGTCTGGTCGGAGCAGGTCCGGTCCTGCTCAGAGCTGTGATTCGGTGTAAAAGGGCGGGATGCTGCTGTCGACCTTGCGTCCCGGCGGCTCCGCTGCTGTTTATACGCGCTGGGAGGAGGAGGATCCCGCTGCAGCGGGGTCTCGCGAGACTTCGAGCGGTACATCTTTTTTTTTCTTTCTTTTTTTTTTAAGCATCTTCAGATTTAAGTTTATTATAGTTTATTCCAAACACCAAATTACTGATTAGTATTTTGGACAGGATTTTTACTTTATGGCACCAGGATTATACACCTCTGATTATTATGTATCGACCATCCCTGTCCTTTATAATGGCCTCCTCCAACTGTACATTTCTATGCTTGTGACTTTAAATGTAATAACAAAGTCATTAGAAACATTTTGCTAGAAGAATATTACCCTAACTCAATAAAAAGATGGTATATCCTAAAGGAATTTGAAGTGGAAAAGATTAGAAAAATAAGAAAAAATTACATTTAATTTCCACTTCCACCAAAAATAAGAGGTAAACTTCAAAATTTTAAATGAAATTTACCCAACAAATGAGTTTTTAAGATTAAAATTTCTGTCCTTAAAAATGTGGTGTTATTGGGAAAGTTCTTCATTCACAAATTTAGATATTTTAAGACCAAACCGTGTTTGACCCAGTGGAGAAATGAGCTAATGAGCTCTTGAGTAAGTCCTTGAGTCTTGTTAAAGAAAAGAAAGCCTTTAAACAATTTTCTTTACTTGAAAGATATGATTTAATATGAGATGGCCCTTGTGAGTTATTTTATTTTATTTTTTATTTTTTATTTTTTTTATTTTTTATGTTGTACGATAATTAGATTCTCAGTGTGTATTTTGTAATACTGATGTTGCTCAACCCAAGGCAAAAGTTTGTAATTCTGATATGACTTTTATGTGCCTTGTTTGTTTGTATCTATGTTTCAATAAAAAAAAAAAAAACATAATTCAGGCTTTTCTCGCGAGAATACATCACAATAGCCCCACAAAAACGGAGGAGGAGGGAGAATAGATCCATGGAGAAACTGCACCAACTGGTTCAGCTGCTGCTCCGAGCACGTGGACCTGCCGGGTCTGTCGTCATCCTGCAGGTTAAGGCTGATTTATGGTTCCGCGTCACACCAACGCAGAGCCTACGGCGTAGGGTACGCGGAGACGCGCACCGTACGGTTATGTACGCCGTAGTTGTAACGCGGAACCATAATTCAGGCTTTACGCCGTGCTGTTTCTCGCTACAGCATTTAATACGATTTGAGTGATCAATGTGCTTTCTGTAATGTAGCAGATTACATTTTAGAACATATGTTTTTCCTGTGTCCTGTGTCCAGAAACCTCTGGTTAGAATTAAGAAACTGGTTACTACTTAGAATAGAGTACCAGTCTTTGATATCTCTCATATTTTTTTCTATATAGATAACTTGAAGTCGAATGTATCTGACATAATAAATACAGTTATTCTCATGGGTAAATATCATATTAATTGTAGCAAGTGGATGCAATACACAAAAACTTGTGCAATACAGTATACAATATAAATTATATATATGTATAAATGAGTAAAATAAAAATATCTATAAAATTAATTTAGCTTAATCAAGAAACACAGAAAAAAGCTCTCTATAATATGACAATGTGTGTTTGCTCTTTTGGTTTGACATAAGTTTAAGGGAGCCTATATATAAATTAAAATCTCCAAGGAAAGCATTGAGATTTGGGAGTGATTTTGAGAATTTTGCTTTGTGTATATGAAATTTACCAATCATAAGATTTACTATGTAACTTAATGGTTTATTGTCAGATTCAAACTGAGTGATAACATCTTTAGCCATAAATGTTATAGTAAACAAAAGTTAGTTTTACTATGTATACAATTCTCAAAATCAGTCCAAAACGCAGATGAGAGAAGTGAGCAGTGATAAAACAAATGTATGGGAGTTTCAGGCTCAATCTTACAAAAGGTGCAATCAACATCAACATCAACAAATTTGGATATTAACTTGTTACAAGGATAGATATTGTGTAACATTTTTAAATGAATCTCTCTGATCTTATTTGAGATACAAAATTTAAAGGGACACGACCAAGCACGACGCCAGTTTATGTTATCTAACCTCATCACCCCCTTAACTGAGGGCGCTGTCACCACACCTGACATCATGGATGCCCTTCAACCCCCCCCCGAAACTAAGGACTTACACCACACCCCACTTTATAACCTCGGGTTTGTTTGCGCAGGAACGTTTCACGCTTTTAATAGCTTGGAAAATACAATATTAACATAAAATTTGTATTTGTATTTTCTAAACTTGAATAAAACAATCTAACGTATCTAACATCTAACGTACGTATAAAATATAAAATACTGAGCCAACCATAGAACACTGATGTTACACTGAGAGAGAAACCAAAAGAAAGAAAGAGAGACGTTGCATGTACAAGGAAATCAAGTAAATCTCAAACAGTGCAGGATGAATGAAAGGCTACAGATAATCTGTAAAAGTACTCATAAAGTAGATCTTAAAAAATGAGAAAAAACATGACAGTAAATAATGCTCATAAAATGTAGGAACACAAGTGGCTTTTCTAGAAAAGAGTAGAAAAGAAAAATGCCCAATAACCAAAAACACAGCAATGCAACTGTTTGACTTTCTTTGCAGACATTGACCTGCTTTCATTCCTTCACTTCAGGAATGCAATCATTTTCAGGAACATCTGAAGCAGCAATGTCTTAATCACATTGTTATCTTGCCGTTCCACCACTTACAAGATGAGGAAACAAAGTGACGAAGAGTTTCAAGTGTTATTTTGTCCCTTTTTTATGCAAACGTGCTTCAGAAAGTGCATAAGACCTGAGCCGTCGGCGTCGTCACACTCTGGTTTCAGTGACAATCCTCCAACATTCTCTGTTCTGCACAGATCAGGACCCCCCCCACCCCCCCACCCCCACCCCCACCCGAAGAGATGGTGTGTTTTTCTGTTAGAAGTGAAATTACACTTTTGCCAAGGTCAACGGCCCAACCCCCAGACCACCACAGCTCTTCAGGTTCCTTCAATGGTTTAATGACATTCTGCTCTCTCGATGGAGAAGTATGCAATTTGCTTCTGATCTTTCTTTGAAGAACTCAAACATTTTCAAGGATTTTCTTCGTATGTCCAAGGTGGAGATGCTCTGTCCACCTTTGCTCCTCAAAGGTTCAGTTTTACAGGAATACTGAAGATATTTGTTGACGATTCATTCGTCTACCTGTCGGTGTATTCAGTTCCAGCAGTGCGTGTGATTTAGTGTTTGCCCAAAATCTTGTTTCAGGCCACCAAAATCCCAGCTTGCCCTGCTTGCAACTCTACATTTTACCTGGAGCTTTTTCTGCACATACCTAGACCAAATTTCTCCAGCTGCCGAATGGAGATTCAGCATGTAATTTCTAAAGGATTCACATTGCCATTCATGCAACAGCTTGACCTAATACCTTTTCTCTTTCGTCGCTTTACTCCTGGTTGGACGGGACAGCACCAAGCAAGCTCTTATAAGGAAATATTTCTTCCGGATTTGCTGTGGAAAAACTTGACTCATCCCAGCAATATCTTCAGGGTAAAGCTGGAACGTAAGATTGTGAATCACACTTCATCGGCTGACATCAGATGTGCATGCTCTGTTGAAGGGATGCATGTAATTCCTGCAAGCAGGTTCGGGCATGAAACCAGCAGATAGTGCTGTCATATTGTTGTAGTTCACCTGTGGGGAAGCTGATATTGAGAGTGTACGTTTGAACTCTGCAGAGGTTTGTGGCTCCAGATTCTCTCTCTCAGGCCTTGCAGTGTGTGCTTTAGTCAGTCAGATGAAAACTGTTAAACAAACCCTTTTTAGAGCAGAGGAGCTGCCAGCAGTCGTCTCATCGTCTCATCTTTAACAGGAAGTTACGCAGCGCTGACTTTGTTCTGCTAATATTTATGCCCTTCATTCATCATCCTGCTCCAGAGTTCGTGGAAATCACAGAAAGTGCAGCGTTCTCATGACATTCATCTCCACAATGAGTTTGTGTGAACACTCCTACGACTTTTAAACATGAACCTTTAGAAGTGAAGCAGAAATAAATGGTTTCCTGGGAAGTTTGATTTAACCGGCGAAAGGCCGGTAACGAATTCACCAGGAAAGGCTGTGAAAACGGGCCTGAGACCAGCTCCCAGACCGCAGCCAACTCTCTGGGGCGGGAGCCACGTCTAACTCTGACTGAGCAAACTTCATACCTGTGATCTTTACCACCAAGACAGTTTGCTTTACAAACACCGCAGACCTGATATGTTACGCAGGTGTCCCCTGAACGCGTGTGCCTCACGACTGTTGTGCCATAACATGTGAGTTATGATATCATACACACCTGTGGTTACTGCCGTTATTTACACAGGAGAGCAGTAGTGTGTAATGTGACGTGTTTACAAATCCAATGGGAAATGTTGACGACCGCTGAAGTTTTCTTCTAGATTTGAAACGCTCGTGGTTGGGTTTGTTATCGTCAGACTCGTCTCTACGCTTCATTATCTGTTTACATTACTTCCTCTTACACGTCAACGGACCCCATCACCTTGTTGATGCACCTTTGAAAGGGAAGCAGTGAAGTTTTCAGGAGTCTTGTGTGTGTGTCCGTCCAGCCAGTTGTTGTATGTGCGCCTCCTTTTGGTCACTGGCAGAACTACAACCGCCGACCTTCCACGCAGAAAGGCTTCATTTAAAGGAGGAAACAAACTTTTGCTTGCCAGTGTCTGTCTTCACGGTAGTCCAGTGTCTCCCCCCCTGTGGTCCGGGCCCCCCCTGGGGGCGCGCCAGAGATCTCTGGGGGGGCGCAAAACTTTGTCTGCTTTGAGGATATGCAGTTGTACAAATTATATTTACACATGTTAAATAAATAAAAATACTGTAATCCAAGTCTGTATAAACCCACTTAGAAATATATTGGTCATTTTAAAATACTAAGTTATTTATCAGGATAAAAACTTAAAAATGTATTATTATATCATTATTCAACATTTAATCATACTACTACTCCGACAGGTTGTTAAAGGAAAAATGTTAAAAAAAATGTTGTTCTCATATTAAAAGAGACATTTTTCAGAAATATTTTTATGTCCTTGCAATTATTTTTTGTGCGTATTTTATAGATTGGTGACACAAAAGGAAGGTGAGAAAAACAAAGTACAGGGTAAACCAAAGAGGAATGTATCAAAAAAACATAATTAATGTTAATTTTTTCAATTAAAGGTTTGTAACGAATCACTTTACTCTTTTGCTGCTAGTACGTACGGGTCGGGGGGCCCGGCTGGTCTTAGACACAAGTAGGGGGGGAACAAGGAAAAAAGGTTGGGAACCACTGCCATAGTTCATGCTGACAGAAATCAAAGGTTTCCTCTTTTTATACTTAATGTTAAACTACAACTATAATGTTCTGATTTAGTCCTCCTAGACTGGTTATTACTGGCCTGTCCATCTGTATCCCGTTGAGTAGTGATTAAATGTTTAAATAGCATGTAAACACAGCCGTAGCTGAGGGCGCTTGTTTTTGGGTGGAACACAGGAATGAATGCTCTTCCAGCAGCTGCAGCGTCAGGCCTGCTCACCCCGGACTGAGCAGGAGTTGACATTCCTGAAATAGCAGCAGAGCGTGTTTACCTGCACATCTTACACATAGTTCCCTCTGATCTGTTTTGTGTGTGCGGTAGGAGTGAACAAGGGCCAGATTTCCCAGAATCATCTGGAACAAATGACCAATCTTTGCTTTATTCTGATTGGTCAACACCGGAAAACGATGGGAATTTGATAACTTTGATTCAATTGGCTCTGAAAATGACAGGGTCAAACCTGTAAAGCCACATGTTCAAGCGTAAAAGCGCTAACTGTCACGCTTTTCGTGGCAGTCAGACATGGCTGAATCCCTGCTGTTTCCCCTGAAGGAGAAAAGTCAGATGTTTTGTGGTATAAAAGGACATTCGGTGGCTTTGCAGAACCTCCAAACTCTGAAGCCAATGTTTCCAAATTTCCAAATTACACAACACAGAACCAAATGATTGTTTTTTTTTTTTCAAAAGTCTGTTGTTAAATAAGAATTCTCAGCTTTGTTGATGTCATTAATTTCAGCATGATGTCACTTGGGAAGGCCTTTTCCCTTCAGGACGACCTGGTTTAGCACCTCACGTGTTCTTTGTTTTGTGTCCCGCCAGTAGTAGTCGGGGCGACACCAGACAGGAGCCCAGAGTAAACGTAACATGAAAACACGGCCGACTACAGCAGACGTGAGGAGCTGCAGACACTTCACACTTCAGCTTCCTCTGAAATTGTTCATGAATCCGTGTGCACTCCTGTGGGAAATAACTGCTAAAAGAGACGTAGCAATGCACAGACCACACCTTGTACGCATGTTTATGACCCAACAGTGATTTACAGAGAAGTTTATTTCCAGAACACATTCAAACCCTTGGTGTTGCAGATAAACATAGTTTCCTGCTCCGTTTCAGGTAAAAATGTCCCTTTTTCTTCATTCATCCTGGTCGCCACTCAGACGTGCTTTTACATTTCAAAGCCCCATCTGAATGTGGGGGCGGGGGTCACTTTGGACTCCAGGGGCCAGTGTTTGGTACACGGACTACGGATTGGCTCATGGCAGCTGTGCTTAATGACACGTAATTAACAAGTGAAGAGATGTTTGTCAGCACACAAACAAAACCGTGTAACAGCTGTTTGCATCACAGTTCTCTGTCTGTAAACGCTGTTCGGGTATCAACAGGAATGTAACGACATGTTCACCAAAATACATGAATCATGACCTCTTTCTATATTTATAATTCATTTTGGTTTTAGATTTCAGACTTTAAAAGTTGTTTCACTAGCAAGGACCACAACATCAACGAGATACATTTAATTGATTTATTGATACGAAGGTGATGACGATGACGATGGCGATGATGATGATGATCTATGGTTCGGTTGATGCGTCGTGGGGAAGCTGGTAGGGAATCCGCCGCAGCGCCCGGGCAACGACGAACCCCCTAGGAATCTATGAGGTAGAGAAAGAGAGGGAAGAAGGAGAAGAGAAAAAGGGTGGGGGGGAGGGGTGCAGAGAACGAGAGCGAAGAGGAACTGAGGTTTAGGTTAGTATTTGAAGGTATGCCGGAAGAGGCGTGGTTGAGGTGTGGTCCTGCTCCTGAAACTCGCTGGTTAAGCTTCAATTTAAGGACATCACGTGAAGTCCACACCAGCTTTGTTGAAGGCTTCCGTCCAGAAGGTGAAACATCCTTGTGAATAGAGATAAACACGTCTCGTCGCCTTCTATTCAAGCTTTTTAACCCCTTGGAGTTCACAGCTGGTCAAACCTGGTCTGGGGGAAACCCCCCCAGACCCGAACGTTCAGTCTCATCGAGTCCTCGTGCTGCTGCATCACCTAGCAGGCTTCAGCTTGCAGACACCCACGCTCACATGATCCCGGAGGAGATATCCTCCAGAGGAAGAAGTGAAGAACTCTTCTGTAAAAAGGAGAGCCCAGTTAAGGTAAAGGGGAGAAAGGTCACCAGCTCGGGGCCGGAGTCGACCTGCCTGCAGTCCTAAACTGTCCCGGGTACGTGTGGATGAGTTTAAAACTACAAATATGGCAACGATGACCTCATAAGCCGCTTTTGCACTAGTATCGCTTCTCCTCGGTTCTACCTGCCACGGCCCCATTTTGCGCTTTCGCACTAGGGCTGAGACGGGTAGAGCCGCTCCAAGCCGATACATTTTTCTGTAACCATTTCAGCGAGGTTCTATACGGGGCTGAGCAGGGACTATTTCTGAGGTCACCACCCTCCTCGCCACCGATTGGTCGTGGGGCGGGGCCGTCACCACCCTCCACGCCTCTGATTGGTCGGGGGGCGGGGCCGTCAGACGTTTGAATCAGGAAGCGGGAGTCAGCGCGAGAGCGACCCGCGGCTCGCGGCGATTTTATTATACAGCGCAAAACGTCTGTTTGGTGATCCAACTCTGAGGTGCAGATGTTCATAAACCTGGTGCTGAGGAGAGAATTAAAAAAGGGATGTAGACGGGCTGTTTTACTCTCAGCCGCTCGCGGCTCCAGCTGATTTCTGATCAGCGCCGACATGAACAAAGCGGTTGCGCAATCGAGTACGTCACAGCAGCTTCACCCCAACCTGCCCACTTCTCCCCAGGCAGTGCGAAAACACACGAGTGGAGCCGCGCCGAGGCGAGGCGAGCCGAGCCGAGCCGGGCTGAAGTGAGACTAGTGCAAAAGTGCCAATAGTGTTACATGCCTTAAGATGCGTGTGCAGGAAGAATGAGGAAGAGGAACAACGGAAACGTGAATCAGCACCAGCAGAACCGGTTTCAGATATTGTGAGAAGGAACGACGGCTTAAAAAGTGACATGAACTTTCCTGCGCTGACGTGCTGTGATGCGTTGCAGGTCGTAGATGCAGAAATAGAGGCACAAACAGGAAATGAAGCTGCCGAGGAAAGCATGAAATGTTCTTAGGTTCATACTGACGGGAAATAGATAAAATGCACATCTTAAAATTACTTTTTTAAAGGAGCTGTGTGTAAGAGCAATAATAAAACATCATAAAATGACCCCGGTATGTCAACAGACATTTAAAAATCATGTTCATTTCAAATACTTATGTCACTGACAACAGCACTCAAGCCAGGATATTCCAGTTTAAAAAGAGGAGTTGCAGCCCTCAACTGATGTTTATGTTGTCATTTTTTGTTTTGGCCTGAAGCTCCACCCTCCACCTATCTCCCAATCACCAAGTCAGTATTGTTTCTGAAGCTCCACCCTCCACCTATCTCCCAATCACCAAGTCAGTATTGTTTCTGAAGCTCCACCCTCCACCTATCTCCCAATCACCAAGTCAGTATTGTTTCTGAAGCTCCACCCTCCACCTATCTCCCAATCACCAAGTCAGTATTTGGCAGAACTGAAAAAAAAAAGATTTTTTTTTTTAATTCTCATTAAATTATGGAATCATTTTTCAAAATGTTTCAAAATATGCCTATTTGTTGAAAAAATATGTAGTATTTGAGTTACATAAAAGCTCATCATTTAATTCAACCATTAGAATGGTCAAAATGTCCGGTCAGCACAAGTCCGGTGCTCAGAAAAGAAGAGAAAAGAGAAGAAGAGAAGAACAAAATAGAGGCCTCAGAGATTCTCTACACAAATATTTTAAAAAGGTGGTGACGGTGAAGCTGGAATTAATAAAGTCAGCGTAGAGCAAGGTAAGAAACAGTTACAACGTTTACCAACCTTGTAACTTAACCTAACTGGCTAGCTCTAATGTTAACGTACATTAGCTTGTATAAAAAGCTGAAGAGCATAGGGAGAGGAGAGGAAGAGGAGAAGGAGAGATCCGGGCACAGGGGGGCCCATCTTAGATTATTTTGTCCGGGGCCCAGGCAAGACTGTCAGCTGGCCTGCCTGCATCTAACATCAGAGTGGTGTTGAAGTTAATGTAGATATCATCTTATAACTGGGACTCTGGTGTCTTGTTCAGGGGGCTGGACCTGCAGGAGACCAGATCAGTGCTCGGCCCCAGTTTCACTTGTAGACATCTGCTTCTGACTGAATGCTGTGGTCGCCAGGGGTAACGGGAGAAAGACTCTAAATGGTGTGTTTAACGACCTAGAGACTGTTGCACTGTTTTTATTACTCTCTCATTTAGTTTCAGCAACACGTTTTATTGCAGTTAATTACAGGAACGCCAGAGCGTGCACTTCCAGACAGATTTTATCATCAGCTTTGAACACTACTAGCAACATCCAGAATGACTGATGAATGGGGAGAACGGAGGGATGTGCCACTTGGGAAAACTGCAAACTAAACTAGGGCCGATACGATTCCTCGAATAATTAGAGTAATTCGATTACAAAAAATGATGGAGGAATGTTCTCTGCCTCGAGGAATGGTTTAATTTTGCAGCTCAAAGCAGGTATTTCTCCCAGACTACATTTAATGCGGCACAACGCGCTGACACCACGCACGTAAAGGAAGAAGAAAGAGGAGGATATGTTTGGTTTTAACTAAAAGAAAAGGCAGAAAGTGTCAAAAGTGTGGGTCATTTCCAGCTGGACACCAAGGCAACACTGTAGCTGTTTCACTGTAAGACAGAGCTGATACACAACAGTACGTCCTCAACGCTGCAGCTTCTCCACCAACACCCTGTTACTCCCAGAGGGAGGACCGTCACCCAGACAAGATAAAATTAAGTTAAAGTAGCACTAATTAATGAGATTAACGTTACGGTACCTTGATAACATAACGTTACCCTGTGGAGGGCTGGGTTTCTGTTAATTATGACGACTGTCCATGCGGCTAACGCATTTAATCTGTACAAACACAGAGCTGAGAGTTTTCAGTTTTAGCTCTGTAGTCATTGATGGATAAAACATCAAGTAGCGCTGGTGGCTAATGTGCTCCAATACAGCAGGAATCAGAATTTTATTTTGAACACTGCCAAAACTCAAAATCTTATCTTGATAAGATTTTGAGTTTTGGCAGTGTTCAAAATAAAATTTTACTTTGACTTAAAACTTAACTAGAACTTAAAATTTGCTTGACACAAATAAAAGTTCAATTTAAACACGTGTGAAAAACACCTAACCTTTTAAGTGGTGTGTGTTATCAGGTGTAATGGCATTTTTAGGTTAGAAATAAGAACATTTCTTGGTAAGATCCTTAGTTTTTTGAGTGAAGGCAGTAAATTTGGTCAACTGGTGTAAGTTCAGGGTTTTTAAATGAACAGCCATGAACCTACTGTATTATATCATTTAGTCTTAGTGATGGCATTTAACATCTAACACCTTATGTATATTTATAATTGCTCTTTAACTAAACAAAAATATGTTTTATCCGATTACCCGATTAATAGATGGAATTTTCTGTAGAATTACTGGATTACTAAAATATTGGATAGCTGCAGCCCTGAACTAAACGGTCAGGTCAGGTTGATGGGTGGCTGAGCTGCAGGGGTGGACGTGCTCGTCGTCTCCAGGTGTGCCCCGCCTCCCTCCCACTGACAGCTGGGCCAAGTGGGAGCAGGAACAAGCAATAAAAGCGACTGTGCTTGGCACATGTGAACTAATGAGGGGAGTGGCGTTCCAGAGCGTCGCTGGTTCTCTGCTGGTCTCTCCGGCGGGTTTCTGGGCAGCGGGAGGCGGAGGAAATGCTCCCGGCTCCTTTGGGGATGCTGATAAGTGGAAGCAGTTAGACAAAGTTGCTCCCGGGACTTTAAGAGCACAGCACGTCTCCTGTTTTTCCCCATAATCGCCATAGTTATAGCGGCGTAATTGTCCCTCCACCCTGGAGAGGAGAAAGGTGACCACACAGATCAGGTCTGGTCCTCTCTTCTGGCCTCCGAGCAGGAGACCCGTTTAACTGCAGACCACTGAGTAATAAAGAGGACCATAAAACTGACTTGATTTACTTACTTTGTCTTGACACGTTGACTTGGCAGCTAGAATGAAAGAATGGCTGTGGCAGGGTAGATTAAATTAAATAAAATGTTATTTGTATAGTGTCTAATACAACAGATGTTGTCTCTAGACGATTTCCAGAGACCCAGAACATGAACATGAGCATAAACCCCTGAGCAATTATTACATAAACAATGACAGGTAAAAACTCCCCTAGTGCGGGAAAAACCTTAAAGGGGACCTATTATGAAAAACACGTTTTTTCTTGTTTTAACATATATAAAGTGGTCTCCCCTCACCCTGCCAGCACAGGGGAGACAAAATACCATGAATTTCTGCAAGCTCTCTGACCCCCGCCGGACAGAGTCCCCCAGTGTCACGTGGTTTTTTTTTGAGCCGATTAAAATCTGCCCCCGTCGTTACGTCACGACGGGAGCAGATTTCCATAGGTTCAGCCTCCGCTGCTGAAACCACGCCCACAACCAGCTCTCTCCGCTGCTGGAGCGGTGCTTCCTTCAGCCAGTCGGACGCGGCGCCGCGGTGGAGCGGATCCGGGTTAAATCATCCAGGTTCCCGGGTGGTTTGGGAGCTGGGTCCTCGGGGGTCCGTCCCAGGTCGGATCAGCTTCACCCTCCGAGATTTTCAGCCAAATCTGTCGGTTTGATCACCGGTAACGGGCGATGCGCATAGGATGCGCTCCGGAGCCGATCTGTGCGCCCGCCGTGGGGTTGCGGCGCCCGTCGCACAGCATCCGCCGGGCAGATCCGGCTGAAATTCCGCTGGTCGGTCCCCGGGAGTCCCTGCTACCAGTCCAGGCCGGTTTCTGCGGTCCCGGCCGGTCGGAACCGGTCAGATTCCCTGGTTAAAGCAGCGGTGATGCGCGCTGCTCCAGCCTACTTCCTGGTTCCCAAAGCGGGTCCGTCCGTCTAAATTGTCCAGGTTCCCAGCCGCTTTGGGAGCAGGGATTTCTGGGGTACGTCCCAGGCTGGACCAGCTTCACCCTCCGAGATTTTCAGCGAAATCTGTCGGTTTGATCCCCGGTAACGGGCGATGTGCCCCGGAGCCACGCCTGGCGCCCGGCGTGGGGTTGCGGGGCCAGCGTTCAGCATCCGCCGGGCAGATCCGGCTGAAATAGTGCATAAATGTTATTCATATACAACTCATATTTTATTTTTTTAACAATAAAGTTGCCATTTGTGAAAATTCCGTGTTGGGATTTATTTACAGGCTTGGGCTGCTCTGGCGGAGCGAGGTTTATTCTCCTCCCCTGCTACACGTCATTCAGGGAGCCAATCAGCACAGAGCCTCATTATCATACCCCCCCCTTCCCTTAGAATGGAGCACAGAAAAAGAGGTTAGAAGCGGTAAAACTAGTGACAGGGCCCACAGGCTGGATTTCTGATTTATGTAAGACATTCAAGGCCTGTTTAAAATATACATTAAATGCCATAATAGGTCTCCTTTAAGCCAAACAGTGGCAAGAAAAACTCCCCTTTAGGAGGGAAGAAACCTGGACCAGGACCAGGATCATAAGGGGGGACCCTCCTGCCGAAGGCCAGACTGGGGGGTCGGGGACGTCAGCAGCACACAGCAGGCAGGTGGAAGCAGCAAGGGGGGGGGGGACAGGCCAGAATGCATCTCCCGAGGCTCCGGCCTGCAAACATGCACAAAAGAGAAAAAAGGGGGGCCGGCACAAGAAACTACAGGAGCGATGGACAAAAAACGATAGCTATGAGATATTTATAATAAATAAAAATGGAAATGGAGAAGAGAGGAAGGGAAGAGGAGAGGAGAAGAAGGGTGAGAGGCACCGCCCAGCGGATCATGTCGGTGCCCCCCTGCAGCATAAGCCTATAGCAGCATATCTACCGCGAAGCTATATTTGAGACTAACTATTATAGTCTTGTTCTATAGCTGCAACTATGACTACTGACTCTAACACACTAGAGTTTACACTACCTAGAGATTTACCAACACCAGCTAGAGGTTTACCAAACACTAACTATAGGCTTTACTAAACAGAAAGGTTTTAAGTTTAGTCTTAAAGGTCAATCAATCTCTCCACCCTGCCTGGCTACTTGAACAGCGGCTGCACCAGCAAGGAGCTCTGCTGGGAGGAAGGAGAGCTGCTGAAGGTGCTGGTTCACGCGTGTCTTAGTGAAATAAAACACAATTCCTGCACTAAACCCTGTGTCCTCTGTCCTGTCGGTCGACCCCAGTGGCACGAGCGTGCTATAATGGCCCTTTTTTATTGTTTTATTTAGAATAAAACCATACAACTGTTGCTGCTGTCCCTGTAGCTCACAGTCCCATCCTGCAGGTTTCTCCTGAAGATGTGGGTCTTTACAGGAGAGTGAGCACTTGGAGCAGCTGGAGGGTGTGTTTGAGTGTTTATGGTAACAGTGCTCAACGGCAGCCAGCGCCACTCTGATGGGATGTTAGTAGTGTTTCAAATGCAGGTCAGCTCTGCAGCAGCGGGGACTACGACGCTTGTTATGAAGCAAACACTCATCAGACAACGTCACAAACCGCCTCGTCACCGGCACAGTTGTAGTGAAAGTTTGAACAACAAATAACAGCCATCAGTCCCTGAAACCTCCCCAGGAGCTGTTGTCGTCCGACCTCTGCTCCTCTGGCCTGGAGGGCAAACACGAGGGAGGTCAGGGAAATCTCCTCACCACGCACCCTTTACACGTTCTGCTGCATCCGTCACCCCCGACCTCTGGTGGATCGTTGGAGCATTATTTGCTTCACAATCACTGAGAAATTTAACTCGTGTTGTGCATTTTGGAGAGAAGATGGAAGCTGGATGCTCACAAACCAGTATCAGGCCTTCACAAGATGCACTCGCTCAGTTACTGCACAACTGTGAAGACAAGTGAAGCCTGTTATGAGAAAAGGTTTTCTCCTGGTTGGTTCATCATGGACCAGGAGATCAGAGATGGATGTTGGTCCCAGACCATTCAGAGATTTATAAACCAGCAGCTGGATTTAACATCTGTTCTGGGACACACTGGAAACACGTGTAAAGATCCAAGAACTAAGAACAATCTCTTGGTCCTAATGAGGACTCTGGTCTCCTGGTCTCAGTGAGGACTCTGGTCTCAGTGAGGACTCTGGTCTCAGTGAGGACTCTGGTCTCTGGTCTTAGTGAGGACTCTGGTCTCCTGGTCTCAGTGAGGACTCTGGTCTTAGTGAGGACTCTGGTCTTAGTGAGGACTCTGGTCTTAGTGAGGACTCTGGTCTTAGTGAGGACTCTGGTCTCTGGTCTTAGTGAGGACTCTGGTCTTAGTGAGGACTCTGGTCTTAGTGAGGACTCTGGTCTCTGGTCTTAGTGAGGACTCTGGTCTCTGGTCTTAGTGAGGACTCTGGTCTCTGGTCTCAGTGAGGACTCTGGTCTTAGTGAGGACTCTGGTCTTAGTGAGGACTCTGGTCTTAGTGAGGACTCTGGTCTCTGGTCTTAGTGAGGACTCTGGTCTTAGTGAGGACTCTGGTCTTAGTGAGGACTCTGGTCTCTGGTCTTAGTGAGGACTCTGGTCTCTGGTCTCAGTGAGGACTCTGGTCTTAGTGAGGACTCTGGTCTTAGTGAGGACTCTGGTCTCTGGTCTTAGTGAGGACTCTGGTCTTAGTGAGGACTCTGGTCTTAGTGAGGACTCTGGTCTTAGTGAGGACTCTGGTCTTAGTGAGGACTCTGGTCTCCTGGTCTTAGTGAGGACTCTGGTCTCCTGGTCTTAGTGAGGACTCTGGTCTCCTGGTCTCATTAGGACTCTGGTCTCCTGGTCTTAGTGAGGACCCTGGTCTCCTGGTCTTAGTGAGGACTCTGGTCTTAGTGAGGACTCTGGTCTTAGTGAGGACTCTGGTCTCTGGTCTCAGTGAGGACTCTGGTCTCAGTGAGGACTCTGGTCTTAGTGAGGACTCTGGTCTCAGTGAGGACTCTGGTCTCCTGGTCTTAGTGAGGACTCTGGTCTCCTGGTCTCAGTGAGGACTCTGGTCTCCTGGTCTTAGTGAGGACCCTGGTCTCCTGGTCTTAGTGAGGACTCTGGTCTCAGTGAGGACTCTGGTCTCAGTGAGGACTCTGGTCTTAGTGAGGACTCTGGTCTTAGTGAGGACTCTGGTCTTAGTGAGGACTCTGGTCTCCTGGTCTTAGTGAGGACCCTGGTCTCCTGGTCTTAGTGAGGACTCTGGTCTCCTGGTCTTAGTGAGGACTCTGGTCTTAGTGAGGACTCTGGTCTCCTGGTCTCAGTGAGGACTCTGGTCTCCTGGTCTTAGTGAGGACTCTGGTCTCCTGGTCTTAGTGAGGACTCTGGTCTCCTGGTCTCAGTGAGGACTCTGGTCTCCTGGTCTCAGTGAGGACTCTGGTCTCCTGGTCTTAGTGAGGACTCTGGTCTCCTGGTCTCAGTGAGGACTCTGGTCTCCTGGTCTCAGTGAGGACTCTGGTCTTAGTGAGGACTCTGGTCTCTGGTCTCAGTGAGGACTCTGGTCTCCTGGTCTCAGTGAGGACTCTGGTCTCAGTGAGGACTCTGGTCTCCTGGTCTTAGTGAGGACTCTGGTCTCCTGGTCTCAGTGAGGACTCTGGTCTTAGTGAGGACTCTGGTCTCCTGGTCTTAGTGAGGACTCTGGTCTTAGTGAGGACTCTGGTCTCCTGGTCTTAGTGAGGACTCTGGTCTTAGTGAGGACTCTGGTCTCCTGGTCTTAGTGAGGACTCTGGTCTCAGTGAGGACTCTGGTCTCCTGGTCTTAGTGAGGACTCTGGTCTTAGTGAGGACTCTGGTCTCAGTGAGGACTCTGGTCTCCTGGTCTCAGTGAGGACTCTGGTCTCCTGGTCTTAGTGAGGACTCTGGTCTTAGTGAGGACTCTGGTCTTAGTGAGGACTCTGGTCTCCTGGTCTTAGTGAGGACTCTGGTCTCAGTGAGGACTCTGGTCTCAGTGAGGACTCTGGTCTTAGTGAGGACTCTGGTCTCAGTGAGGACTCTGGTCTCAGTGAGGACTCTGGTCTCCTGGTCTTAGTGAGGACTCTGGTCTCAGTGAGGACTCTGGTCTTAGTGAGGACTCTGGTCTCCTGGTCTTAGTGAGGACTCTGGTCTCCTGGTCTTAGTGAGGACTCTGGTCTCCTGGTCTCAGTGAGGACTCTGGTCTCCTGGTCTCAGTGAGGACTCTGGTCTTAGTGAGGACTCTGGTCTCCTGGTCTTAGTGAGGACTCTGGTCTCCTGGTCTCAGTGAGGACTCTGGTCTCAGTGAGGACTCTGGTCTTAGTGAGGACTCTGGTCTCCTGGTCTCAGTGAGGACTCTGGTCTTAGTGAGGACTCTGGTCTCCTGGTCTTAGTGAGGACTCTGGTCTCTGGTCTTAGTGAGGACTCTGGTCTTAGTGAGGACTCTGGTCTCAGTGAGGACTCTGGTCTCCTGGTCTCAGTGAGGACTCTGGTCTCTGGTCTCAGTGAGGACTCTGGTCTCCTGGTCTTAGTGAGGACTCTGGTCTCCTGGTCTTAGTGAGGACTCTGGTCTCCTGGTCTCAGTGAGGACTCTGGTCTCCTGGTCTCAGTGAGGACTCTGGTCTTAGTGAGGACTCTGGTCTCCTGGTCTCAGTGAGGACTCTGGTCTTAGTGAGGACTCTGGTCTCCTGGTCTTAGTGAGGACTCTGGTCTCTGGTCTTAGTGAGGACTCTGGTCTTAGTGAGGACTCTGGTCTTAGTGAGGACTCTGGTCTTAGTGAGGACTCTGGTCTCCTGGTCTCAGTGAGGACTCTGGTCTCCTGGTCTTAGTGAGGACTCTGGTCTCAGTGAGGACTCTGGTCTTAGTGAGGACTCTGGTCTTAGTGAGGACTCTGGTCTCTGGTCTCAGTGAGGACTCTGGTCTCCTGGTCTCAGTGAGGACTCTGGTCTCCTGGTCTTAGTGAGGACTCTGGTCTCCTGGTCTCAGTGAGGACTCTGGTCTCCTGGTCTCAGTGAGGACTCTGGTCTCCTGGTCTCAGTGAGGACTCTGGTCTTAGTGAGGACTCTGGTCTTAGTGAGGACTCTGGTCTTAGTGAGGACTCTGGTCTCCTGGTCTTAGTGAGGACTCTGGTCTCCTGGTCTTAGTGAGGACTCTGGTCTCAGTGAGGACTCTGGTCTCAGTGAGGACTCTGGTCTCAGTGAGGACTCTGGTCTTAGTGAGGACTCTGGTCTTAGTGAGGACTCTGGTCTTAGTGAGGACTCTGGTCTCTGGTCTTAGTGAGGACTCTGGTCTCTGGTCTCAGTGAGGACTCTGGTCTCCTGGTCTTAGTGAGGACTCTGGTCTCCTGGTCTCAGTGACGACTCTGGTCTCCTGGTCTTAGTGAGGACTCTGGTCTCCTGGTCTTAGTGAGGACTCTGGTCTCAGTGAGGACTCTGGTCTTAGTGAGGACTCTGGTCTCAGTGAGGACTCTGGTCTCCTGGTCTCAGTGAGGACTCTGGTCTCCTGGTCTTAGTGAGGACTCTGGTCTTAGTGAGGACTCTGGTCTCAGTGAGGACTCTGGTCTCAGTGAGGACTCTGGTCTCAGTGAGGACTCTGGTCTCCTGGTCTTAGTGAGGACTCTGGTCTCCTGGTCTTAGTGAGGACTCTGGTCTCCTGGTCTTAGTGAGGACTCTGGTCTTAGTGAGGACTCTGGTCTCAGTGAGGACTCTGGTCTCAGTGAGGACTCTGGTCTCAGTGAGGACTCTGGTCTCCTGGTCTTAGTGAGGACTCTGGTCTCCTGGTCTTAGTGAGGACTCTGGTCTTAGTGAGGACTCTGGTCTTAGTGAGGACTCTGGTCTTAGTGAGGACTCTGGTCTTAGTGAGGACTCTGGTCTTAGTGAGGACTCTGGTCTCCTGGTCTCAGTGAGGACTCTGGTCTCCTGGTCTTAGTGAGGACTCTGGTCTCAGTGAGGACTCTGGTCTTAGTGAGGACTCTGGTCTTAGTGAGGACTCTGGTCTTCTACGCCGTACTCTTTGCGTTGGTAAAACGCGGAACCATAAATCAGCCAGTGTCCGTCACTGATCTGCTACCAGTGCGCAGTTTCCTGCACCAGCAAGACTCTGCTCTCTGCTGCTCCGTTAACACAAAGTAACATGGATATTCGCAAGTGGTTCAGCACAACGACACAAACAAGTTTACAGGAAGGACTGTCTCAGAAAATTAGAATATTGTGATAAAATCCTTTATTTTTCTGGAGTCTAAAAATGTCATACATTCTGGATTCATTACAAATCAACTGAAATATTGCAAGCCTTTTATTATTTTAATATTGCTGATTATGGCTTACAGTTTAAGATTAAGATTCCCAGAATATTCAAATTTTTTGAGATAGGATATTTGAGTTTTCTTAAACTGTAAGCCATGATCAGCAATATTAAAATAATAATAATAATAATAAGCAATGACTATTATTTATCAGGAAACCTCAATTCGGAAGTAATGGGCGTAGCTCGTACCCAGCACTTTTCAAACCTTACTCAGGTTTATGGTAAATGTCCCCAGCACTTCTGAAATCAAACTGACGCCCATGGGAGGCGGACCTCTCTCTTAATACTGACCAGTTTTAACTGGATGATTCAGTCTCTCTTCCGATTTCCAAGTGGGAGGCGGACCTCTCTCTTAATACTGACCAGTTTTCTTGGTCACAAATATGCTTAAATACATTTACTATGACTAAAAACCCAAACTTACAACTTATACAGTACAAAGTTCATCATAGAATACATTATACTGGACAAAGGATGTTCCAGATGGGCTTTGTCACCTCTAATATCTGTTCACAGTGCACAGAGAACACTCCTGATAATTATATGCATGCTTTATGGTTCTGCACACCGGTACAGAGGTTCTGGAAGGAGATTTGTGAGGATTTATCCACATGGATCAACTACAGAATCCCAGTGTGCCCCATGGTATGTATATTAGGTCACCTGGGAGACATTGAAATAGAACCTAATTGGACACACCGGGTCCTCACTGCCTTATGTATCGCAAAGAAAACCATTCTAGTAAATTGGAAACAAAAATCCAGTTTATGTATCAATCATTTTTAGGAATCTTTTATCTTTTATCTTTTATCAGATCATATTAGTAGTGAGATAATGTCTGCCTCCACTGAACAACATTCGGCTGAATTGCACTCTCTCTGGTCCCCGATTATTGGCTTCGTTACGTAGTGGGGGCGGGGGGGTGGTGATCTCGTAGCCCTTGGGGTTGGGGGTCGGCTTGGGCGGTCTGGGGCGCAGGCCTCTGGTGGCCCCTGGGGGGCCGTGGGGGGGGCCGTGGGGCCCTGTCCCTGGCCGGTGGGGGCCTTGGGGGCCTATGGGGGGGTTGCCTCATGGCGATGGGGGGGATGGCTGGGGGGGCTCGGGCGGGGGGCTGTGGCTTGGGCGTCTCCGGGTCTCCCGGGGGGGGCTGGGCCGTGGACGTGGGGGTCCCACTCGGAGGGCCCGGCCCTGCCTGGGTGGGGGGTGGCTGTCTGCGCTGGGGGGGCATTGCTGCCTTGTTCCTTGGTCGCTGGGCGGGGGCCGAGTGCCCCTGCGGATGTGGGGACTCCGTGACCCTTGGGGTGTCCGCCGGGATGGCCTCGGGGGGGGGGGGGGGTGGGGCCGGGTCTGGGGATCGGGCCTCCCCTGACCGGGGGGTGCACGGGCGGGCGCGGCGGCGGGGTGACACCATTCCCAGGTGTCTATGTCTTATGTTGTCAGTATGAATGGGAGGATGTTGGACCGTTTCCCCCTCCGTCTGGGGGCTCCGGCGGCGCCGGGGGCGCCCGTGGAGGTACGGTGGGGCCCTGGCCCGGCTCGGAGGGCCGGCCCCCGTCTACTGGATGGCCGGTGGGGGGGCGCGGGTGTCTTATCAGGGCCGGCTTTGCTGGTCCTGCCTCCTGGCTTTGGCCTCCGCTCCCCCTCCTTCCCCCCCTACACGATTCATACGCACATAGGCGAAGGGCGGGGGGTCCGGGTCGTGGGGGGCATTGTCCCGCGTGGCCCGGCACTCCCCGCCTCACGGTTTTAACAGCGAAATAGACACTGCACATTCAACACTTAATAAATACATTTGACAAGGACACGTAGTTCGGGAGGGGGGGGGGGGGGGGGGGGGTCGGTGTCACTTGGCCCTCCCCCTCCCTGTTTTTATGGCATTAATCACATGCACTCAACACCAGGGGCGGGAGGGGGTCCCACATCACCCGCGTTCCCTCACCGGCCTGGGATAGGTGGGTCGGGATACCCGGGCCTGGCGGGGCTCGCCGTGCAGCCTGGGGTGCCTTCTGGCGGAGTCCGGGGCCCTCTATTAAGGGCTGTCCGGTCTCTGTATGATCGGAGCAGGAGTCTGGTTCGCATTGCCGGCAGTAAGTCAGACTTGTTCCCGGTGCATGTTGGACTCTGGCAGGGCTGCCCTTTGTCACCGGTCCTGTTCATAATTTTTATGGACAGGATTTCTAGGCGCAGCCAGGGGCCGGAGGGGTTCCGGTTTGGGAACCTCAGGATTTCATCTCTGCTGTTTGCAGATGATGTTGTCCTGTTGGCTTCATCGGACCGGGACCTTCAGCATGTGCTGGGGCGGTTTGCGGCCTAGTGCGACACGGCAGGGATGAGAATCAGCACCTCCAAAACCGAGGCCATGGTTCTCCATCGGAAAAGGGTGGCGTTCCTTCTCCGGGTGGGTGGAGAAGTCCTGCCTCAGGTGGAGGAGTTCAAGTATCTCGGGATCTTGTTCACGAGTGAGGGAACGATGGAGCGGGAGATTGACAGACGGATCGGTGCAGCGTCCGCAGTTATGCGGTCGATGTACCGGTCCGTCGTGGTGAAGAGGGAGCTGAGTCGAAAGGCGAAGCTCTCGATTTACCGGTCAATCTACGCCCCTACCCTCACCTATGGTCACGAACTTTGGGTAGTGACCGAAAGGACAAGATCGCGGATACAAGCGGCCGAGATGAGTTTCCTCCGTAGGGTGGCTGGACGCTCCCTTAGAGATAGGGTGAGTTCGGTCACCCGGGAGGAGCTCGGAGTCGAGCCGCTGCTCCTCCACATTGAGAGGAGTCAGCTGAGGTGGCTTGGGCATCTGTACCGGATGCCTCCTGGACGCCTCCCTAGGGAGGTGTTCCAGGCATGTCCCTCCGGGAGGAGACCCCGGGGAAGACCCAGGACACGCTGGAGAGACTATGTCTCTCGGCTGGCCTGGGAACGCCTCGGACTCCCCTCGGAGGAGCTGGAGGAAGTGTTTGGGGTGAAGGAAGTCTGGGCATCCCTGCTGAGGCTGCTGCCCCCGCGACCCGGGAACGGATAAAGCGGCGGACGATGGATGGATGGATATCATATTATTATTAGTATAGATATTGGATAGTTGAATGGATGAATGAATGGGATGCCTGGGTCTGGGGCCCTCCGTTGTCGGGCCTGCACGGGTGTCGCCTTGTTGGGGGGTTCCCTCTCTCCGGGCCCGTCTCCGGTCCCCCCCGCTGCCTCTGCGGCGGGGCGCCCCTCTGGTCTTGGAGGGCCACTTTCGTGGGGGGCGGGTGCGGCTCTGTCTCTCCGGGCAGGCTGGCCCCCTGCCGGGTGGGGGTCGTTGGCCTGAAGGGTGAGGGCCTCCTGGCCGTGTGTCCGGCCCGGACCGGGTGGCCGGGGATTGCCTGGGTCGCGGTCCGCCGCCGCGGGATCCCTGGCTGCTTCTTCCCGCGCCGTGGGGGCCCCGCCCCCTCGGCCGCCGCCGGGGGGGCGGGGCCTCGCAGGCTGTGGGTTGCCTCCCTCCTGCTTCTCCCCTCTGTGGGGTTGCCGGTGGCCTGGGTTCCGGGCTCTTCCGTGTCGGCCTCTGGTCTCGCGGGTGGCGGGGTTGCTCCCCCCCCTCCCCCACTATAGATACACTTCAGGTAGAGCTTTGTTTGGTTTATTACACACACACACACACACACACACACACACACACACACACACACACACACACACACACACACACACACACACACACACACACACACACACACACACACACACACACACACACACACACACATATAGCCACTTAGTCACATACATATACACAAACATACACAGCCACACAAACATATACATACACACACACACACACATGCATGATCATATACATACACACACACACACACACACACACACACACACACACACACACACATAGACATACACACTGGCTTGTTCACCTGCATGCTGGCTCTCTAGTTTTTTGGGTTAGGTAGTGGTAGCGGTAGCTTAGCTCAGACTGCGATCAGATCTCAAGATTTGGGCCGATTGCTGTTCATGTTTTGGTTGGCTCCGTGCCGGCTTCGTGTTCTGTTTGTGGTTTTTTGTTACAGATTTCCAGTGCTTGTCATGTGTTTCCGTGTGTTCCTGCTTCCTGGATTGGCAGTGGATGTCGTCACCCCCCCCCCCCCCCTCCCCCACCCCTCAAAAAAAAAAAAAATCACTGGGTTTGTATGTGTATATTTATGTATGTGTACGCATATGTATGCGTATATATATATATGTATATATATTAAATATAGTAATAATGCACATATATATACTTTTGGTTTCTACCGTCATGGTATCAATCATTAATATGTGTGCAGACAAGGTAAAAAAAATAAATAAATAAAAAAAATAAAACAAAATGGACTGCGTAGGATTCATACTAAAAGTGCACGTACAGTCAAAAGCCGAAAATGCCGGGCGCAAAAAAAAATCCAGATCAATAAAACCATGTGCACGCACATCTGCACGCAATGTTCGCTTTATGAATCACAGTCCAGCTGGAAGGCTGCGCAGCTGAATCCGCCTCATATCCCGCCCTATACACGCCCACTTTTTACCATAAATGCATATGAATGAATGCTACTGAGCATGCGCAGTGGCTTCCTGCAGCCTGTTTGGCGTCAGAATGAATGAGAGGGTGTCCAGCCACCGTGACACTGACTTTCACGGAGACTTAGATCTAGATGTTGTAGATGATGTGGAGGACAGGAAAACCACATTATTCGGTGGTCACAGTAAAAGTTAGAATAAGTATATAAATAGTATACAATAAAATAAAGCGAGTGAGTGGCAGCACGCCGTTGCTGCCCGTTAGTGCCACGACGCAATTACCACTGGGGACAGGGGGGACATGTCCCCCCCCACTTTTCAAAATCATGTATTTGTCCCCCCCACTTTACAGTTTAAAAACTAACGGTAGGCTCAGCCTGTGATTGCAAATCCTCAAGACTGTCTGTGCGAAAGCGATGCGAAGACAGGAGCGGACCCCCCCTCCTCCCCTCAGAGCTGCTCAGGGCTGATTTATGGTTCCGCGTCACACCAACGCAGAGCCTACGGCGTAGGGTACGCGGCGATGCGCACCATACGCCGTACCCTACGGCGTAGGCTCTGCGTTGGTGTAACACAGAACAATAATTCAGGCTTAAAAGTAAACACAACATGCGCGCACCCTGCATGACAGGCAGATACACACGGGGAGAAGAGACTATTTCTTTAATTTTTATTTTGTTTAAAACTTTATCCTTATGAACGCAATTTTTATATAGTCCAACCTTATTTTAATCAGAACACTTTCTTTTTTCCTCTCCCCCCCCCGCCTGCGTAATGGCTTACTCGTGGAACACATGGATCTATGATGGTGCCGGCTTGGGTGTAAATGGATCTGTAAGTCTGATATGTGATGACATTGACTATGTTTACATGCAGTCCACATTGGTGTTATTGCCAATCTTTGCGTTTTAAAGTGGATGTTGAGTGCATGTGGACGCAGTCACTGGGAGTATGACATGTATCTGGCTGCATTTCACCACCTCACCGCATGCGTCGCCAGTTCCCCATGTCTTAAGTATTTTCTTACGGGAGGGTGAGGGTTGCCATAGGGATCCGCAGATTTTTCGGTTAGTTTTTTCTTTATAGATCCAAGGCTTTGCGTAGATGGCGGCTTCCGCAACTTTCAAGGGATTTTTTTCTGCGCAAGCAAGCTTTATAGATGAGGCCCCTCGTCTCCTGGTCTCAGTGAGGACTCTGGTCTCCTGGTCTCAGTGAGGACTCTGGTCTCCTGGTCTCAGTGAGGACTCTAGTCTCCTGGTCTTAGTGAGGACTCTAGTCTCCTGGTCTTAGTGAGGACTCTGGTCTCCTGGTCTTAGTGAGGACTCTGGTCTCCTGGTCTCAGTGAAGACTCTGGTCTTAGTGAGGACCCTGGTCTCCTGGTCTCAGTGAGGACTCTAGTCTCCTGGTCTTAGTGAGGACTCTGGTCTCCTGGTCTTAGTGAGGACTCTGGTCTTAGTGAGGACCCTGGTCTCCTGGTCTCAGTGAGGACTCTAGTCTCCTGGTCTTAGTGAGGACTCTGGTCTCCTGGTCTTAGTGAGGACTCTGGTCTTAGTGAGGACCCTGGTCTCCTGGTCTCAGTGAGGACTCTAGTCTCCTGGTCTTAGTGAGGACTCTGGTCTCCTGGTCTCAGTGAAGACTCTGGTCTCCTGGTGTCAGTGAGGACTCTGGTCTCCTGGTCTTAGTGAGGACTCTGGTCTCCTGGTCTCAGTGAAGACTCTGGTCTCCTGGTGTCAGTGAGGACTCTGGTCTCCTGGTCTCAGTGAGGACTCTGGTCTCCTGGTCTCAGTGAGGACTCTGGTCTCCTGGTCTCAGTGAAGACTCTGGTCTCCTGGTCTCAGTGAGGACTCTGGTCTCCTGGTCTCAGTTCTGGACTAACTGCAGCTGGTTGATGGAGGTTTTAGGGAGACCGTTGAGACCAGCGTTACAGTAGTCCGGTCTACTGAAGATCTGGACCAGGTCTTCTAAGTCCTGCTGAGACATCAGTCCTTTAATCGTCCACATGGTCTTCACGGGGACAACAGGCTTCACTACCGTCTTAATGCAGCTGTTAACGTTCAGGTCTGAGTCCAGAACCAGTCCCACATTTCTGCTTTTTAGTCCTACGTTTAATCTTCCTCGGTTCCAAACACTATTATTTCTGTTTAGTCTTTATTTAACTGAAGGAAATCTGATCCACTCCTTAATTTGATCAAAGCATTTGATCAATACTGAATTGGATTATAGTCTCCTGGTGAAGTGGATATATAGATTTGTGTGTCATCTGCGTAGTTTTGGTAACACTTTTTTTTTTCTTCATAATTTGAGGGAGTGGGAGCAGATAGATGTTAAACAACAGAAGCCCCAGAACTGAACCTTGAAGAACTCCACATGTTATTTTTGTTAGTTCAGATTAGTAGTTTCTTAAAGACACAAAATAGTTTCTGTCTTTTAGACAAGACTCCAACCAGGCAAGTGTGAAAGCAGAGACATATTTACAATGTCTAGAAGGTCTGATATGATCATGTTTCATCCCTCAGCTCCGTATTGTATCTTCTCAGTCTCTCTTAACAGACATAATGAACCTGTAAGTTAGGTTTCCACCTGCGTTCAGTTCTTCGACTCTTGTTTCAATTCCGACCCATGCAGCATTTCTCCTCTGAGGTTTCTTTTTAGCAGTGATCACCTTTATCTTGTTGGGAGAAATAATACTGATAATTTTACCATTGAATTTATGCGCAAGTTCATTACCTGAAGTTGAGTGGGGGAGGAGGAGGAGATGGATATTTTCACCTATGTAGCGTTTCTTGATGATCTGTCTGAAGCTATTGACGTTAATAAAAGTCTCAAAGAAAACACCAGACTGGTCAAACAGCAACGTCACCGTAACCTTGGAGATGTCCAGACCGTTGGACGTTGTTAAGTCAAGACCATGTCCTTTGTTGTGTGTGTTTTTGTGTCCAAGAAGAACTGCACTTGTGTTGAACACAAGGGCCAACTATTGTTGCATCTACTAAAACAAACAAACAAAACAACCTTTGTGATGTTTGTAATGCGGCGATGGACCGTGATGGGAGTTCTCCTGAGTCCATGAGGAGGATCCTTTCATATGCAGTCACACCACCCTCACCTGTCGGGGTCAGCAGTTTCTTCCAGGTTTTTCATAGTAAATTTACCTCTTTGCTTGACCTCTTTCTCGCGGTTTTTACGAACGTTCACGAGGCCGACACCCTTTCAGACTTTGAGATTAGTCTTAAAACCTTCCTTTTTGATAAAGCGCATAGATGGGAGCAGTTCCATCCACCCTCTTTATTCACGCTCTTCTCTTAACTCTTTATACATGTATGTAAGTCATTGACTGCGTTTCCATGCAGTCAATAAACCTCTAGCTGGTGTTGGTAAATCTCTAGGTAGTGTAAACTCTAGTGTGTTAGAGTCAGTAGTCATAGTTGCAGCTATAGAACAAGACTATAATAGTTAGTCTCAAATATAGCTTGGTGGTAGATATGCTGCTATAGGCTTATGCTGCAGGGGGGACCGACATGATCCACTGGGCGGTGCCTCTCACCCTTCTTCTCCTCTCCTCTTCCCTTCCTCTCTTCTCCATTTCCATTTTTATTTATTATAAATATCTCATAGCGATCATTTTTGTCCATCGTTCCTGTAGTTTCTTGTGCCGGCCCCCCTTTTTTTTCTTTTGTGCATGTTTGCAGGCTGGAGCCTCGGGAGCTGCGTTCTGGCCTGCGGTCCCGGCCCCCCCCCCCCATCCCCGGTCATCCCGTTGCTGCTTCCACCTGCCTACGTGGATGTCTGCTGTGTGCTGCTGACGCCCCCCCTCTGGTCATCCCGCTGCTGCTGCTATGATCCAGGTCCTGGTCCAGGTTTCTTCCCTCCTAAAGGGGAGTTTTTCTTGCCACTGTTTGGCTTAAGGATTTTCTCCCACTATGGGAGTTTTTACCTGCCATTGTTTATGTAATAATTGCTCGGGGGTTTATGTTCATATTCTGGGTCTCTGGAAAAATCATAGAAACAACGCTATATAAATAAAATTGAATTGAATTGAATTTTCTAACCAGAATATTAGCAATAACCCGGTTTTGCACGGCCATGTAAACACCAATAACCCCTTTGAATAACCTGAATTTGCTCATATTCAGGTTTTTAAAAACCCAAATATGAGCCCTGGGTTACTCCTTTTGTAACCCGAATATTGGGTCATGTAAATGCCTAACAGGATTTCCCCATCAAAAGGAACAGGAATTTGTTTTCTGCACATGCTCTGTTCACAAGGAATCCTGGTCTTTTGAGTCCAGGAAGTTCTTACAAACACGGAGAAACACAAGACCAGGAGGAGACTAATCACTTCATAAATGTAATGAAGGATATGAACATTTTCATTTGTAGAAGGTAGAAAGTACCGGGATAGCCAGATTTACAAGAAGGTGAGTGAAAAGTTGCACAAAGCAGCATTTGTGGTGGTGGTGGTGATGGTGATGATGATCACTTGGTTTGGAAGAGTTTGCCTCTTTTGTATGAAAAGATTGTGGAAGCAGGACCGGCGTTCACAAACCTGCATCTGAACAAACCAGCAGACTTCTGGAACATTGTCCTCTGGACACATGAGACCAACATGGACATGTTTGATCTGAATGTCCAAAACCATGTTTGGAGGAAACCAGCAGAAACACCTGCTGTCAAGCACGGTGGTGGAGGGACGCTGGTCTGGGCTGAACTTACGCTCAAGGACTTGAACGTGAACTCAGGACTTGCAGAAGTGTTGTGGAGCAGAACGGACCATGAGGGACTGATAAAACCCAACTGGAAAAGAGTTCTTCACGCCGTTGTTGCTAAAGGGGGATCTGTAAGCTGCTGGATCATGGGGGTACTTAATATTCCTCATGATTTGTCCTTATTTGTTAAAGGGGACCTATTCTGAAAAACAGGTTTTCTCTTGCTTTAACATATATAAAGTGGTCTCCCCTCAGCCTGCCAACTCAGAGAAGGAGGAAACAACCAGATTCTGCAGTGTCTGTACAGCCGCCCGGATGAGCCGTCCAGTGTGATGTGGATCTACGAGCCAATAAGATTCTGCTCCCGTCATTACGGAACCAAAATGCAAACCACGCCCACAACTATTAAACCGTGTAACTGCATGCGAGTGTCCGACTATCGTAGCACTGCGTGACATCGTCTCTCTGTCCATCTCCCTCCAGCAGCTGCCACTTTATTGAGGTTTTTGTAGTGAAATGAGGAGGAATCATAGAGATAACTTCTCATTTCAACTAACTGGATCAGCTTTTCCTCATCATGACTGTTTCCTACAGCGCTTTCAACCGGCTTTCAACGCGAGCGACAGGAAGAAAATAGAAGCAGGACGTCCGGCAAATGTTCAGATCAAAACGCTGCGTCGCTGTGTCCAGTTAGGACAGTCCAATAGAAAATAAAGCAATGGAATTGATTTTGTTGCTGACGCTCGCTCGCATGCAGTTAGGACACGGTAACTCCGCCAGCCGGAGCTTCCACCATTTTAGCGGTGTATCGCATCATTCAGGCAGCCAATCAGCACAGAGCCTCATTATCATAGCCCCGCCCACCCAGAATCCCGCATAGATAATGAGGTTAGAGAATGAGATGATAAAGACATGGATCAGAGGCTGAATTTCTAATTTATTAGGCAAAAACAATCAAAAGCATGTTTTAAAGACATTCAAGGCCTGTTTAAAATAGGGATTAGATGCCACAATAGGTCCCCTTTAAAGAAATAATAGTGAAAAAAGTTGTATGTTGGTGTTTGTTGGAGGTTGTATTTGCCCGTCACCAAGACTGACTATGATCAGGTGGGTTTTGTTGTGGTTTTATGCACAATAGATGTAGGATTAAAAGAGGAGGTGGTAGCTTTAGTTATACACTGAAGTGGTGATATGAAAAGGAAACTGTGAGCTCCCGTCTCTGTGACAGCCTCCTCCTCATCCTCCCCGTGCTTCATGGTCTCCGGTCTGTGTAAGCTGAGCTCCACCTCTGCAGGTCTGCAGAGAAGCCCCTGCAGGGCCACCGGCCCGTGACCTCCGACACCACACACACATGATAGGTGATCACCAGCCCCGGGAATACGTTTCTAACATCTGTGCCGACTGCGGCGTCTATTTGTCATTTCTCAGATGTACCAGAGAATTGAGCCGCGAGCTGAGAAAACACGCTTCAGCCGGCAGGAGCCCGGAGGATATTAGTGGTTTTAAAATGATCGTTCCGGCAAAAAGAAACCAAAGACGAGGGAGAGATGGCGTTGGTTAGGTGATTTTATTCAGCTGCCTTTCAGATATGAAGCATCAGCTGCTCCGGCCTGATAATGATTTGATTTGAAGATTTTATATATTTATTTATATATATATATTTATATATATATATATATATATATATATATATATATATATATATATATTTATATGTACAGCTTACACTTATCGAGTCCTACCCCTGAATCTACATACATTCTTACATAAGATGAGTTTCAATAAGCTTACTTATAAAACACCCATACCTACTTTAATAACTGTTCAATACAGTAATATAATACTCAATTATATGTATTTATAAATATAGTCAAAATCAAAACATATCAAAGCAAACAAAAGAAAACAAAACAAACATTATCATGCTGTGAACAGAGGTACAAAGTCATCTTTAGGTGTGACATTAAGAAGAAATATTGATCCAAACCCAACACAAAGATTTTGTCCTCGGCCCTTGAGGTTATTGATCACATTGTGGGTTCTGGTTCCCCGGTCCGGTCCCTACGGGACCCGGTGGGTTTCTTTGTAGTTGCTGTCAGCAGCAGAAATAATTTAACTGTGATGAATCATTGAACATCTCATTTCAGCTCTGCAGCTGGATGCAGAACAAGCGTGATGCTAATTTCCCAGGTGAATGCCATGTTTCATGGAGGTGTGGTGCAGTTTATGGATCATCACTGTTTTGTTTGTTTTGACCATATTTGTGGCCTTTCAGTTAGCAGGGTACTGTGACTTTTGCCGAGGACGCCTTCCGTCCGCCTGCACCAACATAAAGTGGGTTCACTTGAGTGATGGCAGACCCTGCAGGTCACACAGACCTCCACACACACATATAAAAACCCTGTGTGTGTCGTGTGGACACGGGTTGCAGTTTTACAGGAGTGGTGTCAGACCTTTTGATGCATGTTGGGTTTACTCTCTGTTGGAAAACTGGGACATGTCAGTTGTCTGAATGAGCTTCCCCCCCTGGTTTTGAGTATATTGTGCTGATTTTGTCCAAAAGTGATGTGCAATACTGATTTGTCTCCCCACAATAAAATTTCTCCTTTCTGTGACGGTTCCTCTCAGATGCCATCAAAAGTAAGGTTTATGCACTATTTATGAAAGTAACTCTTTATTGTAGTGTATTATTGTGTTGTCCATGGGATTCTATCAATATTTAATCATTTTGATTAATGATGGTTGTTGATGCAGAGTGATGTGGAGGGATCAGAGATCACAGCTAAGCCTTTATTCACTGGAATCCTCAACATTCAACCATGTTCACCGCCGCAGGAGGAGAAAAATATGCACATTTGTCCCAATATTTCTTTGAATATTCTGTCTGAATTCCAAACCCCCGTTGCTGACGTATCAAATCATTTTAAGACTTTTTTTGTCTCTATTTGTCCACCAAAAGAACTATTATGAAAGAATTGTTGGTCCCTAGAAGGAAGACTATTCTGCAAAAAGTAAAAGCGAGTGAAGAAATTAAAGCGATGCTTTTGCGCTCCGTCTGTGCAGATAAACCTCCCAACACAAAACAAGAGGGTTACCATCACAAACAGCATGCAGGTGAAAATATTTTACATGCACACTCTTAGAAGATGCAAAATGTGCCATTCTGCAGTTTACTGCACATGTGGTAACAAGTTAGGAACTTTTTAAAAACTGCCCGTTAAACATGCATGAATACATGAATAAAGATGAGTTCTGAGAGTCACAAATATTTAAAAGAACTAAAAACAAATACAATCACTGTATTCACTGATTCTTTTTGAGACCTTTTTCAGCTTGAGATGTTCGATGTATTTAACGGTATTTAACAGTAAAAGACCCAAACTGAAGAAAATGACTCTGACTTTCTAGGAAAGAGCGCAGCGATGATTTGAGATGAACTGCACAGAATGATGAAAGGTGAGAGACGGTAGAGTATCTGGAGTGGTTTTCTGTTTCAGGGAGGTCGGGAGAGAAAGCTGAGGCTCGTGTGTCACTCCGACCTTTCAGAACAGTGTAAGACTATTAGCACATAGCTGACCCGTGCAGGGAGGCGGCTCACATTCCCAGAAGCTGCTGCAACGACCCGACTCCAACCACAGAGACCGGAGGCTCATCAACGCACCGACACAGTTCAAAGAGAGGCCGGCAGATTCACTCGTTAGTGCAGGACTCAAGAGTTATTGTTGCCTTGTGAGAAACATGCAGATGATTTGAATGAAGTGGATCACGTTGATGAGGGCAGTACAAGCACTTGATTGTGCAGTTATGATTTAGGAGATTAATAAAAAGTGCACAAAGTGTATAACTCTCACTGTGTTTCATCCTGCTTTCATGTGACCAGAATCTTTAACACAGAAAAACGGGAAAAGATTATCAAAAGCCCACAAACTTCAACCTGAACCTGACCGACGGACAGAACACCAGCGAAGGTCACGGCCACAGTTACCGCCGGCAGAGTGGAAAGTTTCCTCTCCGCAGTCTTTCCACGCCACATCTTGTTGTCAGCGAACACACGCCGCCGCACAGCCAGCATTTACGCTCGCAGGTGGAGCGTGGACGGATGAAATCAGACACTGACCCTTGAATCACAGTAAACATTATGGATGTAAATATTGATCGTTCTCCACAGACAAATGTCAAGGCGGACTCCTGAGGGGGTCGCGCGTTCCCGCAAAAGCAAGCGCGCATTTTTGAAAGCTCAAGAATCTGAAACGATCCCTTTGATGGATCTGTCCACCGACTGCAAATCTAAAGATGAAAGAAAAGGAGCATGACCTGCGTCTGAGTTTGTTTCTTTGGGGAAATCAGAAGTGGTCTGAATCATTGGTCTTCACTTACCAGGAAGATGGCAACACTATTTTTAATGTCTGTAAAATGGTGAAAACCAGCGACGTCCTTTCACCAAACATGGGATTCACTTCCAGGAATACTCTCTGTGCAGTAACCACCTCGCTGGCTGATAAGAGATCATTCGCTGTAGCAGGCGGCTTCTCTTTGGAGATGATGAGCGTGTTATTGAAGGGTCTCATCTCGTCCAGCAGCAGTAAATATCCTGTGTTGTAGCAGCTTCAGCACCGTCGTCAGCTCACTTTTCATGAACTTAGGAAGCCAAAATTTAAATATTCCGAAACTAATGTGTCTTCTTTATGAATTTATTAGGGATGCCCTGATCCGATCAGGTGAATGGAAATCGGGCCTGATCGCGTTGTTTCAGACTTGATTGAAATTGGACGTTGCATCCCGATTAGGGATCGGATATATATTTTATTGTCAAGATTTTCATCAGCGCATCAAACAGACTATGGAAAAAATGCTAAACAACTGGTGCATCAACAAACAGGTCCACGTATTTTTGTGCGACAGCGCTGCTAATATGAAGAAAGCTATGGATGATGTGGGGGTGAGGAGTGTGGGCTATGTCACATAAAGTGAGGTCAATATGGGTGTGCATTGACGTCACATCCCCCCTGGACCAGCTGGACCAGTGGCAAAGCATCAGAGAAAATGGCTGCAATTAGATGGGATAACAGCTGATTATGGCCTTAACTTCAAGGCAGTTGGACTTGACAGTAACCCGTACAGTTACCCCAAGAACCAGTGGTCCATGGACATTAATATTTGGTACAGTTACCCCAAGAACCAGTGGTCCATGGACATTAATATTTGGTACAGTTACCCCAAGAACCAGTGGTCCATGGACATTAATATTTGGTACAGTTACCCCAAGAACCAGTGGTCCATGGACATTAATATTTGGTACAGTTACCAAGAACCAGTGGTCCATGGACATTAATATTTGGTACAGTTACCCCAAGAACCAGTGGTCCATGGACATTAATATTTGGTACAGTTACCAAGAACCAGTGGTCCATGGACATTAATATTTGGTACAGTTACCAAGAACCAGTGGTCCATGGACATTAATATTTGGTACAGTTACCAAGAACCAGTGGTCCATGGACATTAATATTTGGACACCAATCCAGTTTCCTGATATTTTAATGTACTTAATTTCTATGCCGGGGAAATACACGAAGTAAAGCTTGAAGATACAAAAGTCTTGACGCTTGGTCCGACTTCAAGGCAGGATTTTTTTACGGAGCACAAGTCTTTTCCTGACCCTGCACCCCAACCTGGGACTTGCTGATTGGGCCGGAGCTTCGGGAGCTGCGTGCTGGCCTGCGGTCCCCACCCCCGGTCATCCCGTTGCTGCTTCCACCTGCCTGCTGTGCTATTGCCGTCCCTGACCCACCAGTCTGGCCCTCGGCAGGAGGGTCCCCCCTGATGAGCCTGGTCCTGCTCAAGGTTTCTTCCCTCCTAAAGGGGAGTTTTTCCTTGCCACTGTTTGGCTTAAGGTTTTTCTCCCACTAGGGGAGTTTTTACCTGCCATTGTTTATGTAATAACTGCTCGGGGGTCATGTTCTGGGTATGGGTCTCTGTAAAGCGTCTAGAGACAACTCTGTTGTATTAGACGCTATATAAATAAAATTGAATTGAAAATTGAATTGAATTTGTTGTAGAAATTAAAGTGATGAGGACACTGAACTTTATGATTTGACCATTTAACGTTAGCTACCCAAAAATCCAACATTACCTGATACAAAATGGGAACCGCAAATCCACGTTTCGGTGCCTGGAATCCAGTTGTTTCTGTGAATTGCAACGATCCATTTGTCTCTTATAAGCTTATTTTTCAGCAGTCTGTAAAACAATAACTCCGATTTCTTGCTAAATCTATGAGTACAGTCGATCGCACAACAGCTCTTTCCCATTTTAGATGTTTTCAAGTGCTCAAACTGAAAGTTTACGCTGCCACTCAGTCTTTCTGACACTCTTTCACATTTATGTTTACATTTGCGCTATTTTTACTAGTTAATAGTTGCAGTATTATTGTCATGATGTGGTTTAGTTGAGGACCCAAAAGCAGGAGGCAGGAGTTCACAAAAGGCAGGGTTTATTGGACAAAAACAAAACCAAAAGCGCTGCTTAGCAGGATCAAAAAAGGCAGAACAGAAACAGGGATCCAAAACTAGAGGAGAACATGGAGGGAGGAAACAGTACGGACCAGCAGGAGCAGGGAAAGACAAGACTAGATATAACAGGGGATAATGAGACACAGGTGACGACAACCAGGGCAGATGGAAACAGGAGGGGCAGAACTGAAACTGGGGGAAATGTCAAATCCTGAAAATTATTACTTGATTGTTCAAGCTACCTTAAAGATAACTGCTCTATTTAAGTGCAAAATTAAATAATAATAATAAAATAAGGTGAATAAAATAAAAAATGAGGGACAACCTGGATCTGTTTGTTTTCCATTTGTTCATTTTTGTAATGTGTTACGTAAGTATCGGATCGGGACTCAAATGACTCGGAATCGCATCGGGGCCAAAGAAATCTGATCGGGACATCCCTAGAATCCCCTGGCTTAAGTTTATTCCTTCATAAAAAAGTGAAAGTGTTGCAGAGGTCATGCTGACCGGGGTCATATGTTTATCTGAATGTTTCCCTCAGAGCTGCCAACTGTGTGAAAGTTCAGCTTGTATATAATGTTCTACAGGAGGGTTGTGGCCTTCAACTGCAGATGTTTGTGAACTCAGAGCTGTTTCACCACCATCACCATCATCATCATCATCATCATCATCATCATCATCATCATCATCATCATCATCATCATCATCATCATCATCAGACATTCACCTCTAACAAGAACTTACGAATTAAGTCCCAGGAACCGGGGATCCATGCTAGAACTACATCACTGACTTGAGTTCATATCAACTCATACTTATCCATTGTTAAAGGTGAAGGACGCCACAGGTCTGCTCATCTCAGTGTTGAGACATCTCAGATGATTTTTGATGAATTATAAAAAAGTTCAGTGAAGTTCTTCAGGTTAGTTTGTCCTGGATGACTGAGAGCCTCACAAATCTGTGATGAAAATATGCAGTCAATAACCAACAGAACATCTGACAGATCAAACTGTCGTCACCACCATCATCATCATCATCATCATCATCATCATCATCATCATCATCATCATCATCATCATCATCATCATCATCATCATCATCATCATCATCACCACCATCATCATCATCATCATCATCATCATCATCATCATCATGATCATCATCACCTTCATCATCATCATCATCATCACCTTCATCATCATCATCATCATCATCATCATCATCATCATCATCATCATCACCTTCATCATCATCATCATCATCATCATCATCACCACCATCATCATCATCATCACCACCACCACCACCACCACCACCACCACCATCATCATCATCATCATCATCATCATCATGATCATCATCACCTTCATCATCATCATCATCATCATCATCATCATCATCATCATCATCATCATCATCATGATCATGATCATCATCACCTTCATCATCATCATCATCATCACCTTCATCATCATCATCATCATCATCACCACCACCACCACAACCACCACCATCATCATCATCATCATCATCATCATCATCATCATCACCACCAGCCGGAGCTTCCACCATTTTAGCAGTGTATCGCGTCATTCAGGCAGCCAATCAGCACAGAGCATCATTATAATAGCCCCGCCCACTCAGAATCCTGCATAGATAATGAGGTTAGAGAATGGGAAGATAAAGACATGGTTTAGAGGCTGAATTTCTAATTTATTTAGCAAAAACAATCAAAAGTTTGTTTTTAGGACATTCAAGGCCTGTTTAAAATAAACATTAGATGCCATAATAGGTCCCCTTTAAACTTAATCCTTGTAACAATATCGCTTCTGACCACAGGGGGGCAACATTTCACCAGGAGGTTCACACACCAGCTGTTAGACACAGCCAAGGGCCTGTGTTCATTAGCTCACCGTTAACAGTAGCTCTTTTGGTAAGAGAGCAGACATTTACGCCCCCATGTGGTCAGAAATGGTGTTACCACATAGACTGGTTTCAAGGCTTCTTCCGTCCACATCAGCTGAGGGGACCAGTGTCTGCTGAGTACTGTAGTCTTCAAACAGCAGAACAATCAATAGATGATAGATCAATCACTCCAAGACCTACCCTGGATCAATGCAGTTTCTCTGTGATTTGGAAACAGAGCTTTAAAATCAATAGTATGATGGCAGTTTTAGATGTCACAGACAAATACGTTAAACTATGATTAAATTCCAGCCTTTTTTATTTTCTTTATTTTTTCTATATTTGTTTTCAAACATTAACCAGTTTAAAAACAAATATAAAAACATGATTTTCACGAGGTACAAACAGGAAAGAGTTTAGCAGCTTTTAGGGGCCTGATATAACACTGTTGGTGAACGGGTAGATTCGTTTATATTTACATTCAGAAATGGTCAGCTAATTATATGTGTATGTATGTATGTATATATGCATATATATGGTTTTTAAACTGGTTAATGTTTGAAAACAAAGGGAAACTGGTCCAGGAAACTGGACCATATTACACCAGGAAACTGGACTATATTACACCAGGAAACTGGACCACATTACACCAGGAAACTGGACCACATTACACCAGGAAACTGGACCACATTACACCAGGAAACTGGACCATATTACACCAGGAAACTGGACCATATTACACCAGGAAACTGGACCATATTACACCAGGAAACTGGACCACATTACACCAGGAAACTGGACCATATTACACCAGGAAACTGGACCATATTACACCAGGAAACTGGACCATATTACACCAGGAAACTGGACCATATTACACCAGGAAACTGGACCACATTACACCAGGAAACTGAACAACATTACACCAGGAAACTGGACCATATTATACCAGGAAACTGGACCACATTACACCAGGAAAATGGACCATATTACACCAGGAAAATGGACCACATTACACCAGGAAACTGGACCATATTACACCAGGAAACTGGACCATAGTACACCAGGAAACTGGACCATATTACACCAGGAAACTGGACCACATTACACCAGGAAACTGGACCATATTACACCAGGAAACTGGACCATATTACACCAGGAAACTGGACCACATTACACCAGGAAACTGGACCATATTACACCAGGAAACTGGACCATATTACACCAGGAAACTGGACCATATTACACCAGGAAACTGGACCATATTACACCAGGAAACTGGACCATATTACACCAGGAAACTGGACCATATTACACCAGGAAACTGGACCACATTACACCAGGAAAATGGACCATATTACACCAGGAAACTGGACCACATTACACCAGGAAACTGGACCATATTACACCAGGAAACTGGACCATAGTACACCAGGAAACTGGACCATATTACACCAGGAAACTGGACCACATTACACCAGGAAACTGGACCATATTACACCAGGAAACTGGACCACATTACACCAGGAAACTGGACCATATTACACCAGGAAACTGGACCATATTACACCAGGAAACTGGACCATATTACACCAGGAAACTGGACCACATTACACCAGGAAACTGGACCACATTACACCAGGAAACTGGACCATATTACACCAGGAAACTGGACCACATTACACCAGGAAACTGGACCACATTACACCAGGAAACTGGACCATATTACACCAGGAAACTGGACCATATTACACCAGGAAACTGGACCATATTAGATCAGGAAACTGGACCATATTACACCAGGAAACTGGACCACATTACACCAGGAAACTGGACCATATTACACCAGGAAACTGGACCATATTAGATCAGGAAACTGGACCACATTACACCAGGAAACTGGACCATATTACACCAGGAAACTGGACAATATTACACCAGGAGACTGGACCATATTACACCAGGAAACTGGACCATATTACACCAGGAATCTGGACCATATTACACCAGGAAACTGGACCATATTACACCAGGAAACTGGACCATATTACACCAGGAAACTGGACCATATTACACCAGGAAACTGGACCATATTACACCAGGAATCTGGACCATATTACACCAGGAAACTGGACCATATTACACCAGGAAACTGGACCATATTACACCAGGAAACTGGACCATATTACACCAGGAAACTGAACCATATTACACCAGGAAACGGGACCACATTACACCAGGAAACTGGACCATATTACACCAGGAATCTGGACCATATTACACCAGGAAACTGGACCATATTACACCAGGAAACTGGACCATATTACACCAGGAAACTGGACCATATTACACCAGGAAACTGAACCATATTACACCAGGAAACGGGACCACATTACACCAGGAAACTGGACCATATTACACCAGGAAACTGGATCAGGAAACTGGACCACGTTACACTAGGAAACTGGACCATATTACACCAGGAAACTGGACCATATTACACCAGGAAACTGGACCATATTACACCAGGAAACTGGACCATATTACACTAGGAAACTGGACCATATTACACCAGGAAACTGGACCATATTACACCAGGAACCTGGACCATATTACACTAGGAAACTGGACCATATTACACCAGGAAACTGGACCCTATAACACCAGGAAACTGGACCACATTACACCAGGAAACTGGACCATATTACACCAGGAAACTGGACCATATTACACTAGGAAACTGGACCATATTACACCAGGAAACTGGACCCTATAACACCAGGAAACTGGACCACATTACACCAGGAAACTGGACCACATTACACCAGGAAACTGGACCAGGAAACTGGACCACATTACACCAGGAAACTGGACCACATTACACCAGGAAACTGGACCATATTACACCAGGAAACTGGACCATATTACACCAGGAAACCGGACCACATTACACCAGGAAACTGGACCATATTACACCAGGAAACTGGACCATATTACACCAGGAAACTGGACCATATTACACCAGGAAACTGAACCACATTACACCAGGAAACTGGACCATATTACACCAGGAAACTGGACCACATTACACCAGGAAACTGGACCCTATTACACCAGGAAACTGGACCATATTACACCAGGAAACTGGACCATATTACACCAGGAAACTGGACCCTATTACACCAGGAAACTGGACCATATTAGATCAGGAAACTGGACCATATTACACCAGGAAACTGGACCATATTAGATCAGGAAACTGGACCACATTACACCAGGAAACTGGACCATATTACACCAGGAGACTGGACCACATTACACCAGGAAACTGGACCATATTACACCAGGAAACTGGACCATATTACACCAGGAAACTGGACCATATTACACCAGGAAACTGGACCATATTACACCAGGAAACTGGACCACATTACACCAGGAAACTGGACCATATTACACCAGGAAACTGGACCATATTATACCAGGAAACTGGACCATATTACACCAGGAAACTGGACCATATTACACCAGGAAATTGGACCCTATAACACCAGGAAACTGGACCACATTACACCAGGAAACTGGCCCACATTACATCAGGAAACTGGACCATATTACACCAGGAAACTGGACCATATTACACCAGGAAACTGGACCATATTACACCAGGAAACTGGACCATATTACACCAGGAAACTGGACCCTAAAACACCAGGAAACTGGACCACATTACACCAGGAAACTGGCCCACATTACACCAGGAAACTGGGCCACATTACAGCAGGAAACTGGACCACATTACACCAGGAAACTGGACCATATTACACCAGGAAACTGGACCATATTACACCAGGAAACTGGACCATATTACACCAGGAAACTGGACCACATTACACCAGGAAACTGGACCATATTACACCAGGAAACTGGACCATATTACACCAGGAAACTGGACCATATTACACCAGGAAACTGGACCATATTACACCAGGAAACTGGACTATATTACACCAGGAAACTGGACCCTATAACACCAGGAAACTGGACCACATTACACCAGGAAACTGGCCCACATTACACCAGGAAACTGGGCCACATTACAGCAGGAAACTGGACAACATTACACCAGGAAACTGGACCATATTACACCAGGAAACTGGACCACATTACACCAGGAAACTGGGCCACATTACAGCAGGAAACTGGACAACATTACACCAGGAAACTGGACCATATTACACCAGGAAACTGAACCATATTACATCAGGAAACTGGACCCTATAACACCAGGAAACTGGACCACATTACACCAGGAAACTGGCCCACATTACACCAGGAAACTGGGCCACATTACAGCAGGAAACTGGACAACATTACACCAGGAAACTGGACCATATTACACCAGGAAACTGGACCACATTACACCAGGAAACTGGGCCACATTACAGCAGGAAACTGGACCACATTACACCAGGAAACTGGACCATATTACACCAGGAAACTGGACCAGGAAACTGGACCATATTACACCAGGAAACTGGACCACATTACACCAGGAAACTGGACCATATCACACCAGGAAACTGGACCATATTACACCAGGAAACTGGACCATATTACACCAGGAAACTGGACCATATTACACCAGGAAACTGGACCATATTACACCAGGAAACTGGACCACATTACACCGGGAAACTGGACCATATTACACCAGGAAACTGGACCATATTACATCAGGAAACTGGACCATATTACACCAGGAAACTGGACCATATTACACCAGGAAACTGGACCATATTACATCAGGAAACTGGACCATATTACACAAAGAAACTGGACCACATTACACCAGGAAACTGGACCATATTACACCAGGAAACTGGACCATATTACACCAGGAAACTGGACCATATTACACCAGGAAACTGGACCATATTACACCAAGAAACTGGACCATATTACACCAGGAAACTGGACCATATTACACCAGGAAACTGGACCACATTACACCAGGAAACTGGACCATATTACACCCGGAAACTGGACCATATTACACCAGGAAACTGGACCATATTACACCAGGAAACTGGACCATATTACACCAGGAAACTGGACCATATTACACCAGGAAACTGGACCATATTACACCAGGAAACTGGACCATATTACACCAGGAAACTGGACCATATCACACCAGGAAACTGGACCATATTACACCAGGAAACTGGACCACATTACACCAGGAAACTGGACCACATTACACTAGGAAACTTGACCATATTACACCAGGAAACTGGACCACATTACACCAGGAAACTGGACCACATTACACCAAGAAACTGGACCACATTACACCAGGAAACTGGACCATATTACACCAGGAAACTGGACCGTATTAGATCAGGAAACTGGACCATATTACACCAGGAAACTGGACCATATTACACCAGGAAACTGGACCACATTACACCAGGAAACTGGACCATATTACACCAGGAGACTGGACCATATTACACCAGGAAACTGGACCATATTACACCAGGAAACTGGACCACATTACACCAGGAAACTGGACCATATTACACCAGGAAACTGGACCATATTACATCAGGAAACTGGACCATATTACACCAGGAAACTGGACCATATTACACCAGGAAACTTGACCATATTACACCAGGAGACTGGACCATATTACACCAGGAAACTGGACCATATTACACCAGGAAACTGGACCACATTACACCAGGAAACTGGACCATATTACACCAGGAAACTGGACCACATTACACCAGGAAACTGGACCACATTACACCAGGAAACTGGACCATATTACACCAGGAAACTGGACCACATTACACCAGGAAACTGGACCACATTACACCAGGAAACTAGACCATATTACACCAGGAAACTGGACCAGGAAACTGGACCATATTACACCAGGAAACTGGACCACATTACACCAGGAAACTGGATCATATTACACCAGGAAACTGGACCATATCACACCAGGAAACTGGACCATATTACACCAGGAAACTGGACCACATTACACCAGGAAACTGGACCACATTACACCAAGAAACTGGACCACATTACACCAGGAAACTGGACCATATTACACCAGGAAACTGGACCGTATTAGATCAGGAAACTGGACCATATTACACCAGGAAACTGGACCATATTACACCAGGAAACTGGACCACATTACACCAGGAAACTGGACCATATTACACCAGGAGACTGGACCATATTACACCAGGAAACTGGACCATATTACACCAGGAAACTGGACCATATTACATCAGGAAACTGGACCATATTACACCAGGAAACTGGACCATATTACACCAGGAAACTTGACCATATTACACCAGGAGACTGGACCATATTACACCAGGAAACTGGACCATATTACACCAGGAAACTGGACCACATTACACCAGGAAACTGGACCATATTACACCAGGAAACTGGACCACATTACACCAGGAAACTGGACCACATTACACCAGGAAACTGGACCATATTACACCAGGAAACTGGACCACATTACACCAGGAAACTGGACCACATTACACCAAGAAACTGGACCACATTACACCAGGAAACTAGACCATATTACACCAGGAAACTGGACCAGGAAACTGGACCATATTACACCAGGAAACTGGACCACATTACACCAGGAAACTGGATCATATTACACCAGGAAACTGGACCATATTACACCAGGAAACTGGACCATATTACACCAGGAAACTGGACCACATTACACCAGGAAACTGGACCATATTACACCAGGAAACTGGACCATATTACACCAGGAAACTGGACCACATTACACCAGGAAACGGGACCACAATACACCAGGAAACTGGGCCATATTACACCAGGAAACTGGACCAGGAAACTGGACCATATTACACTAGGAAACTGGACCAGGAAACTGGACCATATTACACCAGGAAACTGGACCACATTACACCAGGAAACTGGACCATAATACACCAGGAAACTGGACCATATTACACCAGGAAACTGGACCATATTACACCAGGAAACTGGACCATATTACACCAGGAAACTGGACCATATTACACCAGGAAACTGGACCACATTACACCAGGAAACTGGACCATATTACACCAGGAAACTGGACCATATTACACCAAGAAACTGGACTATATTACACCAGGAAACTGGACCCTATAACACCAGGAAACTGGACCACATTACACCAGGAAACTGGACCACATTACACCAGGAAACTGGACCATATTACACCAGGAAACTGGACCATATTACATCAGGAAACTGGACCATATTACACCAGGAAACTGGACCATATTACACCAGGAAACTGGACCATATTACATCAGGAAACTGGACCATATTACACCAAGAAACTGGACCACATTACACCAGGAAACTGGACCATATTACACAAGGAAACTGGACCATATTACATCAGGAAACTGGACCACATTACACCAGGAAACTGGACCACATTACACCAGGAAACTGGACCATATACACCAGGAGACTGGACCAGGAAACTGGACCATATTACACCAGGAAACTGGACCACATTACACCAGGAAACTGGACCATATCACACCAGGAAACTGGACCATATTACACCAGGAAACTGGACCATATTACACCAGGAAACTGGACCAGGAAACTGGACCATATTACACCAGGAAACTGGACCACATTACACCAGGAAACTGGACCATATCACACCAGGAAACTGGACCAGGAAACTGGACCATATTACACCAGGAAACTGGACCATATTACACCAGGAAACTGGACCACATTACACCAGGAAAATAGACCATATTACACCAGGAAACTGGACCATATTACACCAGGAAACTGGACCATATTACACCAAGAAACTGGACCATATTACACCAGGAAACTGGACCATATTACACCAGGAAACTGGACCACATTACACCAGGAAACTGGACCATATTACACCCGGAAACTGGACCATATTACACCAGGAAACTGGACCATATTACACCAGGAAACTGGACCATATCACACCAGGAAACTGGACCATATTACACCAGGAAACTGGACCACATTACACCAGGAAACTGGACCACATTACACTAGGAAACTTGACCATATTACACCAGGAAACTGGACCATATTACACCAGGAAACTGGACCATATTACACCAGGAAACTGGACCATATTACACCAGGAAACTGGACCATATTACACCAGGAAACTGGACCATATTACACCAGGAAACTGGACCACATTACACCAGGAAACTGGACCACATTACACCAAGAAACTGGACCACATTACACCAGGAAACTGGACCATATTACACCAGGAAACTGGACCGTATTAGATCAGGAAACTGGACCATATTACACCAGGAAACTGGACCATATTACACCAGGAAACTGGACCACATTACACCAGGAAACTGGACCATATTACACCAGGAGACTGGACCATATTACACCAGGAAACTGGACCACATTACACCAGGAAACTGGACCATATTACACCAGGAAACTGGACCATATTACATCAGGAAACTGGACCATATTACACCAGGGAACTGGACCATATTACACCAGGAAACTTGACCATATTACACCAGGAAACTGGACCATATTACACCAGGAAACTGGACCACATTACACCAGGAAACTGGACCATATTACACCAGGAAACTGGACCACATTACACCAGGAAACTGGACCACATTACACCAGGAAACTGGACCATATTACACCAGGAAACTGGACCACATTACACCAGGAAACTGGACCACATTACACCAAGAAACTGGACCACATTACACCAGGAAACTAGACCATATTCCACCAGGAAACTGGACCAGGAAACTGGACCATATTACACCAGGAAACTGGACCACATTACACCAGGAAACTGGATCATATTACACCAGGAAACTGGACCATATTACACCAGGAAACTGGACCATATTACACCAGGAAACTGGACCATATTACACCAGGAAACTGGACCATATTACACCAGGAAACTGGACCATATTACACCAGGAAACTGGACCACATTACACCAGGAAACTGGACCATATTACACCAGGAAACGGGACCACATTACACCAGGAAACTGGGCCATATTACACCAGGAAACTGGACCAGGAAACTGGACCATATTACACTAGGAAACTGGACCAGGAAACTGGACCATATTACACCAGGAAACTGGACCACATTACACCAGGAAACTGGACCATATTACACCAGGAAACTGGACCATATTACAGCAGGAAACTGGACCATATTACACCACGAAACTGGACCATATTACACCAGGAAACTGGACCACATTACACCAGGAAACTGGACCATATTACACCAGGAAACTGGACCACATTACACCAGGAAACTGGACCATATTACACCAGGAAACTGGACCACATTACACCAGGAAACTGGACCACATTACACCAGGAAACTGGACCATATTACACCAGGAAACTGGACCACATTACACCAGGAAACTGGACCATATTACACCAGGAAACTGGACCACATTACACCAGGAAACTGGACCATATTACACCAGGAAACTGGACCATATTACACCAGGAAACTGGACCATATTACACTAGGAAACTGGACCAGGAAACTGGACCATATTACACCAGGAAACTGGACCACATTACACCAGGAAACTGGACCATATTACACCAGGAAACTGGACCATATTACAGCAGGAAACTGGACCATATTACACCACGAAACTGGACCATATTACACCAGGAAACTGGACCACATTACACCAGGAAACTGGACCATATTACACCAGGAAACTGGACCACATTACACCAGGAAACTGGACCATATTACACCAGGAAACTAGACCATATTACACCAGGAAACTGGACCAGGAAACTGGACCATATTACACCAGGAAACTGGACCACATTACACCAGGAAACTGGATCATATTACACCAGGAAACTGGACTATATTACACCAGGAAACTGGACCATATTACACCAGGAAACTGGACCATATTACACCAGGAAACTGGACCACATTACACCAGGAAACGGGACCACATTACACCAGGAAACTGGGCCATATTACACCAGGAAACTGGACCAGGAAACTGGACCATATTACACTAGGAAACTGGACCAGGAAACTGGACCATATTACACCAGGAAACTGGACCACATTACACCAGGAAACTGGACCATATTACACCAGGAAACTGGACCATATTACATCAGGAAACTGGACCATATTACACCAAGAAACTGGACCACATTACACCAGGAAACTGGACCATATTACACCAGGAAACTGGACCATATTACACCAGGAAACTGGACCATATTACATCAGGAAACTGGACCACATTACACCAGGAAACTGGACCACATTACACCAGGAAACTGGACCACATTACAGCAGGAAACTGGACCATATTACACCAGGAAACTGGACCATATTACACCAGGAAACTGGACCATATTACACCAGGAAACTGGACCACATTACACCAGGAAACTGGACCATATTACACCAGGAAACTGGACCATATTACACCAGGAAACTGGACCATATTACACCACGAAACTGGACCATATTACATCAGGAAACTGGACCATATTACACCAAGAAACTGGACCACATTACACCAGGAAACTGGACCATATTACACCAGGAAACTGGACCATATTACACCAGGAAACTGGACCATATTACATCAGGAAACTGGACCACATTACACCAGGAAACTGGACCACATTACACCAGGAAACTGGACCATATTACACCAGGAAACTGGACCACATTACACCAGGAAACTGGACCATATTACACCAGGAAACTGGACCATATTACACCAGGAAACTGGACCAGGAAACTGGACCATATTACACCAGGAAACTGGACCACATTACACCAGGAAACTGGACCATATCACACCAGGAAACTGGACCAGGAAACTGGACCATATTACACCAGGAAACTGGACCACATTACACCAGGAAAATAGACCATATTACACCAGGAAACTGGACCATATTACACCAGGAAACTGGACCATATTACACCAAGAAACTGGACCATATTACACCAGGAAACTGGACCATATTACACCAGGAAACTGGACCACATTACACCAGGAAACTGGACCATATTACACCAGGAAACTGGACCATATTACACCAGGAAACTGGACCATATCACACCAGGAAACTGGACCATATTACACCAGGAAACTGGACCACATTACACCAGGAAACTGGACCATATTACACCAGGAAACTGGACCATATTACACCAGGAAACTGGACCACATTACACCAGGAAACTGGACCATATTACACCAGGAAACTGGACCATATTACACCAGGAAACTGGACCACATTACACCAGGAAACTGGACCACATTACACCAGGAAACTGGACCACATTACACCAGGAAACTGGACCACATTACACCAGGAAACTGGACCACATTACACCAGGAAACTGGACCATATTACACCAGGAAACTGGACCACATTACACCAGGAAACTGGACCACATTACACCAGGAAACTGGACCATATTACACCAGGAAACTGGACCGTATTAGATCAGGAAACTGGACCATATTACACCAGGAAACTGGACCGTATTAGATCAGGAAACTGGACCATATTACACCAGGAAACTGGACCATATTACACCAGGAAACTGGACCACATTACACCAGGAAACTGGACCATATTACACCAGGAGACTGGACCATATTACACCAGGAAACTGGACCATATTACACCAGGAAACTGGACCATATTACATCAGGAAACTGGACCATATTACACCAGGAAACTGGACCATATTACACCAGGAAACTTGACCATATTACACCAGGAAACTGGACCATATTACACCAGGAGACTGGACCATATTACACCAGGAAACTGGACCATATTACACCAGGAAACTGGACCACATTACACCAGGAAACTGGACCATATTACACCAGGAAACTGGACCACATTACACCAGGAAACTGGACCACATTACACCAGGAAACTGGACCATATTACACCAGGAAACTGGACCACATTACACCAGGAAACTGGACCACATTACACCAAGAAACTGGACCACATTACACCAAGAAACTGGACCACATTACACCAAGAAACTGGACCACATTACACCAGGAAACTAGACCATATTACACCAGGAAACTGGACCAGGAAACTGGACCATATTACACCAGGAAACTGGACCACATTACACCAGGAAACTGGATCATATTACACCAGGAAACTGGACCATATTACACCAGGAAACTGGACCATATTACACCAGGAAACTGGACCATATTACACCAGGAAACGGGACCACATTACACCAGGAAACTGGGCCATATTACACCAGGAAACTGGACCAGGAAACTGGACCATATTACACTAGGAAACTGGACCAGGAAACTGGACCATATTACACCACGAAACTGGACCACATTACACCAGGAAACTGGACCATATTACACCAGGAAACTGGACCATATTACACCAGGAAACTGGACCATATTACACCAGGAAACTGGACCATATTACACTAGGAAACTGGACCATATTACACCAGGAAACTGGACCACATTACACCAGGAAACTGGACCACATTACACCAGGAAACTGGACCACATTACACCAGGAAACTGGACCATATTACACCAGGAAAATGGACCATATTACACCAGGAAACTGGAACATATTACACCAGGAAAATGGACCACATTACACCAGGAAACTGGACCACATTACACCAGGAAACTGGAACATATTACACCAGGAAAATGGACCACATTACACCAGGAAACTGGACGACATTACACCAGGAAACTGGACCATATTACACCAGGAAACTGGACCATATTACACCAGGAAAATGGACCTTTGAACTGGACTCAACACCTTTTAAGTAGCTTCAACTTCCTATCACACCTTGGAAGTTGCCTCAAACAGACTTGGAACACTAGAGCACCCCATGGGGTGATTTTCGTCTGTGGCCTATTGTCTCACAAGTTCCTTCGTCTTGCATCCCTGCCGAGACAGAAACTGGACCATATTACACTAGGAAACTGGACCATATTACACCAGGAAACTGGACCAGGAAACTGGACCATATTACACCAGGAAACTGGACCACATTACACCAGGAAACTGGACCACATTACACCAGGAAACTGGACCATATTACACCAGGAAACTGGACCATATTACACCAGGAAACTGGACCATATTACACTAGGAAACTGGACCATATTACACCAGGAAACTGGACCACATTACACCAGGAAACTGGACCACATTACACCAGGAAACTGGACCACATTACACTAGGAAACTGGACCATATTACACCAGGAAAATGGACCATATTACACCAGGAAACTGGAACATATTACACCAGGAAAATGGACCACATTACACCAGGAAACTGGACCACATTACACCAGGAAACTGGAACATATTACACCAGGAAAATGGACCACATTACACCAGGAAAATGGACCTTTGAACTGGACTCAACACCTTTTAAGTAGCTTCAACTTCCTATCACACCTTGGAAGTTGCCTCAAACAGACTTGGAACACTAGAGCACCCCATGGGGTGATTTTCGTCTGTGGCCTATTGTCTCACAAGTTCCTTCGTCTTGCATCCCTGCCGAGACAGGCACCAGGGGAGTGGCTTCCACTTCCAATTCCTGCAGAGACGAGGACTCGATACCATAAGGACTTCCTGACCCAGGGGGTAGTCCCGAATTGGAAGATCACAGGCTTCTTGTATAAAAACTCTGTTGTAAAATCTCTCTGGGTCAGCATATCAACCAGACTTTGGTCTGTGTAGATCCGCCCACCGCCGGCTTAATAAAACCTCATAAACCACAAAGCGGACTTCTGAAATGGTTTGATAAATTCCTCAACACTATGAAGCTCCCAGACCCCTGAGGTTCATCCGGATCTGTTAGTTCCTATGAAGCTCCCAGACCCCTGAGGTTCATCTGGATCTGTTAGTTCCTATGAAGCTCCCAGACCCCTGAGGTTCATCTGGATCTGTTAGTTCCTATGAAGCTCCCAGACCCCTGAGGTTCATCTGGATCTGTTAGTTCCTATGAAGCTCTGGATCTGGATCTGGTTTGTTGTGGTTCCAGAACCAGAACCAGCAAGGTGAAGCAGCGTTCAGTTATTCTGCTCCTCACCGGTGGAACAAACTTCCTGTAGACCTGAGGTCTGCTCCAACTGTCAGCTCCTTTAAATCATGTTATGGATAAGCCCTGAATGCAGGCATTGTAACATAGAATTGTCAAATTGGTTTAATTCACCGCACAAATTGTTACAGATTACTTTCTAATACTGTATTTGACCCGGTCTTTGTACGTTTTGACCGTATAGAAACGTAATTCTTGCCACTGTAAGAATGAGATGTACCTGCTGGACTCTACTGCCCTTACTTTTAACAACTTTATTTTACCTCTTTTCTTATTTCATTTTTTATTTATGTTTTAATTGTGTGTTGCCACTTTTAATGTTGATGTAAAGCACTTTGAATTACCTTGTGTTGAATTGTGCTATACAAATAAACATGCCTTGCCTAAATATAGCAGGACCAAGAAAACCACTGAAGTAGTCCTGGTTCTGTTTCTATAGGGAAGTCCAGAGGAAACGAGAATTTACAGAATAAAAAATGAGAAATGAAATATAAAGAATAATGAACATCTAGTCTGGTTTAATGACGCCTGCTGTTGAAGAAATGCCTTGAAAACAACCAGCTGGAACAGTTTTGAGAGCTGCTGTCGTGCAGGTTACAGATGTTTCCCTGATCTAACACATCTGCTGCACAAATGAAGGGACATTCAGTTTGGTGACAGGCTGATGGCGGTTCACAGCCGTTTACCTTTATGTCATGTTACCTGTTGTTTTGAGTTTTTCTCGTGTTTGTGTGCATATGCAATTATCATTAATGATCACTGTGGGTCTGACTTTTAGATCCACATTTAGCAACGACTTAAAACGGCCATTTTCAGAGTTTGCATCTTTGAGCTGTGATGTTTACCTGCATCATGGTTGATTATTAGGGCCCGAGCACTGACAGTGCGAAGGTCCTAATGTATCCGTAGATGTTTTTCTCCCGACGAAAGGAGGGCCTTTTTTCCCCCTAAACGTGCCCCAAAAGTCACAAAATTTTGCACCAAGGCAGGCCTGGCGAAAATTTTTTATATTTAATGGTTTTAATGGGCATGGCCTAATGGCTCAACAGCGCCCCCTAGAAAACTTTGTGCCTCAAGCCCCACAATACGGTTTGACGTACATGCACGAAAATCGCTACACACCTGTATCATGTCGTAACTTAAAGAAAAGTCTCTTGGCGCCATGGCCCAAACCCAACAGGAAGTCGGCCATTTTGAATTAATCGTGTAATTTTGGCGCAATTTATGCCATTTCTTCGACAGTTAATGCGGCCCGAACCGTAACGTGCACCCAGGTGTTATACATCAAAATATGCGTCTCCATCCTGTTACGATTTTCTCAGTCAAAAGCGTTACCGTGGCAACGATAGACGCCAAAAAGTGCGCCCCCCCCCCCCCTTCATCTGATTGGTTCATATTAGATAGTTCCTACTTTCTGCCATAACTTGTGAATGGTTTGATAAAGACTCGTGGGTGGTGTCATCGGACTTAGTTTTGAGTCCTTGACCTTTATTGGTGGAAATTGCACGCGCGAGGGCCCGTTCATTGCTGCTTGTAGCTTTAATTTTTATTTTATTTTGCCCTATTTTACCTGGAAGCCAAAACTGCATTAGAAAGGCACCAAACCTGCTTTGACGAGTGAGCCATGTTGGTATCTCACGAGCCAGCTGAGATAAAAACCTCGATTTTAGTTTGCGCTGACGGTTGTATGGGGGCTCCTGAAGCACCAGCTGAGAAAAGTTGGTCAAAGCTCCACCATGTGACTGTTTTTAATAGTTTCATAAACAACTATATAAAACAGGTTATACAAAGTCATGCACCTTCAGTGTAAATTCTTTTGGAAATATAGAGGAAATATTTACACGTCTGAACCATAACAGTGACTTCATTCAGCTTGGTGGTTCACAACAAATATACTTGGCTGCATAGAAACATTGACATTATTATTGCCTACATGGAAAATCAAATGAAAAGTAAAGAAAAATAAAGTAAAAAGTCTAGTTCATTTTAATTCTAACCAGCGTTTCTGTCCCGTAATTTACAGGCGTGAGGAAAGTCCTGCCACTCGTCTGCACTGAGACGACTAAATCCTAAGGAAGAGAACAGAGTGCTCTTCAAGAACCTTCCCTTTACCAAAACTTACATTCTGAAAGCATCATTAGCAAACAAACATAAGGAAACTCACTCGTAGAATGACAAAAAAGCCTGAGTTGATAGGGAAAGTAGAGTCATTATAAATCCAAAAAGCCTGAGGAAAAACTCCACTGATTCACTATTTTACAAAAAAACCCCAAAACATTTACAACATTATTATTTTATGAGAAAAAATTAACAAGTCTCTTTCTTTCCAAAAAAAAAAAAAAAAGGAAAAAAATTCAGACCATTTTTCTTTTTGTACATCTTGGATATCTCATTAAATAATCTCCAACTGGTGGAAAACTGAAAACGTATTAAGGACATGGGAAACGCTGAAAATGAGGTACTTCAGGTGTTGAGCCTGAGTCCAGACACCTTTACATCACCTTAATCGTGATTCATGTGAATTTTTATTGAGTTAACACTTAAATAAGGTAGATTATCACACTGAGCATGACAGGAACACGGACAAACATGGAGGACAGTCACGTACAGGATCCAGTGTCATTGGTTGGTAGGAAAATGAGGCAGCATTCAGGGTCTGTTGAGTCCATTTCAAGCGTCCAAAAAAGGTTTACAAAAGTAACAAAAAAAAGTTGCCGCATGCTGCAGGGCGACAACGATGCAACTTTAAACTCTTAAATACAAAAATAAGGTTAGATCTTGCTGTCTGCTGCCTGCTTTCGGGCTGATCCTGCTGTTGGGAGATCCTGCATTGCGGAAAGGAACAGCCATGCTGAACTGACTGATGCACAGCTGCAAGCAGCTGCAAACAGCTGCAGGCTCCACTCCACAGTTAGTGTAAGGCATTTCCTGTGCGGCTGAGTCTATGGCTGCTGCTGGCAGACCCGCGCAGCTCTCGTTATGTCTTGCGGCTGCTCCAGATCTGCTCCGGCGTGCTCCTGTGGTCCGGCGAGTAGTCGAAGGGCGAGCGGTGCCCCATGGGCGAGCGAGAGTCATAGGGCGAGCGCTGGTCTCGCGGAGAGCGGGTCCCGCTCGCCGAGGCCCGGTCCGTCTGCCAGTCCGAGTGGTAGCGGTAGGACGAGTGGTGATCCGAGTGGGACAGGTCTTTCACGTCCAGGCGATGGTCTCTGCTGGGCCGGAATTCCTCCAACTTCCTATGTTTGCTGTCGTAGTATCTGCAGCAACAGGTCAGAGTTAGTCACTGCGTTTCCATGCATCAATAACCCTTTTAAAACCAAAATATTAGCAAGAACCCGGTTTTGCACGGCCATGTAAACACCAATAATCCCTTTGAATAACCAGAATTTGCTCATATTGCGGTTTTTAAAAACCCCAATATGACCCCTGGGTTCCTAACTAAAGGGGTTTCTTACCCGAATATTTGGTCATGTAAACGCTGGGATATCCCCATCAGAAGGGACAGGAATTTGTTTTCTGCGCATGTTCTTTTGAGTCCAGGAAGTATTTAGGAGGAGACTAATCACTTCATAAATGTAATGAAGGATATGAACATTTCTGCATTTGTAGACGGTAGAAAGTACCGGGATAGACAGATTTACAAAAAGGTGAACGAAAAGTTGCGTGAAGCAGCATTTGTTTTGAATTTGGATACAGGAAGAAGAAGCAGAAATGACGGGAATTGCGTCATGACGTTCTCCGTACGTCGCTGGTTTGATCCAGATATCCCAAATGATTAATCACCATGGAAACAGGGATAACCCTGTTTACTCACGCATGGAATCACATTATTCCCAATGTTTCAGTAACTGGAATATTGAATGTAACCCTAATTTTGACTGCAAAATTGACAAATGAAAGTTCAATTGAAACACGTGGGAAAAACACCTAACCTTTTAGGTGATGTGTGTTATCAGGTGTAATGGCATTTGTAGGTTAGAAATAAGAACATTTCTTGGTAAGATCCTTAGTTTTTTGAGTGAAGGCAGTGAATTTGTTTTTTTAGTAGCGGTGTATCGCGTCATTCAGGCAGCCAATCAGCACATAGCCTCATTATCATAGTCCCGCCCACTCAGAATCCTGCATAGATAATGAGGTTAGAGAATGGGAAGATAAAGACATGGCTCAGAGGCTGAATTTCTAATTTATTTGGCAAAAACAATCAAAAGCTTGTTTTTAAAACATTCAAGGCCTGTTTAAAATAGATATTAGATGCCATAATAGGTCCCCTTTAAGTTTTACTGTTCAACCAGAGTGATGAAGCAGAAAGTGTGACGTGGCTGCAGCTCACCTGTCCTGCCGGTCTCTGTCCCTGCTGTCCGGTCGGTAGTGGTCTCTGTGGTCTTTGCCGTTGCTGAAGTAGGAGTACGGTCTTTTCCTGGACTCCCCCGCCGTGGTCTTCCTGTGGGGCTCCGGCCCGTGTCTGTCTTTGCTGCTGCTGCTCTCGTGGTACCGACCCGAAGGCGGATGTCTGTCCGAGCTGTAGCTGTCCCTGCTGCTGTCGTCGTGGTGAGCGCCGTCCTTCAGCCTTTCAACGTCTAACAATAAAGCAAAATGGCAGCGTCAACAGTGGCGTGGCGCTGGTGTTACGGCCTGCTCTGTAGGGACGGCGGCTGTACCTGCGTGCTTGTAGCTGTGAGTGTTTGTAGTTTTAGTGTTCTGCTCCATCGCCTGCACAAAGAGAATCATCATGGGTTTAAACCTCTAACCCGGGACGTGAGAACCATTAAGATCAACTGCAGCCCCGCCACATACCTGAGCATTTTCCTGTCTTTTCTTGATTGCGTGCTTATATAGTTTATGTAGCTTTCTGGCATCAAACTCAGTGAATTTGGAAACAAATATCCACAGGTTTCTGGCAAATAAAAGAAAAACAAGCTTAGCTAACAGAGTAATACAAAGACCATTAATGTGAATACATTTGTCTCCTGTTTCTAAAGTGACTATTTAGCATAAAGGAAAGAATAATAATTTCCTTTTTCACATGAACCCTTAATAAGTTAGCACAGCTACACTTGAGCGACAGACCCACTGAATGACATGCTGAACTGGTCAGACTATCACAGGACGACACCGAGGGAACTAACTTTCTCCACTGCTTGATCTGGTCAGGATTGGAATACTCCTTCAAACACTCGGTGATGTGGTCTCCGATCTTGATGAGACACTGTCTGGTGTGTTCCAGCTGCTCTCGCTCCGACAGCCCTTTCTCTGGTCGGTCCAGCTGCTTCAGGGCAGCCTTCACCGGCCGCATCATCTCTTTGCACTGAAACACACAAGTTAGCTCCAGTCACACCTGCATCCTTTTACACATCGCACAACCACACTTAAAAGGAGCATGAGGCTCCTTTTAAGAAATGAGACTCTCTAGCGCCACCCTTCACCACGACGGCCGTCGGGGGTACTGCAGCCAACAGTGAAGCCGGCACGGGAGAACGGGGAGAACGTGCATGTAGCGTCATGTGACGTCACATCCGCAGACCAGCGCGGGAAATTCGGGACCGAATTGCAGCACATTTTGCAGCACACAGCCTGTTCAAGGCAAAGGAGAGATACACTAGAGGGCTCATTGTTTTGGGTTTGGAACGCTTCACCTGACATTATTACTAGAAAACTTAAAATGTATACGGATTTTTTTCATAAATCTTGCCACAATCCGGCCTCAAGCTCCTTTAAGAGACCCAAACTTTAAAGTTGGCACATGTTTCATGCTGTAATCTAAAAACACTATTATGTGAGATTCTTCAAATGAGTCGCCTTTTCTTTGACGGCAGTCATACACTCTTTTAGGGCTGGGCGATATATCGAGTATAGTCCATGTATCTTCCAGCTCTGAGCACAGCACCCCCTTACGCCACTTTACTGTCCTTTAGAGCAGCGGTGTCCAACTTTTTCTGCACCGCGGACCAGTTTAATGTCTGACAATATTTTCACAGCTCAATCTAAAGGTGTAGCTGATAAAAACTAAATAAAATGACAAGATCGGCATTAAAATCTGTGGTATTTTCTCTATAGTAGTTAATAATAATAATAATAATAATAATAATAATAATAATAATAAAAATAATAATAAAACATCATTTTCGAAAAAATAAAATAATGTAAATTGTAAATTACCTTTAATATGAGTGTTTCTATAAATGTGTTTTTATGTTTCATTAATGTTATTTAAAGCCAGGCTTTTATTTTATTTGTTATATATTAAGGAGACCGATATTTAGTGCTTTTATTTTGAAGGTGTCTCGCCGAGACCTTGTAAACATCCGGCGCTTCGGACTTTAACAGTAAAAGTTTAATGGCAGTAGAAAGTTTGTCTGAGAGACTAAACGAGTGTCTTGAATGCTAAAGTGGAGCCTAACTGACACAAAAAGCACCTGCTGATCAGGATTTGTTTTCTTTGCAAATGTTATGCCGTATTTATGTCCAGCTTGAGTTTGGTTGCCATGGTTACTCATGTATTGCGGTTAACGGTAGCTTTATTTCCGAGCAGCAGCTGCGTCGGTCTGTATTTAAGTTAAATGAAACTTATATGAATGTAGAAAGACTAACTATTTTATTTTACTCATTTATAGCTGTTATGGTGTGTTTGCAGTGTATTTACATCCAAGCAATAAAACCATTGTGAACCATCAGTTTGAGAGTCAACCATCATCAGTCGAGGCTACAGAAATTATTTTTTCTTTCTGTGAGGCCCGGTACCAAATGACCCATGGCCCGGCACCGGGCCGCGGCCCGGGGGTCGGGGAACACTGGTTCAAAGGATTAACCAAGCCAAATTGACCGACCAACCAACCAACCAGTCCCGAGAGGCGGGATAAAACACGGATGAGATGGATGAGATCACACCCCCACCTTAAAGAGACATGACTGTACTTCATCTACTGTTGTTGTAAAACCGGACAAAGAAATGGGCTTTAAGAGAAGCATCAAAATTACCACCTAAAAAGGGACATGTGAATTACTTTAACTAGTTAATTTCATTTATCACACGTGCCATTTCAAAGCTTAGATCTCTTCAGTGTGGTAAACAGTCAAAGGTTGAAGAAATTAAAAGTTTCATCACAAAAAAGCCTCTGAATGGAGCTTCATGTGCACGTTTCATGTACAGAGAAGTGTTGATGTTCGTACCACGCTGAAGGTTTTCTGGTCCAGCTCCTCAGACTCTTCAGACACTGGCACATTCTCCGTACTGGCTGTTAGATGGACTGACGAGTCCGAGGATTTCTTCGTCCGCTCTCGAGGCTCAGACTTGATTTCATTCTGATGACAAAGATTTAAAGTCGAATATCAATCTCTTTGATCTTATTCCAACACTTAACCGTGATACGGGTGTCTCACTGAAAAAATTAAATGTAAGCGCATGTAAATATAACATATTTAAATCTGTGATATTAACAATTAAAAATAAAGTTTGCTGCTTTACATGAATACATCTAGTTTTGAACATAATCTGCATTTGTTCAAAAGAAGAAGACATTGTGCATTTTTTCCTTAACCAGCAGTATTTCTGTAATCCCAGTAAATCTTTTAATTTACACACAAACAACAAGCAATGATCTTGTTGTATTTACCTTTCCTTTAACAATTTTAATCTATTGGGCAGATTGACCAACGTTTAGATGAAACATGCTTTATTTGTTTAAGTAGAACGCCACAGTATAAAATATCTTGCTTGATCTACTTTAAAAAAAATTAAGGCGACTTTTTCGCATGAAATTTTTATGTAGATCAAGAAAGACTAGTCTTTGTATAAACGACTTAATTTTTAGTATGTACAAATTTCATTTGCAAGTAAAGTGAACTTAATTTTGATAAATAAACTTAACACAATTAAGTTGACTGTACTTGCAAAATGTATTATTTACATACAAAAAATTAAGTAGTTTATACAAAGACTAGCCTTCTTGATCTACATAATAATCTCATGCAAAAAGTTGACTTATTTTTTTTAAGTAGATCAAGCACAATATTTGCATCAGTGTACCTTTTCAACGCCCTCCTCCTGTTTCTGTATTGCTTGTGTTGAATCTTTTTTGTCTTTCGACTCTTTAATATCATCGATTTCCTCTTCTTTTTTTATTTCTTTTTTAAAATCTTTTTTAACTTCTTTTTCTCTGCACTCCCTCTCTCCTGAGGAAGAATTATCCTGCTCGGGCTCATCATCATCGTCGTCATCGTCATCCTCCTCCTCTTCCTCCTCCTCCTTCAGCACCTTATCTGCTCGCCCCCGCCTGCTGGGCGTCTTGGCCGGTGCACTCTCCTGAAACAGCAAACCACGTCAACACAAATCTGACAACTCGTGCAGCTATCAGGGAACCCAAAGAGCTTAATGTACCTTTTCATCCTCAATTTCGTCTTCATCCTCCGACCTCTTGTCTGACAGGAGATCTGAAGACGGGCTCTTCGTCACCTCTTCTGCCTTCGTTGACTTGAAAATTTTGCTCTTTTTACTTCTGGGTTTCCGCTTCCGTGAATTTGCCTGAGTTGATAAAAAGAGTAAAGACTTATTCTAGTACACATGTATGTAAAAGGGAAAATCTCAAAATCGATAGCAATCATGTACAAAACCAGACATGCTAAATCATAAAAGTTTTATACTTAATTTACTGTTCACTGATAGTTCCTTATTTAACTTACTGTGTGGAATTATGGGGATCTACGTTTAAAACCATAACTGATAAAATTGTTTTACTACAAAAACGAGCTATAGGCATCATAAATAAAGCGGGATATTATGATCATACTAATCCATTATTTTTAAATTCTCATATTCTGAAGTTTACAGACTTGGTTTATTATAGAACAATGCAAATCATGTTTAAAGCAAAAAATAAAACACTAGCAGACAGTGTGCAGAAGTTTTCATAGCGTCTGAGAGTAAATGAGTTAAGAGATGGATGCAGATTTTTGTTACCAAAAGCGATAAAAGAAGTTAAAAGAAGATGTATTTCTTTAAAATGGGTCCAGCTGTGGAGTAGTGTTGATCTCAAACTTAAGCAATGTACTTCCTTTGTTATGTTTAAAAAATGGATACATTATATGTTTATTTTTTGTTTTTTTTTCACACTTGACACTGGTGTTGTCCCAATCGATCAGGTCCGATCACAGCATTTTCAAAACATCGGTATCGGTCAAAAAAGTATCGGGACATACCTAGTTATTAATGTATCTTAAATTGCTTTATATATCGTTGCATTTAACGGCCGACGAAGTAAGTGAAACTAACATGGTTTACATGTTTGAATTATGAAATGTTCTATCTGTTCATGTTCATTAAGCTGCTGCTTTTCATTCATTCATTCATTCATTCAGAATGTTGCACTAAGGTTAAGCCAATAAGTATTTTAATTTTCTTGTGTTTGTGAGTTTGACTGGATGTCATTCAACTACTTGTTTTTAAGTTAAATTATTTATTTTAGTTATGCACTATTCTGCACTTTTTGTTTTAGTTTACAATTTCATGTTTTTACATTTTGTGTCCCCAGAGCTGATAAGCTTGTTGAAATATATGTCCATGTTGTTTCCAATGGACAAAAAAAGAAACTTGGAATCATTTAGTTTTAGTCCTCTCTCTTTTTTTTTTTTAAATTCATTGCCAAAATGTATCTGATCGGGAAAAAGTATCGGAAATGTATCGGGAGCCAAAAAAAAGTGATCGGATCGGGAAAAATCGTGATCGGCAGAAACTCAAACTCAAGTGATTGGGAGCTAAATAATCCTTATCGGGACAAACCTACTTGCCACCATGTATTGTGTAGTAGTTGTATAGTAGGCGGGCATTAATAAGCTCTGCTTCTGCCTGAGCCTTTTTCAATCAAATTGTAAAATGTGTCTCTTCCTTGTTGCCTTGAAAAGTATATATGACTGAAATAAACTTAAACTAACTAACATGCAGCTTGATCTATAATCCAACGTGGAAACCAGGAATGAAGAACCCTTCATGGAGATGCATGCAACTTACGTTCCCCGTTTGTTTCTGCGCCTCCTTTTTGGCCAGGTCTTTGCTTAGTAATTTGATGAGGTAGTCTGCTCTCGTCTGTAGCTGTTTGGCCTGCGGCTTCTTGTCTGGATCGTCTGGTAGCAGCTGGGCAACAACAAACACAGTGATATGTAATGGATCTCAGCAAGGATTTCAGCAACCACATTTCTTAACATTTCATATGACGATTTTCCTGAGGTGTTTCCAGGCCGACTGAGAAGACACAATGTCTTCAGTAAGTCCTGGATCTGCCCATTGTGAACCAAGCTCTCAGTCACGCTCCAAAAGGATGAAACGGTCGACTGAAGTAGTGCTGGGCGGTATACCGGTTCATACCGAATACCGGTGTTTATTTTTCTTATGATATGAATTTTTCATATACCGTAATACCGGTGAGTATGTACAGTAGCGTACACAACGTTGGGAACGCCGCGCGGCGGAACGTAGTGCCGCTGGACACTGTTTGTGAGGGGACTGTTTAGCAGTAGTGATGCACCGATTGTTCGGTAACCGAAATTGTTCGGCCGAAAATGGCAAAAAAACACTTTCGGTGGAATAAGTGGAAAAAAAAAAGAACAATTAATAACGCCGTTGTAATATAAGGAAATAGACTGGCCGCTCCCGTACCGGTTGCGCACCACAAACATAAATCATTGGCCAACCAAAAAGTAACCACATAAGAATTTTACCTAACATTCACCAGGTGGAACCAAAACAACATAATGCTGGGAAATTAAAAAATGTTCAGTTTTTTATGTTCAATAAATATTTTCTACCTTGTAATTTTGTAAAAGATTTTTTTCTTTGAAAAGCATGCCTAAATCAAATGTATTTGATTTATGCAATGGTGATAAATGGAAAAACTGCGAAGAACCCTGTTCGGTATTCTGCCAAGTGTTTATTATTATTTTTGGTTTCGGCCCCAAATTTTCATTTCGGTGCACCACTATTTAGCAGTTGCATTGTTTACAGCGGACATATGTGGGTGAAGATGGCTGAAAACGAAAGTCCCACAACTGTTCCAGAACATGACACAGGGGAACTTGTTCCGAAAAGAGGAGCCGTGTCGGCTGTGTGGAAATTCTTTGGCTTTAAAAAAGACGACCTCCAAACAAACAACAATCATCTGCAAGTGTTGTAAAGCTAAAGTTGTAGCCGCGGGAGGCAACACTAGCAACTTGCTCCACCACCTCAGCCGCAGACATGTGATAGAAGCTGAGATCTGCGTCCACCACGTCTACAGGTAACACTAGAAGTGCGGGAGAAAAGTCAAGTCAGACAACACTTAAAGTCTTTAAGTGTTGTCTGACTGATTCTCTCACTTCATTAGAATCATAAGTGCCTTATGCCGTTTACCTCATTGTAAACGGCATCATTTTGTGAGGCCATGCAAACCTGTATTTATACTAGTGTGGACATTAATGTTTTTCTACAATATTTCCTCCTCATGACAGTAAAATAGGCCATTCTAAGCCAATTTACTGCAGCAATTCCTTTCCAAATCATTAGAAAATGTGGTTAACACCCAATTGTGCATGAAAAAAAAAAATACCGTGATATACCGTGAAACCGATATAATTTTGAAAAATACTGTGATATACATTTTTGGTCATACCGCCCAGCACTACTGTGAAGGTTGAAATCAAACGGCGAGACCAGTCTCTTCAGCAGCCTGGCATACACACTCCCAGGGAAGTTAAGAAACATCCACCACCACCACCTCGTGCTCAGACCCCTTCAAGTCCCAAGTCTCCTTTTCCATTACAGCAGGTGCTTTAAGGTGATGAGAACACTCAAGTATTCTTTCCCTGCAGGACTGACATCTTTCCAAACCCCTCCCACACCCACATTTGTGCCTCAGTAAAATGTGCACACAGAAATCTGCTCTACCAGTACCCATCAGCTGTGTCGTGTGTCCCACAACTTCAAGTTCTTTACAACTACGTCTTCAGCTTGATGCCTATGAGCTGGAGAAATTACACAAATTAACAAAACAACGGTTATGCTCATCATCTCAAATCAGCTCGATGGGTGGAAATTTAAAGTGACAAAAAGCAGCAGATGATTCATGTTCACTTCTTCTAAGATTCAATGACATCTCATCAAAAAGCTTCTCAGATAATGAAGGCCATCTGGAGAGTGGGGGTTCCCAGCTACTTTCCATTGCAGATTAAAAAAAACAAAACAAACAAACACGCCATGGGACATTTTTTGTGTAAAACATGAATTATGACATCTTTATATAACATTAAAACACATCGCAGGACTGAACGACGCACAATAAAAGGAAAAAAGCTGAAAAGTCTCAGACATCTGCTTTCCATAATCATCATCTTTTAGAAAAACAGATAAAGTTGATCAAAGGTTTTCTTTCTGCTGAAATCATTTCATTCATTTAGTTTTTGCTTCTGTGTCTTTTTTAGCAGCGGCGTTAAACGGTGGTCGTCATCAAAGCCGTCAGCTGTCAGAGCACGTGGACCCACCTTGTGAGTGAGGTTGAGATCGGGGTCCATCTTGATCATCTCCCAGCTGCCGTACCCGTACTCATAGATTCCTATGAGGAGGCTGGAGTCGTCCTCTTTCCCCCACTCGATGTCAAAGTGTGCTGCCTTCGAGTGGCACGGAATAATATATCTGGACAAATGCGCACAATTAAAACCCAGATACATACATGTCAAAAAAGCAAACTTCAGTTTCTCAAAGTGAGGTTTTAGACCACAACAGCTGCAACGCATAAAACATTTCTGCTTTCAAAAGGTCAAGCTCAACTAGGGCTGGGCGATATGGCCTTTTATTAATATCTCCATATTTTTAGGCCTTTTACGATACACGATATATCAGGGCTCCAGACTGCGACCAAATGCTCGCATTTTGCGACCAAAATTTGAGTATGTGCGACTGAATTTCATGTCCACTCGCACACGTGCGACCAGTAAATTTGCCAGTGTTTTTTTTTTTTTTTTTTTCTTTTACACGTTAAACGTGGAAGGGGTGCGTCAATGAACCCGCATATTGCAGGCCAATGAGTGTGAAAGGGAATGAGTTGGGGGATCTATTTATTTATTTATTTTTTTCGTTTAATTTCACCAGCTCAAAGCAGGTATTACGCCCGGACCACATTTAATGCGACACAACACGCTGCCGCCGCGGCGCGCACATGAAGTTAGAAGAAAGAGACGGCGGGTATGTTTGGTTTTAGTAACATCATGCTCAGGCCATGAGTCTGCAATGGCCCAGACGGGAGACACATGTAGCTCAGTGCTTAACTTTTATTTTTAATCCACTCTATATTCTTCTGGTTGTTCTCCGATATGTTCCCCGCCTGAATTATGGTTCCGCCTTAAATCGACGCAGAGCCTACGCCGTAGCCTACGGCGTAGGCTCTGCGTTGTTGTAACGCGGAACCATAAATCAGCCTTCACCCGGTAAAGAAAAAAAAAAAAAGAAAAAGTTCTCCAATACAGCAGGTCTCATAATTTTATTTTGAACACTGCCAAAACTCTAACTTAAAACGTAACTAGAACTTAAAATTTGCTTGACACAAATGAAAGTTAAATTTTAACACGTGGGAAAAACACCTAACCTTTTAAGTGAGGTGTGTTATCAGGTGTAATGGCATTTTTAGGTTAGAAATAAGAACATTTCTTGGTAAGATCCTTAGTTATTTGAGTGAAGGCAGTGAATTTGGTCAACTGGTGTAAGTTCAGGGTTTTAGTAAAGACACAAGTAGGGAAATGTTATTGGCCAGTACCCCCAATATTTGTACATTTGTTAAGTACTGTGTTTAACAGTTAAATTCATGGCTGAAAGGTTACTAAGCACTTTGTTACCAAGCACTTTTTTATCATGTGAATGTATGTTTTTTTTATATATAATGACTGCAATGGTGCTGTCAGTTTACTTTATGTTGCGGCATCTTTAAAAGTGCACAATAAAATGTAACACTGCATTTGAAACAGCACATTGTGGTAATTCATTAATCTATTATGAAATACGTATTACTAATACACTGAAATGTAGTAGAAATGTAAAAATTTGGTTAGCGTGTCGATAAACGATGTGCGCTCCTAAAATTTCTGATTGTGCCCCTAAAAATTTTCAGTTAGGGGCTACTGTGCTCCAAGTGAAAAAAGTTAGTCTGGAGCCCTGTATATATCTCGATATTTTGCCTTAGCCTTGAATTAACACTTTGATGCAAACAATCACACCAGTATGATGATTCTATACGTCTACATTAAAACATTCTTGTTCATACTGCATTAATATATGCTCATTTTAAACTTTCATGCAAAAAGGGGGAATAAGTCAAATTTACCAAAACTGTATTTATTAAACAGTTACTAAGCAGTGAGTGGCACAAACATAAAAAGTGTAATTTCAAAACAGAAAGTGCACTTTGTATCTGTCTGACTCCCGTCTGAAGAACATCTGCTAAGAACATGTTCTGGTCCTGGTTTTACCTGGTTTTACCAGGATGAGCTGGTTTAACCCGGTTTTACCTGGTTTTACCTGGTTTTAATCTGGTTTTACCAGGTTTTACCAGGATGAGCTGGTTTTACCTGGTTTTACCTGGTTTTACCAGGATGAGCTGCTCTGAGCAGGAGGGCCCTTAGAGCACCTTTATATTCAGACTAATTGTAGGTGTTGGGACTGCAATGTTTCATCCTCTCCCCCTTTACTTTGCATCACTTTCACTTACTTTTAGAAATATGACGTCATATAGTCTTGTTTGACTTTGTTTTGATGATAGTGATTGATTTCATGTGGCCACATTTAAGCAACACATTTTCACATTTTAAAATGAAACCACACGAGCAATTTAGTTTTTTATGAATACTATCAATACACAAGCTTAGTAGTAACTTAAGAGAGCAGTGACTGCAGGTCAGAGGTAACAGGCTATCAGCAACGTACCTTTTTCTCTCCTCGGGATCGGCAGGAATGGCCTTGTGAAGTGGAGCCAGTTCTTCCTCGTGAGAGATGACGAGTTTGGCGTTCACCTGAACTCCAGAGATCCTGAAGGTGGGGCCCTTCACCTTCCCTCTCCTGCCTCCTGATGACGACGGGCAGAAAAACCAGCAGGTTCATCTTTTAGCATCAATGTGCAGGAAACAGCAGTTTGAGGAGTTCATTCAGATTTAAATGACGTGTTGCAGCATTAAGTAACCCTTACGGAAGAGTATTAGGGCGATGCAGGAGAAAAAATATTTGAGAGGGGAAGATTTTTTTTTATTGTGCTTTTTTTTTATTGAGAAAAAAGTCGAAATGTCGAGATTAATGTTGAAATACAGTTTCAAGAATAAAGTCGAAATCACGCCTTTTTTCACGAAATTTTGACTTTTTTCCTCAACATTGACTTTTTTCTCGAAATTGTACTTCAACATTTTTCTCGGCATTTCAACTTTTTTCTCAAAGTGCATAATGAAAAAAAATCTTCCTCCCCTAAAATATTATTTTTATTTTTCTCCTGCCTGGCCCTAATACTCTTCCGTAAAGCCTTTACCTCCATAACAGAAGGATTCATTAGATCCATTAAATGCTGTCTGAATAACAGAGGTATTTAGTTTGCTCACTGATGCTGGAAAAAGCTGGAAAGACTTGTCTATAAATCTACAAGCTGTCTATAAATAAAGACAGTTTAGTCGTGTGGACCCTGTTCCAAAAGGGACGTTAAGGCAAAATGAAAACCACATTGAAGCAGAAGCGAAGCCACAAGTAACAGCTTAAGACTTGATCACAGGAGCTGGAGACATCTCTGTCAGTGTCTCTGAATGTCAGAAAAAGCAACTGAAGAAGCTGCTGCTTACAAAACTCAAAAACAAAGCCGTGTCCCTGAATTTTGCCACCTGCAACAGTATTTTGCAAATGAATGAAACAAAAATTAAACTGTAATGGGAGAAAGCCAAATACTTTAGAAGGTTCAAAAGGCCCAGCCAACACACATCAAAACATCACCCCAGAGGTGACGCGTGGTTGAGGAAGGCTCATGATTTAGTCCCCGTTTCCACGTAGCAAAAAAGGTGCCATTTTCATGCATTTTGGCCGTTCGTTTACACGAAAACGAAGCTCAAAGTCTCCAAAAACCATCAGTTCTGAAAACTCCGGCCAAATTGGAGATTTGCAAAAAACTCCATCTTCACGTTTGCTTGTAAACGGAGAGAAACGGACATTTAGGCTTCAGAACGTCACATTATGAGACAGAAACGTCACCAGCGTCATGAGTGACACCTGTGTTTACAATTTGTTTGTAACTGTCAATATTTTCTTGTATTTTACTTGTTTTATATTCTAACGTCACACTTAAAAGTAACTCCACTTCTCTGTCACTCCAAACCAAAGACTCTCGTTCATCTTGGAAGTAACTGGAAGTTCCTCGTGTCATTTGTTGATGTTTTTTTCCAGGATTCTGATTGGCTAGCATGACTTTATCTTCTCGTTACACTGCCCCCTGCAGGTTTGGCTGCTCATAGCACCTTAACAGCTATTTATGCAGGTTCGTGTAAATGATGGTATTTTTCAAAACGTAGAGGGGGAAATATCAGTTTTTGTAAATACCCGGCTATGTGTAAACGTGACCTTAGGAGCGCTTTACTGCCTCAGGGGCCTGACCACTCACCAACATGGACTTTGGTCAGCGCTTTAACTTTTTTATGACAATTTAATTCGCTAAAGGCTGAGCCACAAACATGCCAGATGCTGAAAAGAAGTCTGAGCCCAGTGAATGCAGATCTAAATGGAAATATGCTGATTACTGTTTTCTTACACCAGTCTGCAGAAATTCATGCAACCCCCCCCCCCCACAAGTTTAGCAGATAAAAAAGATTTGACTGACCTGACGTCTTCTCTGGTCCACAAGGGTTTTCACGTAGCGTCCTTAAGCAGCCATTGTGAACAGTCTCCGCCAAGCGTTTCAGGTCATGTTCAGACTTGTCCACGAGCTCAGCATCACGAGCAATGGCGTCCAACCTGAGCGAAGACCACACATGCTGAGCAGACCATCCGGCATGTTCCTGCACTTTATGATAATGACCAGAACATGTGACCCAACCTACCTTTCCAGTGGTCCTCCAAACTTTTTGTAACTCTTGACAAACCTGTAAAATGGCCCATACATGTGAGAACAGGAATGTGTGAGCACGTAAACAGCAGCAGGAACAAAGAGGGAAATTACTCACCTGCGAATCTCAGCATCACTAAAACCCTTGATATTTTCTCGTGGAATGGTCCGAGGTCGTCCTCGCTTTTTTGGTCTCTTACGGTCGGAGGTGGAGTCACTGTCGGCGCTGGAGTACCTCCTGTGTCTGCTCTGCCGATGCTCGCCAGAGTTAAAGCTGATCTGAAAACATGCAGCAGGAAAAGTCAACTGCAGGCTTCATTTCAGGCTTTAATACACAAAACAACGAGCTGAAGCGGAATATAAGTCCTGAGGCCAAGTTTACCTAAAAAAAAAAGTGTGGCTGTAACGACATTTCAGTATCACTTCTCATATTTCTCCATGTTAATCACTAGGGCTGGGGATCGATTCAATTGTCAAGAATCGATTCGATTCCGATTCTTAAGATTCAGAATCGATTATCAAGATTTGATCCGATCCCGATATTGATTTGGGTTAGTGTTATTAAAACAGTTTTTTGAGCTGTTGCATGAATTATATGACTGTAGTTCTGCAAAATATTACTACTAGTATTATATTGAGATTCAACAGCAAGTATTGCAGCTAATGATGCTGTAAGGACCAATCAGCTCCCAGAATGCTGATAGAACTGCTTTCAGAAACATCGTGGGTCAGAATTACCAAACAGATCCAGGGAGGAAACAGAGACGGAGGAAATCGCTTTTATTTTTTCCCACATTCCGTTTTTATTTGTTCCATTTTCGGTCTATTTTGGTTTTTAATTTTTGAGCATTTGGTTTTTAGCATTTTTTGCAAATGTAACCCCAAGACAGTATATAAAGTAATGAAATATAGACAATTTATGCAATTATAACACTTTAATGTTTTCATACCTTTAAACATATTTAAAGGAAAAAACGTGGCACCAGTTATTCTCGTGTCCAACAAAACATTCCTTTTTTGGGGATAAACAAAAAAATAACCAAAAGTTGTAAAAAAAAAAAAAAAAACATAAATAAATAAAAGAAAATTAACCCCCCCCCCCCCAAAAAAAAAATTAAAATAAAAATCGATCTTTAGACATATGAATCGATTTTTAGGAATTAATATGAGAATCGATTTAGAATTGGGAAATCGATTTTTTTCAACACAGGCCTATTAATCACGACTGCTTTGTACCTGTTTGGCACAATTCCTCATGCGTGGTAACAAGTAGATTTCTTCCAGCTCCTTTTGTCTCTCCTCCTCCTCCATCCTCCTCCTCTGCTCCTCAGGAATGATGTCATCCCAACTGCGGTGACTTCGCTCCGAGTCGAGATCCAGATCCTCGTCATCCACCACGGAGAAGTTGGCCACCTGCAAAGGCCAGTGCATCAGATGAGGATAAACATATACGTGCCGAGTGACAGAATCAGTTTCAGCATCGTTCAAGGAGATTTCTCTGACCTTGAACTGAGACAACAGCTCCTCTCCCACAGTGGAGGGTCCGGGGTCATTCTCCCGGGTCTCAGCTCTCTTCAGGATCTCGTCGATATCCATTTCCTGTGCAGAGAGCAAGCCATGATATGAAACCACCCCGAAAAAAAGGGCTTTTATTTTGCACAGCACTTGCAATGTTCAGATTCTTCAGCCTGTATTACAGGCGGAGTAAAATCCATCCCAACATTCAGGCATTCTGTCTTGTGATGGCCAAGTCAGCTAGAGCAACAAGTTTCCACCTGCCTCAGTCAGGTCACATCTCAGTCAGGGTGATTCGTCTCTTAATGCTGGTTCCACAACCGGTGGTTTGCAATGATGTGACCTGACACTGACTGTGTTTCCATGCAGTCAATAACCCTTTTCTAACCGGAATGATAGCGATAACCAGGTTTTGCACGGCCATGTAAACACCAATAATCCCTTTGAATAACTGGAATTTGCTCATATTCCGGTTTTTAAAAACCCGAATATGACCCCTGGGTTACTCCTTTTAAAACCTGAATATTCGGCCATGTAAACGCCAAACAGGATATCCACATCAAACGGAACAGGAATTTGTTTTCTGCATGGTCTTTTGAGTCCAGGAAGTTCTTATAAACACGGAGAAACGCAAGACCAGGAGGAGACTAATCACTTCATAAATGTAATGAAAGATATGAACATTTTGTCATTTGTAGACGGTAGAAAGTACCGGGATAGTGAGATTTACAAAAAGGTGAGTGAAAAGTTGCATGAAGCAGGATTTGTAGGAACACCAGACCAGATCAAGCTCCGCTGGAAGACGCTGAAAAAGGAGAACTACAGGCCGAGAAACAAAACCACTTCTACTGGGCTGTTGATTATCCACCATGCTGCTGTTGTTATTGTTGTTTTGGATTTGGATACAGGAAGAAGAAGGGGAAATGAGGGGAATTGCGTCATGACGTTCTCCGTGCATCGCTGGTTTGATCCAGATATCCCAAATGATTAATTACCATGTAAACAGGGATAAACCTGTTTGCTCACGCATGGAAACACATTATTCCCAATGTTTCGGTAACCGGAATATTGACCGTAACCCCAATTTTGACTGCATGTAAACGTAGTGAATATCTCTCAGCCTCCAGCATGAGGTTCAGCTCTGTCCCCTGCAGTGATGTATCCCCGTCCAGTTTCAGCAGGACAGGATCAGACTGCCACATACCAAGAGTCTGTTACTGCACAAGCAGGTGGAACCATGTGAACCACAGGCAGAGGCCTAAACACCAAGTCCTTCTACTCCAGGCCCAAGTATCCCTAATCTGTGCAAGGCATCTAGGTGCCTTGTTGAATTCAAGACAAGGGTTTTTAAATCAAACTCTGATTCCTCACTCAGGACTGATTTGGGATACGGTCAAAGAGAGCTGCGGGGATCTCTGGGACAGTCAAACCTCACTGTAGACCTTTATAGAAACAAAGAAAACCCTGAAGGGGGTTACAGCCTGTAATACAGCAGTGGCTGGATGACTCTTGTGCATTAACATATTCACCCTGCCTTATAATGTAAAGCGGAGTACAGAGTATCAGGGACACGCAATGGCAGACCCAAAGGAGGTCTAGTACTGAGCCCTCAACTGATTTGAGGAGGCGGTTTTCTTGGCATCAATGACAGGTTTGTTCTCCAAAGAAATACTCTTTTTCTCTTCCTCTCCACCTTTAGTAGATAAAGTAGCAGAAAAAAATGCTCTTAGCAGAAACACTTTAGTTTCAGTGGTGTCATGTCAGGACACAACTGTTGGGTCGGAATGTTGTCGCGCAGACATTATTCAGAGAAGTAGGTCCTTGTGTGCATCCACACTTTTCTTAGAGTTGACTACTTCGGATCAGCTCAAAGACGCATCTTGATTTGGTTTGTAAAAGAGGCCAAAAGTTGCCGACGTGGTGAAAAATAAACCAGACAGTTGTACCTTGTAAAAGGTTTCATCTGCTTTAGTTTTGCTTGTCGCTGCTGTTCATTGCTGACGGCATTATTCTTACCTTACTATGTGAATAAACCCTCTGAACCCACACACACACACACACACACACACACACACACACACCTGAGGCTCCTGCTCTTCACCCTCTGGCTCCTTGAAAAGCTCCTCGGCACCAAATTTTAAGATGGCAGAAAGCTCTTCCTTGTTGAACGGCGCTGAGCTGTGTGCACCAAAAGAAAAAAAAAATGATTATTTCAATAAAGGTATGGAAAAGATACGGTTTGCTGTTTAATTACAGTTAATTAAAAAGCAGAGTGCAGTCTGTGTTACGTGGAGTTACCTGGAGGGAGCCGCGCCAGTATGGAGGACAGTTTTTCCTGTGGTATCCATTCTCTGAATCACCAGGTGGTCCAGAACCATCTTCTTCTTGGCCCTCTCAATGATGTCTTCCTCTACGGAGCCTTTGGTCACCAGACGGTAGATGTTGACCTGCCCGTCCACAAACAACCAGTGAAATATACCACACGCTGGGCCAAAATACTGTGATGACCTCAGTATGGACAGAAGTAGGGCTGCAACTAACTATTTTAATAGTCGACTAGTCACCGACTATTGAAACCATTAGTCGACTAATTGGATAATTAGTAATTTTTTTTTAAATTTAGTATAAGGTCGCTTTAATTATGTGGCAAATGATAATAAACACCAGAAAGATGGGAACTTCAATGAAAAATAGATTTTTTCAACTTCTTCAGACTGCGTGCATTTAATTTAAAATACTTTTGTCAGGCACAGTCAGGCATAACGTTAAAGCTCTTTTAAAGCCAAAATACGCTTAATGTCTTACTACGGCGAGTCTGTTTCGTTCAACACTCCGACGTGCTTTCTCTTCAAATGCTCGTGCATTACCGACGTGCTCCCGTGATAAGCAAGGTCTGTTTTGCAAACCTTGCAAGTCATCTTTTTATTCGCCGTATCGAGGCTAAAATGCTCCCAAACTTTTGAACTTTTGTTACATGCAGCTGCTGTACAGGACGCCGTCATGTTTGTTTACCCGCTACCGCTTGCAGAGATGCTATCGTGCTGCGCGACTCTCGGCAGAGATTGTATTGAAGTGAGACGCCTCACTCCGTTGGAAAAACACGTCTGGCGACAATTGTAGAAAATTGTTGACAATTTTGATTATCTATTTTTGTCGACAAATCGTTGCAGCCCTAGACAGAAAGTCAAGAACACCCGATTCTGCCCCTAAAACCTGCTGCTGACTCGTGTTCACATAGTTGCACACTGTACCCGTTTCCTCAAACCTCAGGAAACAGCATCAGCGTTTGAAAACATCTCTTTTAAGTCTGAATCAGAAGATTTTAACACTGACGAGTGGCGGTAATAACCAGCAGCTCATTACCTGTCTCTTCTGTCCGATCCTGTGGGCTCTGGCCTGGGCCTGCAAGTCGTTTTGAGGATTCCAGTCCGAATCAAAGATCACCACTGTGTCCGCCGACGCCAGATTGATACCAAGACCGCCCGCACGCGTGGATAACAGGAAGCAGAAATCCTGGGCACACAAAATGAAGTTCAGTTGTGTAGCAGCGATGGTTGATTGTTGACTGAAATTGTAACATAAAACTTAGTGTACCTCCGAGCCCTCTGCATTAAAGTGATCCAGCGCCTGCTTCCGCATCTCCCCTTTGATGGAGCCATCCAATCGCTACATGGACGTAAAACAAGTCAAACTGGGAAAGATCCAAGCACGCACCTGAACACACCTTTGCCTCCGTGTACACACATGAAGGTGTTATTATGAGAGTAGCGTGTGGATACCTGGAAGAGGAATTGCCGGCTCCGGAGATAATCGGCCAAAATATCGAGCATCCGCACCATCTGCGAGAAGATGAGGACTCTGTGACCTCGTTCCTTCAAACGCACCAGCAGTTTGTCGAGAAGAACCAGCTTTCCACTGCTGCGGATCAGTTGCTTTAAAAAGAACGGAACAGTCATCAGATATTGGCAGGTTCAAACTATGAAAATTAAATGACTTAAAAACCAGCATCTGGTCACTTGATCGTCTTTTTGATGGTATCCATTGGAGATCCACCGATACTGGCTTTTCTATGGTTATTGTGATTTTTTTACCATAATTCACTCAAGGCAAAGCTGCTTGTAGGCCACAGGGCTCCATATTATTATGAATAAAGCAGCATGTGCTTATGTTGCATTTCATCTCTTACAAATTACACACATGAGGCTTTGAACAATAGGAATTTAAGAGCCGATCCCAGTACACCCCCTACTTTCTACCACTAGCCCTCACTCACTACCACTAGCCCTAAAAATGAAGCTACAGGCGTAGGGTCCTTGTAATGTTCCCTAGGGATTGGGACACCACTTGCTACGTCACTGCGCGGTTTACGTTCGGGTACGTAAGCGACTGCGTAGTTACGTTTGCACATACGTCACACCATATCAGGAAGCTGAGAGCTAAAAGCTGTTTTAATTTCAGCTGTAGCGCTGTTAACATGCCACTTTATTAAGTTTTCATATTTTTTCAGGCGTAAAAGTAACTGTTAAGATCCCCAACCTGGGCTCAGTTTATCCAAATAACGCCTGTTAAGAAATTTCATCTGATGTTTTCAGGGGATGAGAAGTGCCGCCGGGTCGGGAGCTGATTTATGGTTCCGCGTTAAATCGACGCAGAGCCTACGGTGTAGGGTACGGTGTAGGGTACGGCGTACGTCGCCGCGGAACCTACGCCGTAGGCTCTGCGTTGGTGTAACGCAGAACCATAAATCAGCCTTTATTCTGGCGAGATCTGAAAATACAACGCAACAACGAGCAAGCGAGTGATTATGTACATTCACTGAGTGAATATTATGAAAGTAAAATATATATTTCTCGCTAGAAATGTAATTCTATTTTTATGCAGAAACTAATTCAAAATATAGATTTTATTCACTAAAAAATAAGAAATGTCTGCCATGTTTTTTTTAATTCAGTCCGCAAATGACGACGTAAAGCATTCTGGGACATTTTTCTGGCCCTAGTTCACCTATGCCGCTTTTGCACTAGTATCACCTTAGCTCGGTTCTACCCGTTTTGCGCTTTTGCATTAGGGCTGAGACGGGTAGAGCTGCTCCAAACCGATACCTTTTTCTGTAACCATTTCAGTGAGGTTCTATAGCGGGCTGAGCAGGGACTATTTCTGGAGGTCACCACCCTCCATGCCTCTGATTGGTCGGGGGCGGGGCCGTCACCACCCTCCTCGCCTCTGATTGGTCGGGGGGCGGGGCCGTCAAACGTTTGAATCAGGAAGCGGGAGTCAGCGCGAGGCGACTCGCGGCGATTTTATTATACAGCAAAAACGTCTGTTTGGTAATCCAACTCTGAGGTGCAGATGTTCATAAACCTGGTGGCTGTCGAGAAAAAATTTAAAAAGCGATGTAGACGGGCTGTTTTACTCTCAGCCGCTCCCGGCTCCAGCTGATTTCTCATCTGCGCCGACACAAATAAAGTTGCTGCGCAATCGAGTACGTCACAGCCGCTTCACCCCACCCCCCCCACTTCTCCCCTGGCAGTGCGAAAACACACGTGTGGAGCCGTGTAAAGCCGCGCCGAGCCGAGTCGGGCCAAGTAAGTCCTAGTGCAAAAGCGGCACTAGTGTGCATCGGAAAACCCTCGCTCTGTAGGGCCAGATTCATACTCACTACCCCTAGATATGTGCACTACCCCTAGATGAAAAGAGGAATTAGGACACCACTACCCTCACGGGAACGTGCACAATTCAGGGGTAGAGCTGAAAAGTAGGGGTAGTGGGGGATTGGAACTGGCCCAAAGTCTTTCTTAAACTGAGGAGTGAGCAGGCCGCTTCTTCTGATTAACCAAATAAGAGTGTAACGGTCTGACATAATGAGAGCACTGAATTTTGACATTAATTTGAAGTAAACTTAACATTTTGACAAAATTATACATTTCCCAAGAAAGAAAATGCCAATATTATTTGGACTGCTTAAATACAGGATATGACTTTTTACTGTGAAAACACTATTTGGAGAAAACTAAACTAACTAAAAATAACTTCCATTTGAACTCAAAGTGTTTAAGAGACCTGTAAAGCTTCAGCTCTGTTGAGGAATTCGATATCATCTGGATGTTTAATGAGGTAACAATGGTTACAGCACTTCTTCAGCTCCATCATGATGTTCAGGAAGCCCGAGGTGCTGCCTTTGGTGCCTTTACTCAGAGCCTTGTAGTTCCTGGTCAGGATCCATCTGATGACAAACACAAAACACCCCCATTATCACCAGGGTTACAAATAAAAAGCTTTAGTAGAACTCGTCCACTGAGACCTTACTGCTTCACACAAACAGCATTAGCCAGTAGTGAATGTTGCTGGTTTTATTGAGGAGGAGCTGCAAGGCAGGACAGGTGTGTTCATCCTGATACACCTCATGTACAAGAATGTGAGCTATAGATCATTACACCATTACAGGAACTGCTGAGCTGCACGTTAAATCATCATTAGCACATCAAATACATATTCAATCTTTTAATTACATTCAAAAAAGTTCTGTGCTGTCTAACCGCCTAGACATTATCACAACTAGGAAAAGCTGGAAATGCATTCCAACCACATGGTTCAATGACTGCGTTTCCATGCATCAATAACCCTTTTAAAACCCAAATATTAGCAATAACCCGGTTTTGCACGGCCATGTAAACACCAATAACCGCATAGAATAACCCAAATTTGCTCAAACCTGAATATGACCCCTGGGTTACTCCTTTTACTGTCTAATTATGTCTTGCCGCTTTTAATGTCAATGTAAAGCACTTTGAATTACCTTGTGTTGAATTGTGCTATATAAATAAATTTGCCTTGCCTTGCCTTTAAAACCCGAGTATTCGGTCATGTAAACGGAATATCCCCATCAAACGGAACAGAAATTTGTTTTCTGCACATGTTCTGTTCACAAGGAATCCTGGTCTTTTGAGTCCAGAAAGTTCTTATAAACACGGAGAAACCAAGACCAGGAGGAGACTAATCACTTCATAAATGTAATGAAGGATATGAACATTTCTGCATTTGTAGACGGTAGAAAGTACCGGGATAGAAGATTTACAAGAAGGTGAGAGAAAAGTTGCGTGAAGCAGCATTTGTTTTGAATTTGGATACAGGAAGAAGAAGAGGAAATGACGGGAATTGTGTCATGACGTGCGTTGCCGGTTTGATCCAGATATCCCAAATGATTAATTATCATGTAAACAGGGATAACCCTGTTTGCTCACACATGGAAACACATTATTCCCAATGTTTCAGTAACCGGAATATTAACAATAACCTGAAATTTGACTGCATGTAAACGTAGTCACTGATATTAGTCAGTGGACGAGAAGTAAAAAACTCTCATCCCAGTAGGTGCTTAAAACAGGGCAGATGTGATGGTTCCTGATCAGTTGAAGACATTTCTCATCAAGAAAGGTAGAGCTGGTATTGAAGAGCATATTGGTGAACATTGGGATCAATTTTTTGGAAATTTGGGAATTCTCACTGGCCTGGGAAGAGGATATAAAATAAACTATTTACACGGTGCCTCTTTAGGAGCTCATTCCTTGGTGAGCAGGGTCACTGTAATAAATCAAGTCTGCTGATCCCTGGACGAGGCTCAGTGGATGAGAGACACGTCTGAGGAAGAAGAGTGGGATTCCCGCTTTGAGCTTCCCAGTTTACAAGACTGGAAAGCTGATAACCCTCACTCAGGTTGTAGAGCCAGTATCACCATGAGCCAAAAGGCTGAGTTGGGTGATGATGCTACGCAACTCAACGAAGGTGTTAACAAATCACAACAAAAATCATCTGAACGTTTACCTTTAACCCTCCAAATGTGCCCGAGATGGGCAAATAACCTGGATATGCGGCAGAAAGCAGTCGCATTCACATGTTTCCAAACAGACAGAATCAATTTACTGGTCCATATAATCTGGAGTGGATCCAATATATCCTCCTTGTATCTATCCATCATGGAAACTTTTTCTCTAGTTGACCGCTGGAACCAGAACACTAGGATTGTGACCGTGATGGGAATTACTCGGCTCTTACTTGTAGTACTGTTTCTGGATAGCCGACATCTCCACTCTGAGGATCTGCTCCACTTTAGCCGGAAGAGATTTCTCAACGTCCTTCTTGACACGACGCAGCAGGAAAGGCTCGAGCTCTTTGTGGAGGCTGGTGTAACCAGAGTCTCTGCCTTTACCGTGCTCCTCCTCAAACATCTCCCAGGAGTGAAACCTGCAAAAACAGCATCACGTTGTTTCTATCAGCATGCCGGAGAGCTTCCACAGCAAGAACCATGACTAAATGCAGGGCATCCTTCATTTGTATGAAACAGTTTCAATACTTGTCTGTATTTAGCAATCCCTTTCACTCTACAGAAGAACAGCAACAGCTTGGGTTTGATGCAAGTTAGAATTAATAACGCCAAGATTAAAAGCATCATTTACATTACACTGTATTGTATGGAGTAAATGCCTTTATCTGAAATGACTATAGCCAAAATCAAAAAAAGAGGAACACAACTGAATCTAATGGCACTTTTCCACTAGTACCTACTCAGTGCGACTCGACTCGCCTTTAGGCTTTTCCACTACGGGTGGAGGCGTGCTGAGTAGATACTTTTCTGTAACTCTGTTCTGTTTCTGTTCTGTAACTATTCTGCCGAGGTTCTAAACGGCTGAGTCGGCTGTATCTGACATCATCACACTACAGGCACACCGATTGGTCGGGGGGTTGGAGTCAGACGTCTGAGTCAGGAGGAGGAAATCAGAGAAAGAGCGACTCGCGGCTTCTTGTTCATTTTATTCGACAGGCAATGGCAGCAAAAGTCTGTTTGGTGATCCAACTCTGAGGTGCAGATGTTCATAAACCTGGTGCTGAGGAGAGAATTAAAAAGGGATCTAGACAGTGATAAGAAACGACCAGCTCTATCAGGCACTCTGTCACTCGCGAATCCCAGCTGACTTTTCAGCAGCGCCGAGACAAACTAAACTAAAAAAAAAGCCGCTTGAAGATTCTTTCACTCTCATTTTTTAACTTTATATCGAACACAAGCCACAGACCCAGCAGCACATACAGGACTGTCTCAGAAAATTAGAATATTGTGATAAAGTTCTTTATTTTCTGTAATGCAATTTAAAAAACAAAAATGTTATACATTCTGGATTCATTACAAATCAACTGAAATATTGCAAGCCTTTTATTATTTTAATATTGCTGATTATGGCTTACAGTTTAAGATTAAGATTCCCAGAATATTTCTAATTTTTTGAGATAGGATATTTGAGTTTTCTTAAAGGAGCATGAGGCTCCTTTTAAGAAATGAGACTCTCTAGCGCCACCCTTAGCCAACACGGCCGTTGGGGGTACTGCAGCTAACAGCGAAGCCGGCACGGGAGAACGGGGAGAACGCGCATGCAGCGTCATGTGACGTCACATCCGCAGGACAGGGCGGGAAACTCCAGTCACAATTGCAGCAGATTTTGCAGCACACAGTCTGTTCAAGGCAACGGAAAGATACGCTGGAGGGCTCATTCTTTTTGGTTTGGAACGCTTCATCTGACATTATTACTAGAAAACTTAAAACGTATACGATTTTTTTTCATAAATCCTGCCTCAATCCTGCCTCATGCTCCTTTAAGCTGTAAACCATGATCAGCAATATTAAAATAATAAAAGATTTTCTGTAATTGCATTACAGAAAATCACAATATTCTAATTTTCTAAGACAGTCCTGTATATCATCTCCTCCAGGTTCTACATCTTTAGTGTTGTTGTCTTCTCCGTTTAGATCACACAATCAAATACGTCACAGCAGCTTCGTTCCAACCTCCTACTTCTGATCTGGGTGTCTAAAAACTAACGAGGACAAGGAGAGTCGAGTCGCACTGAGTAGGTACTAGTTCAAAAGCGCCATAATAGTAGAGTTTCTAAAGGAAAGCATAATTTTTTTTTAAAACCAACTAAATGATTCTCTAGTAACAGTTAACAGGCTATGAAGCATTTTTTTCATTTTTGGTGAGTAATTCACAGACAGGTTCTTATCAGACCTGTAAACACGGGTCTGAGCTGACCAACTACACACACCATGTGATGCTGCTGTACTTTAGGAAAAACCAAGGTTTTAACATTTGTTAACCTGCCTGTTAAATATTTCATTTGTGGAACATTAACAATTTTCGAACAACTCAGAGCAAGATTCAAAGAACGTTAAGGTCAATATCATAATTGTCTCTGATAGCCCTGCAGACAAGGAGGGAAGCTGAAATAAGTAAAAACTGAGTAAAACTGAAATCAAGTACTTCTCAGGCATGATGAAGCGCAGCAGCGACCACAGCTCCTTCAGGGAGTTCTGCAGAGGCGTTCCTGTGATCAGGAGTCTGTGGCTGGACTTGAAGTCCATCATCGTCTTGTAGAGGAGGGAGTCGTCGTTCTTCAGGCGATGCGCCTCATCCACACCAATGCAGGCCCAGATAACGTTGCCCAAAAATGACTGAGGACAAACGTTTTTTAAATTTGGTTTGTTTTCAGAAGCGTTGCTTGTGAAAGGCTGTAAAGAACATTGATAACACGACAAGAAGATGGCTGCTCACCTTGTCTTTAAGGAGAATCTCATACGTTGTGAGGAGGATGTTAAATTTCAGTCTCTTATTGTGGACATGCATCCACTCGTGCGTTCTGATCTGTTAATGGAAAACAGGCTTTCAGCTCAGACAACAACATGAAACTGCAGCAGCATGCTCGGTAGGGGTGTAACAATATATCGTGCCACAAAAACGTCACGATACGTGTCGTGGAGGTGACAAACTGTAGCTGATATTGGGTTATTAATATGAATATATTGTGTTTACTAGTAACATCCTATTGGTGCAGCGGGATCACGTGACGACCTCGACCCGCGGACCAAAATCTGACTACGCTCAGAAGAAACTAGTACCGTTTTGCGGTCCCGATCACGGGACTCTTGGGGGGTTTTGAGCTCCGAACTTTTACTTCTAAGGTGAGCATGAATCAATGTTTTTTGTGATGTAAAGATTGTGTCGTCCCCAAAGGTGTGAGGATGAAACGATACCGGGGTTCACCTTACGGCCTCAGGCTGGAGCAGGTGAAGCTCTGAGCTCTGGTAGAAGATCAATAACAGTCATGTTGCATTTGGAGTTTGGGACTTTTCATAGTTTTTTTAAAATTTTTTTATTTTAGTTGTTAAATTTCTGGAAAAGAAAAAAGTAACGTCATAATTGAAAGAAACTATTCAGTTTGTGGCTAAATATTTTTCCTTGTATGAAACTGAAGATTCATAATGCAAACCTGACATTTACTTTTAGTTCAGTTTGTGGAAAATGGTTGGCCTGGCTTGCTCTTTAAGGGAGCTTTCAGACCTGTGGCCCGTTTGTTTTGTTCCGATTCAGGGGCTAAATCGATAGTTTGTGGGGTTTGTGTTCACAAGGCAAACGTCTGTACCGTTTCAAAGCTGTTAACAAATGCCATGCGCGAACCAACTGTTCTCTGATTGGTCAAATGAACGCGGAAGGAGTTTCCTCTTCCGCACCCCGGGATAAACAATACGCCCCTTTCAGCACAGCGCAGACTGCAGCCGTTGGCTTTAGGTTGATTTATGGTTCCGCGTTACACCAACGCAGAGCCTACGGCGTAGGGTACGGCGTAGGCTTTGCGTCCATTTAACACGGAACCATAAATCAGCCTTTACCCATTCATGTATGTGCTACCGGCGCAGAGCAGAGCTCAGCGGTGGGCCAGAGGCCGCCTGACGCAGGGTTTGCGCTGGGCAAATCCTGCCCGAATTGAACATTGTTTAATTTCACCGTGCCGCGCTGGGACGACATCTCGGCACGTCCAATAGGAGAGAAGGTGGTGGAGGCTGCACCGACTCCTCTCCTTGCGCCGCGGTCCCACATACACAATGAATGGAGTTGTGTCGGTTGCTGTGTCGATTATGTTCTCACTACAAATAAAAAAAATTAACCGTTTCAGGTGTCGAATAGAATCGGGCCGAGACCACCTCTCCTAGGAGATCTTGGCTCGATTGTTTTGTGCCGTTTCAGAGCGCGATTGCTGTGTTCACATATACCAAACGTTCCGATCTTTAGGGGGAAACGCTCCCTGTTCCGGAACAACTGCTCCAAACGGGACAGGTGTGAAAGCACCCTAAAATTTTAAACAGTTATAAAGCATTACAAACTGTAACAATAAGGCAAACGCACAGCATTGTTTTGTATTTTGTGTCTTTCAAATAAAAGACCATTGTTTCCAGTCATATGTTCCTCATTCAAGGCTGTTAAAAAAAATACTGCTATAATATCGTATCGTTATCGTGACCTCAATATGGTGTACCGTATTGTGCGATTAGTGTATGGTTACACCCCTAATGCTCGGGTGTGAAGGCCTGCAGCACCGTACCATGTTCCTGCTGCTGATGTCTCCCAGGTACACCACCACGTTCATCTGTGGGGCCCACAGCTGGATTTCCCTCTGCCAGGACGTGACAGTAGAGAGTGGAACCACCAGCAGAAAAGGTCCGTACAGCTGGTGCTCGTGGAACATGTAGTTCAGAAAGCAGATGGTCTGGATGGTCTTCCCCAGACCCATTTCATCAGCCAGGATACAGCTGTTACTTCTTGTGGGTGAAAAAAACAGCAGAAAAGAGGAGATGTTAAAGTTACGTTCAGAAGATAACAACTGCAGATAAGGGACTCGGGCATCTCCATACTTGCTCCAGGAGTGGGCCATCCAGTTTAAACTGTCCAGCTGGTAGTCTCTGAGCTCCAGTCCATTACCTCCAATATACGTTGGCTGCTTCTTCATGGGTATAAACCTGGGTCTTTGTTTCAAAACCTAAAAGAAAGAAGAGTAGGTTGACAAGTCAGCATTCCTGTTTGTTTCACAACACAAACTCAGGAGAAGTGATAACAATCTGGCCTCCACTGTTGGTATGTCTGTGAAATGTAAATAAATGCAACATGTAAGGAGCTATTTAAACTCAGAATTGAAGGGAAAATAAAAAGACCACATGTTGAAATGCCAAGGATGTTTTGTTTTTTAACTCACTTCCAGCAGGTATAAAGAGAATATCTCAGTTTTCTTCTTGCTGTTCACCAAGCTCCAATAATGAGATAAACCATATAACTTTGTATGTTTACTAAACAAGCTTAATTTGAATTGTTCTGAAGAATATTCAAACAACCTCCATCAAAGTGAGTCATGTCTGTAATTCAGAGCAGGCCGTCTTCCAGATGGAAAGAGGAGCCACTTGCCAGCCAAAATGTGGAAAGCTTCAATTTGAAAAGAAAAATGTGCCACTTGTGCTCATGAACTGGGTCAAATTACATGTGACTGATCTTTGCAGAAACACAGGAAAGTAGTTGTTGACAAGTGGGACTTTGAGAACTTAACTTTAAAAAATACTTTGACCAAATTACATTTAAAAAAGGGCTACTTTTTTTTTTTGCTCACTTTTTCTTGATTATCATCCCACTGGAATTGAAAAGGTCTGGATATCAGTGTCGTCTTTTTGGTTTATTTCTCTCGTAACTTTCTTATTTTAAACCCAATCATTTTGAAATTCATCCGTAAAACATATATATATTTTATTTCATCAGAAAAGCATACTTTTTTTTTAATACTCTTGTGTCGCTTACAAGTCACCCATCCCTTCCAACTCAAGCCTAAAAGGTTAACTGCTTCCCTTTAACCATCCCTCTTCAATCATGAGCAGAATCCTACTGTTGTGCTTCTATCAGCTAGCTAGAAAGAAAAACGCTGACTGGACTTTAAACTGCCCGAGCTCGTTTGTATTTGGTGCAGCATCACATGTGACAGAGGAAACGTGCCTTGCAGTCTCTGGATGGAATAGTCTTGGACTGGTTTCTGCTCATGTAGTCGTCAATACATTTCTGGAACTTCTTGCCGATCAGACAGCCGTCCTCCCAGCTACACTCCGAGTACGGTAAACCCTGCCATTTGCACAGGTAGTCTGGGTAACCAGCAGCTGACTTCTGGTTCGAATGTCCTGCTCAGAAAGATTCAGACAGACGGGTCAAACAGATCCAGGAGTTTTAGAGATGCTCACAGTAAGCAACTCTGTTCACACAACAATACCTATGATTCGCTCCACAAGCTGATACTGAGAGTGCAAGTCGTCCATCAGTTCTTCTTGACAGTTCAAATACTCCACATCTTCTGGTGAAGCTGTCTTTAACCTGTAGAGATGAGGAAAAAGGTTGATAATAGCAATCTATTTGAGACTCCAGAAGTCAGGATTTATTCTGCACCATTGTGATCATCAGGGATGAGCAACTCAGACACCAGAGAAGAGCAGAACCAGCTACATCGCTCCAGTGAAGCATTCATGGTTTTACTGGGTGCAGTCAACCCTGCTGTACATCTCCAGCAGGATTGACTGCAGCTATATCTAAATGATAACTCGATGATAGGGATGAAACGATTCCTCGAATAATTCGAGTAATTCGATTACAAAAAATGATGGAGGAATGTTCTCTGCCTCGAGGAATGGTTTAATTTTTCAGCTCAAAGAAGGTATTTCTCCCGGACTACGTTTATTGCGGCACAACGCGCTGACGCCACGCACATAAAGGAAGAAGAAAGAGGCAGATATGTTTGGTTTTAACTATGGACGTAGAGGTCACGAATGGAGCATTTCAAGCTGGACACCAAGGCAACACTGTTGCATGTTTCACTGTAAAGCTGGGCATAAACTGTGCGATATTTTAAATTGTTTGATTCAGCCCCATCTCAAACTGCACGACTAGATCGCTGAGTTCAAAAGTTCACAGCCCACGATTTATGGTCTCACACTGTACGACCTGATGCTCTGATGCGACCCGTCTGATCACACTATACGTTCATAGCACTAATTAATGAGATTAACGTTACGGTGCCTTGATAACATAACGTTACCCTGTGGAGGGCTGGATTTCTGTTAATTATGACGACTGTCCATGCAGCTAACGCATTTAATCTGTACAAACACAGAGCTGTAGAGAGATGAGGGGGAAAAATAAAAACGTAATAAAGCTAACTGGGTAGTTGTCAGTTTTAGCTCTGTAGTCATTGATGGATAAAACATCAAGTAGCGCTGGTGGCTAATGTGCTCCAATACAGCAGGGCTCATCATTTTATTTTGAACACTGCCAAAACTCAAAATCTTATCAAGACTTTAACTTAAAACTAAACTAGAACTTAAAATTTGCTTGACACAAATGAAAGTTCATTTGAAACACGTGTGAAAAACACCTAACCTTTTAAGTGATGTGTGTTATCAGGTGTAATGGCATTTTTAGGTTAGAAATAAGAACATTTCTTGGTAAGATGGATCCTTAGTTTTTTGAGTGAAGGCAGTAAATTTGGTCAACTGGTGTAAGTTCAGGGTTTTTAAATGCACAGCCATGAACCTACTGGATTATATAATTTAGTCTTAGTAATGTCAATTAACATCTAACGTCTTATTTTTATTTAGTTAAACACGCAATTATAAATATACATATGTTTTATCAGATTAATCGATGGAATTTTCAGTAGAATACTCGATTACTAAAATATTCGATAGCTGCAGCCCTAATTAAAACCCAGCACATCTGAGGAACAGGAAGAGTTAGATGTCTTTGCATTGGTAGAATGATGCTGAAGATTGAGCTGCCAGGGAGCAGGAAGAGGGGAAACCAAAGAAGAGTTTTATGGATGTGGTAAGAGATATAGATGGCTGGTGTCATGGTGGAAGATGTAGAAGTGTGTAAGATGGAAACGGGCTATCCTCTGTGGCAACTCCTAAATGGAAAAGCAAAAATAAGACGGCTGTTGGACACAGTGAACATATGAGGGTTGTTTGCTGTTGTAGTGATTCTTTATATTTTCATTACTTTCCCCTGATTATAGTTTGAAAATAAAAATAAAGAAGCTGTTTGAGAGTGCCTTTTTGATGTACTGGAGTCTCTGAAAGCGCAGCGAAAAACGGTGCAGGACGTTTCTGCATTAATCACACAGAACTGTGAACTACGTGACTAAGCTCTGTATTAATCCCGCAGAAACCACAGTCTATGCTTCGTTCACTGCCCCAGATCATGTGATCCTGGTCTTTTGATCCTGTTTTGGTTCTGTATGGTTTCTCATTAGGAAAACTCAAGCGGGAGTTTGTTTTACATGAACAAAAGTGTGTAGAAGTAAAAACTCCCTGATCTCCCATCAGTCATGAATGTGGTTGCAGATTTGAGTCTGTGTTTGTCTTCTCAATGTTGTTTCTGCATTTATCTTTGTCCCTAGGAGGAGCACTGAACACCAGCTGAACAGCCGGCAGTGTTAAGAAATTAGGAGTGCTGCATTATGCTGCTCTGTGTTGATACTAAAATATGAAACCGTTACGTTCACGTCCAAGCTGAAGCTCGGCTCTTTTCCCCCTTTTTCTTGAATTCAGCTGACGACACCTGTTCTATTTTTCAACATCATCAGTGGTTTAGCTTCATAGTTGTGACTCCAGCAGCAGACACACCTTTCTTCAAAATGACAGTTGAAGAAGAACTCATAGTTCATATCTGTGCTGGCTCCAAGCAGCGTTGCAGCTGCAGGTCTGGATGGTGCAGTGCATCGTCTGTGGTGTTGAAGAAGGTCGCCGATCTTCCCGTGACCTTTTTTGTAACAAGTCTCAAAGCAACATTTTCAAGTCTTTGTATGCGAACGCAGATCACGTCATGGGAGTAGCGCTGCAGCTATCGAATATTTTAGTAATCGAGTATTCTACTGAAAATTCCATCGATTCATCGAGTAAAACATATTTTTGTTTAGTTAAAGAGCAATTATAAATATACATAAGACGTTAGATGTTAATTGACATTACTAAGACTAATTTATATAATACAGTAGGTTCATGGCTGTGCATTTAAAAACCCTGAACTTACACCAGTTGACCAAATTCACTGCCATCACTCAAAAAACTATTTCTAACCTAAAAAAGCCATTACACCTGATAACACACATCACTTAAACGTATTCTATGCAACAAATCCCTGATTTTGGAAAGCTAGCAAGATTTGAAAGAGGCACCTCTAAGCCCCGCCCATTCGGTCCGAATGAAACGGATTGGTCCAGGACCAGAGGATTGGCAGGAAGGGAAAGAACCAATCAGATGCCTTCATTTTAAACCACACCCCCCCCCCCGCCCTGTCCCATGCGCGCACTCGCTTCCAGCCCCCCCCGTGTCCACTTCCCACGGGTCCTCCTGGGCTCACAGTGTCCCAGTGTAACCCCTCTCCCTCCCCTCTGCCACGGACCCCCAGTATGTAGTTATTTCCAGAGCAACTTGGTCCCCACTGTGTGGGTGAGCGGGGAGCAGAGCCGTTAGTCTGGGCTGCTGCTGCAGGACTCTCTGCCCAGCAGCAGCAGCCCGCAGGGACACGTGGTGCTGGGTACCATTGATGGTGTACACGTTCCTGTAACCGTCTCCTTGTTGATCACAAATGTCGGTAAGAATCCCACATTGAGTGCGTTTAAATGGGAAGTTTAATTCCTCTTTAATTCAGAATTAAAATGAAATCCCATTTAAAATGAGTAAAAATTACCATGTACACGCGTAATTCCGAATAAAAATGGCCATTCCTAATTAAACTTAATTCCGAAGTAAGTGGCTGGTTTATTCCGATTTATAATCCGAATAGAATAATTCCGTGATCATGTATACACTCATACCCCTTTTACACCAAGCTGGTTCCAGGGCTGGTGCTAGTGCTAGAGCCGGTTCGCGGTTGGTTCTAAGTAAGAACCGTTTGCTTTTATACAAGTTGGTGCTGGCCAGAGAGCCACGTCATCACTTTACTGTATACGTCACCACCACTCCCCCTCGTTTTCATCCCCACCCTGATCAGGAAGCTGAGAGCTCCTCTCCTCCTACGTAACATACGCCGTAGGCTCTGCGTTGGTGTAACGCGGAACCAGAACCGCGGGCTGGGAGGCGTCCCCGAGGGTCAAGAATTTTTATTAAATAAATGGATCGAGCGTTGAACACGGCGGTTAAGTTAGCAGACTCTTATTATGACATCCATTTATTTAATAAAAATTCCCGTCCCACGGGGACGGGCAGGGAGCGGGCTCGGACGCGAGGCTGCCGCTCCATCAGTGCCCGCCGATGGAGCGGCAGCCTCGCGGGGAAGCGTTCCAGCCCTGGGACGAGGCTGCCGCTCCATCGGCGGGCACGGAGCCCGCCGACGTTACTGTTGATGGATTGTACCGTAGACCACTGCTGCTTCTGTTTTACATCCATTATTAAATAAATGGATGTAATAATAAAAGAGTCTGCTAACTTAACCGCCGTCTTCAACCATTGTTTAAAAACGGCGCTATTCCGTGTTTATTCTGCTTTGGTTGTTCAGTAAAACCGTCCCCAGCCCCGCCCCCAGCCCTTGACGTAAGCACGTAGCCCCCGACGAAACAGGTTCTTTGAGCTGGCCCAGCTAAGAGTCGGTTCTCCTGTAGCACCAGTTTTGAGAGCCAGGAGCCAGTGCTTAGGCTGTGTAAAACCAAAGAACTGGTGCTAAGTCTGGCTTTAGCCCAGAACCAGCCCTGGAACCAGCTTGGTGTAAAAGGGGTACCATTCCACTTTAAATTAATTCCGGTCTTTCTTTCTGCTCGTTCCCTCACCGTCTGTCTCCATGACGCTTATATTCTGCGCTGGGCTGGTTTTCCAAACAAAGTTTCAAGATGGCAGCACGCAGTAAACGCTGGTCAAGAGCAGAGACCATTTATTTAAAAGGAGCATGAGGCTCCTTTTAAGAAATGAGACTCTCTAGCGCCACCCTTCACCACGACGGCCGTTGGGGGTACTGCAGCCAACAGTGAAGCCGGCACGGGAGAACGGGGAGAACGTGCATGCAGCGTCATGTGACGTCACATCCGCAGCCCAGCGCGGGAAATTCGGGACCGAATTGCAGCACATTTTGCAGCACACAGCCTGTTCAAGGCAAAGGAGAGATACACTAGAGGGCTCATTCTTTTGGGTTTGGAACGCTTCATCTGACATTATTACTAGAAAACTTAAAATGTATACGGATTTTTTTCATAAATCCTGCCACAATCCGGCCTCAAGCTCCTTTAATAAATAGCTTGGAGGACCTGGAAATAATCTAAATAAATAACAGATGGCAGGAAACATAAAAATTGTGGGATTTTCAAAGTTGTAGCGGCTAAGTTTGTTTTTCTTCCGGTAGTTTAACTTCCGGTCCGCCCCCATGGGAACCTTCCCAACCCCCAGACCTGAAGAGGAATTTGATAAAGCCGATCAAACGTGTTTTCCATGTAAACCTCAATTCAGAATTACTATTTCCATGTAAACTCAAAGGAAAATAGTTTAATTCTGAATGATTTCATTCGGAATAATTAATTCCAAATTAAAAAACATCATGTAACCGTGGCCAGTGTTATCTCTGCATTACTCTAGTTACACGTTTGATGCTTCAGTCAACTCCCCCATGTACAAGAAAACAGAAGATCAGGATGACTAGCCCTTTCTTCACGAGTGAAGTTTATTAACCAAATGAGTTAGATCTGTGTTGATGCTTACACGCTCAATTGGTTATTTAGGAAGAAGCATGACAATTACACTTTAACATGTTTTCCGACTGCCAGATGAGACGGCTCTGATCTGACCGAGATGTTCATATAAGGAACTTTTTTTTCTGTTAATCTGACTGAAAGTGCTCCATCTATGCAGCTGATAGCTTGTTGAAAGACCGAACATCAGCAGCAGACTTTAACCTCCCCCCCTGCAGTCTGTAGATACAGGTAGCTCAGTGGATGTGTACATTTTAAAAGGAACCCTGGTTATTAAGACTTGGAGACCCTAATTAGCCACAATTGTTCTCTTATACTAAAATATGTTGTTAGAAACACATAAAATAATCTAATTGCTTTAAAAATCTACAATGTTTATCACATATTTTGACCTGCGGGAGGCACCATGTTCTACCTGCGCAATGCATTCTGTGTGCGCCGTCACCTTAATGTTTTTAGCTGCATTTTCATCTGTGTTTCTGTTGCGCCGTCACCTGTTTAGCTGTGTTTTCATCTGTTTCTGGGTGTCAAAACTGTTCGAGGGCCAGCAGGTGCCACCGTCTGACGTCACTAACCAGAATGCATTGCGGTGTAAACAACAATGGCGACCTACGAGTTAAATTATATTTTCAAATTTTATAAAAACGAAGACATCAAAAACGTTTTTTTATATCACATTGTTATAATTGATACCAACATTTATCTTTTAAGACCTACATGTCTTAATAGGCCTGGTTCCCTTTAAAAAGCAAGAAGCTCACTGCTCACCATTTTTTTCTCTCCTGCTCCTTCTTCTTGAAGTTGTCCAGTTTCTTCATGCCCCTGACGTTCTGCAGCTTCAGCGTGTCCTCCGTCTCCCAGGTGTTGTGAATGTGGGCCCAGTTCTTCCACTTTATCAGGTACTGGACATCACCAGCTTCTTTGCTGGGATTGAAGTTGCTGTTGGGGTCTCCATCTGCTTCAATGGCATACACAGTGGTTGTACTTCCTATTGCTGTTAAGGGGGAAAAAAAAAACAATATGTTTACATATAATGGAACTATGGTCAAATATTTGGGTGCACATAGGAGTCTAAAGTACTCTCAAATATCACCAAATATGAATTCTGCTGACAGCTAGAATGCAGAGAGGATGAAATCAGCATTTGAACAATGAGTTTACCTCGTTTCCTTCCAATCCTTCCTTCCATGACCCGTTCGATTGTTTCAAACTCCTCTTCCTCAGGTGGCGGGACATCTTCCCCCAGAACCTCCACCAGATCATCTGAGTCTGTCTTTAATTCCTCATCCTCCTTATAGCTAACGTTGACGGTGGCCTGCCGGCGTGGCCCTGCAGATGCCACCTTCGCATAATTATCGTTCTCATCCTCAGATGAAGAACACTTCTGGTTCTTCTTTCTCTGGGTGACACTCTTCTTCCCATTCCGAGAATTTACCCTGCAACAACAAGACGAGACAAAGGCATTACACACAAAGCCCTGGATGGATTTCTTCACCCAGAAACAGAGTTTCCATTATGAAATTTTATATCTGTTCATGTTGCATTAAGCTGCTGCTATTCGTTTGTGAGTTTGACTGGATTTCATTCAACTACCTCTTTTGAAGTTAAATTTATTTTTTTATTCTTATTGCACTATTCTGCACTTTTGGTTTTAGTTTACAATTTCATGTTTTTACATTTTATAGCACCAGTGCTGATAAGCTTTGTTGAAATAAATGTCCATGTTGTTCTCCAATGGACAAGAAAAGAAACTTGGGATCATTTAGTTTAAGCCCTTTTTTTTTTAATTCATTGCCAAAATTTATCTGATCAGGAAAAAGTATCAGAAATGTATCGGGAGCCAAAAAAAGTGATCGGATTGGGAAAAATCGGGATCGGCAGATACTCAAACTCAAGTGATCGGGATCGGAACAGGAGCTAAAAAATCCTGATCGGGACGACCCTATCTGTAACGTTTAGTCAAGCGTTAATGTCACCTTGTGAGAGTGAGAAACAACAAAAAAAAAAAACAATACGATTTCATAAAAGCCAACAAAGGAGGTCCTGGATTCATAAAGAATAAAATAAGAGTATTTTAAGAGTCTTTCCCAGTACTCAGTCCATCTCAGTCCACCACCAGTCCAGTCAAACTATTCACAAATCACCAACACTAGGCCTCATCAACCCACAAACCATGTGAGACTACTAAAATATAACCCCCCCCACACACACACACTTTACAATACTTTTACTCTCATAAGTCGGCTAAACAGAGTTTGTGTTGTGCAAGAAATCAATTTCAACACGTAAGCTTGTGAATCAACAGGTCCTGCAACTGATCACTGTAAACCGTTTTATGAGCTTTCTTGGATGTACAACTTTAAACACACACGATCCAGTTGGTCCAGGCAGACGGTTTTACACGGCGCAGCAGATTAGAAGCAGGGCAGGATCAGTCAAGTACTGTGTAAGTCTACATAAATATGTCGTTCCTCAGCTTTGTGACTCATTTCAGCTCTCTTTTTTCATCTTACCGTCTCTTACCCTGCACCCATTGAAATCAAAAAACTAACCAGGCAATAACAGTGGCAGGTAAGAGATTGTGGGCTTGTCCCAACATGCAGCACATTATTACAAACATCCATCTGTTCTCTACCCGTTCAATTGTATACTGGGTCACGGGGGTCTGCTGTAGCCTATCCCAGCTTATTACAGGCAAAAGGCAAGGGCAAACCAATGAGCTGCATGAAAACTCTTTAATTTCAGTTATTTTTTCTTTGGCAGGGAGACAACCATCCACAGAGATGTAGCTAGAACTGTCAGAATACAATCTCAGTGTTTGTAACTGCAGGTGTTTTTCATGTCTCCATCTACTGAAAGCTTTTCAATGGATGGATGGATCTCTCTCCGCAGGTGGTCACACCCTGAGGATGTACGGGTCAGATGGGTTGTAGCTTGCTGCAAACCAAGCATCTTTTTCTGCTGTGTTTAGCAACATTTCAGACACTTCTTACAATACTTTTCAAGAAAGCAGTGAGGGAGCGGTCAAAACGACTGCCTCACACTTCTTCCTTACCATAATACAGCAGCAGGACTGCAGACAGACTACAAATTTAGCACCTGCCAGTTTGACCTCCCCAACGCTGAGACGATCACCGTTCAGACATTATTAGGATGGTGTGAAAGAGAGGAGCATGTTTCACTCCTTAATATGTGCAAAAAACACTACATACACTCATGACCAAAATTAGCACCCACACTTTGAATTCTTTGCCGTTTTGTGTAAGAACTTAATAAAAAATCACCTGATCCTAGTGGGTATTAGTATCAGGCAAATAACATTGCTTTTTTTTACAATGTTATTATTATACAGTGTTTCCCTACCATTCACTAGCTAATACAACCTGCCTAGTCTATAAAACCTGCATCCATGCCATCATACCTCAGGAAAAAGCACTAATGTAAGCAGCCGTCATAAGCAATGTTCCCTCTGTCATAAGCAATGTTCCCTCTATGCGGGCAGTGCGCGATTGCGCACTGCCCGCATATTCTCAGCGCACAAGAAAATCTATCCAGCGCAGTGCTTTAAGTGGGCCGGTACGCACCGGTACAGAGTTCCCCCACTCCCCACGCAACGTACGTGCGCATCGCAGCGTACCCTACGGCGTAGGCTCTGCGTTGGTGTAACGCGGAACCATAAATCAGTTTACGGATGTCCCGCGAGTCGAGAGGAGGAGAAGTATTCAAGGATTTGGGGAATACAAGGAGCTGTGGGGATCCCGTACACGAGAAAGTCTGAAGCCTCTGCTAAAAGCTGTCCATACCATTGCTGTGTATACCAGCAGTACTGGAGTTGAGGGGGGATGAGGGGGGATGGCATCCCCTCATGAAATAAAAACGGTCAAAATCCTCCCCCCTGTAAAACTGCCATCCCCCCTTTCCATCCCGTCATTTCATCAATGAATGTGGTTTTACTGCTATTTCAACATTTAGAGTCATCACCAGAAAAATAACACCAGAAAGATATGTTTTTGACAATTTTCATCTGTTTCAAGTAAATTTTCACTTGAAATAAGTAGAAAATTTTGCCATTGGGACAAGATGTATCATTTATCATTACAAGCAAAAAAAATCTTGTTCCACTGGCAGATTTTTTTCTACTTATTTTAAGTGAAAATCTACTTGAAACAAGTTAAAATTGTGTTTTTTTTCCCAGTGACGAGTCTTGTTTTAAGTGTAATGAGATTTTTTTTACTAAAATGAGACATTTTAAATAGAAATAAGACAAATATTTTTTGTTAAGATTTTGAGTTTTTGCAGTGATCCATTTTACTTATCTTGTGAAGGACAGAGTCATATTGATAAGTTCAGAAAACTGTTTTTTATTGTTGTGTTTTGATGTATTTGATGCTCACAGTAGTCCTCTGTTTGCTCAGGGAGCTTATTTTTTCATGCCCAGATACATGAAAAATTAGAGGGAACATTGGTCATAAGCATTTCACTGCTACTGCATTCTCTCTCTCGACTGTGTTGTACAAAGGTTATTGCTTTTCCAGTAGCCAAAACTCGAAACACGCAAGAGGGCAGATATTACATGAGGCTGTTATTCCAGTAAAATAACTCTAGAGGATTTTGTACTAAATGGATGCAACTTCACCTTCTAGCCCCACCACTCAACATAACCAGGGATAGATATCAGAGCTCCTAAACACAGATGATGTGAAAGTCAGTTTTTCAAACGAGATCTTGGGAAAAACGAAATATCCTCTCTTCAAAGTGATGGAGCCTGAGCTTGTGTGTGAGGTTGAGACAGTGAGCGCTTGATGATGCTTCTTAAAAAGGTAAAGAAACAATCCTTCAAATAAAACTGATGAAAAACTTGTGTGTTACTTTTACTGCACAGGCAACACACCAGGATAACGCTAGAGAAGATATTGACAGGTGCCGTCACGTCTGTTGCCAGGTCTGTACGGTGTGTTTCTGTCATCCAAACATCTATTTCACAAAGCAGGCTTGTCCTCAACATGTTCACTTATGGATTCCAATGACACAACAAAAAAGAAAGGCAGAAGCACAAAACCAACACCAGAAACAAATCAAGATCGCTCAGAAAATAATAGCTGTCATTTCCTACAAGACAGGATTCAAACTCTCAACAACAAATACAGTCTCACAATTCAGTTATTTCATCACAAAGTAAAAAAAACAAAAAAATGATATAATTGATCAAAATTCAGGTTTGTTGCAATTTTCCAACTTCAGTCAGCAACAAACCTGTTTTTTTTTTGTGTGTGAAACGATGACGCATTTTCCAACAACCCTTTAATGGCAGTTGTCTACTTACTTGTTCTGAGGTTTTCTGCTTTTGAACTTGTGACTAGGCTCGTAGTCAGATGCCGTTTCGTTGCTGTTGTCCTCTGCTGATGAATCGGATGCCGAGTCACTCTCAGATCCAGAATCTGATCCGGAGTCAGAGGAGCCAGAATTTCTTCTACTTTTGGATCCACTTGATGAATCAGATTCATCACTGCTTGATGAGTTCTAAAGCAAGATGATGGTAAAACAAAACAATCATGAGCCAGTGAAAACTAGATAAACCAACAGCAGCTCAAGTTGGCGATGGGGTTCTAATGAAACAGCAAGGAGGAAAAAGGGTATTGCGTGGGCAGCTGGGAACACACCTCGCCAGATCCACTGTTCGAGGAGCCTCGTCTCTGTTGCTGTTGCTGCTGTTTCCTGAGCATAGCAGATCGTTGTACTGCAAGGATACTGGGGTTGGACTTCCAGAACTGTAATCAGTTAATGAATGGACAAGTCAGCTACAGGCCGGAAAACTCGAGCAGCCCAAGAGACAAGACTCAAGAGATAGAAGAGTTCCAAGGCACGTCCCTGATCCAATCCAACAATTATCCTTAAAAATAAATGAATAAATCAGAAGCCAAAACAGTCAGGGACTTGCTCTGGAAGTGAAGAGTATTGTCATTTAGACTGCTTGAGTTAGAGGAAGAAAAAAAAAAAACGAAAGCGCAAGAAAGGTCAAACTACAAGCAATTTTATAAAATCAGTTATTCTGACTTTACACAAGATTGTAAGTAAATAAATACATCTAGCATTAATGACTCTATAAACTTGCAAAGTCCCATCCCGCGGCTGCAGCTTCAACCATCAGCTACCACAGGACTCGGGCATTACTTCAACACAGAGATTAAAGCAAAACAAATATTTTTGACTGAAATTTTTTTTCATGCCAGTTCATATTCCCCCAGTTCCATCTCTGTGCTGCACCACTTTAAGAACGGCCCCTTTTCTGCCATGCGGTCGCTTCCCAAAGGTTTCAAGTAAAAAAGTTAAATTCTGTATTAGCCCTTCTGTTTTCTAATACAGCATTTAAAAGTGTAAGACTTTAACCCTATACTTTAACACTATTTAAATACTCGAGACCAACAGCATTTTATAGGAGGAAGGTGATTTGCTTTCAATTTTTAGTCCACATCAATTGGTGCAGTACTCTCATTAAAGCGTTTGGCCTGTTCTCCTAGATCCGAGTCAACCTGGTAAGCTGCACTTCTTCATCCAGTTGACCAGCTGCTCTGATGTCACTGCATTGGGCAAGGCTTTGGCCAAGGTGATGAATGAATGAATGCATCCTGGACTGTTTAATGGACCATCAGTGATGGTGTTAGTGCAGACAAAGAGATGATGATGTTATGCCCCCCGTGGGCCTTTGCAATGCTTTGTTTTAATGAAACAGTCAGATTCCCCTGGTCCGCACCAGTTCTAAGTTTAGCTGCTAGGCGCCAGCCGAGGCAACCCGCCGGGGGGCCCCGGCGAGCGTCCAGAGTCACCGCCGCCGACCGCGATCCCCCCTGACGGGCCGCCTTCCGCGCGGCGCCGGACACCGCCCCGCGAAAACCCTCGCCCAACGCCGCGCGAACGCCGCTGGACGGAGGCCCCGCGAGGCGGGCCGAACGCCACGCCTCCGGCGGCGGGGAGAGGAGGGCGGCGGGGCGACTGCTCCCCCAGCCCAGCCCACTTCAAACCCCAGCCCGACCGACCCCTTTGTCCAACACGCCCTCCTCTGTTTCTGATTGGCTAATACCAAGCCTCTGGCTCACTTTATTGGTTTACAACAGTGTCAGTTTAATGCCTAACATGATAACGCACGTGCAAATGTTTTTTTTGTTCTCTTTTTTTCCCTCATTTTCCAACTGACGGAAATCCGTCTAGAGACAGAGAACTTTAATCCCTGTCAACACAAGTATGAAAAACTAAACCGGCATTAAACATGGATCCATCCTCTTTACAAACTTCCGATGGAGACAATAGGCGCTTTTGCATTAGTCTCACTTCTCCCCGGTTCTACCCGCTATGGCCCCGTATTGCGCTTTCGCACTAGGGCTGAGACGTGTAGAGCCGCTCCAAGTCGGTACTTTTTCTGTAACCATTTCAGCCAGGTTCTTAGCGGGCTGAGAAGGGACTATTTCTTTTTTTTTTTTTTTTACCTTGTCTGCACACATATTATTGATTGATACCATGACGGTAGAAACCAAAAGTGTATATATGTGCATTATTACTATATGTAATATATACATATATATATACGCACACATATGCGTACACATACATAAATATACACATACAAACCCAGTGTTTTTTTTATTTTGTGTTTTTTTTTTTTTTTTGGGGGGTGGGGGGGGGGGGGGTGACGACATCCACTGCCAATCCAGGAAGCAGGAACACACGGAGACACACGTCAAGCACTGGAAATCTGCAACAAAAAAACCACAAACAAAGCACGAAACCGGCACGGAGCCATCCAAAACACGAACAGCAATCGACCTAAATCTTGAGATCTGATCGCAGTCTGAGCTAAGCTATCGCTACCGCTACCTAAACCCAAAAACTAGAGAGCCAGCATGCAGGTGAACAAGCCAGTGTGTATGTCTATGTGTGTGTGTGTGTATGTATATGATCATGCATGTGTGTGTGTGTGTGTGTGTGTGTGTGTGTGTATGTGTGTGTGTGTATGCATGTGACTAAATGACTATATGTGTGTGTGTGTGTATGTGTGTGTGTGTGTGTGTGTGTGTGTGTAGAAGGGACTATTTCTGACGTCACCACCCTCCTCGCCACTGATTGGTCGGGGGGCGGGGACGTCACCACCCTCCACGCCTCTGATTGGTCGGGGGCGGGGCCGTCAGACGTTTGAATCAGGAAGCGGGAGTCAGAGCGAGGCGACCACATCCATGGAGGCGACCCGCGGCTCGCAGCGATTTTATTATAAAGCGCAAAACGTCTGTTTGGTGATCCAACTCTGAGGTGCAGATGTTCATAAACCTGGTGGCTGTCGAGAAAAAATTAAAAAAGCGATGTAGACGGGCTGTTTTACTCTCAGCCGCTCCCGGCTCCAGCTGATTTCTGATCAGCGCTGACATGAACAAAGGTGTTGCGCAATCGAGTACGTCACAGCAGCTTCACCCAAACCTGCCCGCTTCTCCCCTGGCAATGCGAAAACACACAGTGGAACCGTGTAAAGCCGCGCCGAGCCGAGTCGGGCCAAGTAAGTCCTAGTGCAAAAGCGGCAAATAATATTGTGATTTTTGGCCAAAATAAAGTATGTCCTTGTTGCTGTATCCAACTGCAAAGTACAATTTGATTTGATCACTGAGTGCGCCATTTATGTCTCAGATATGAATAGGGTTGCAAAGGGGTGGAAAATTTCCGGTAAATTTCCGGAAACTTTCCGGAAACTTTCCATGGGAAGTTAAGCTTGGGAATTTTGGAAATATTCCAAATTGGAAACTTTCCATGGGAATTATGGGAATTATGGGAATTATTGGGAATTTATGGGAATTTATGGGAATTTATGGGAATTAACTGGAAATTGGGGGTAATTTAAACAAACTGTATCATATCCAAACATAAATGTAAATATTTATTTTGTCATAAGCAGATATCCATGCAAGATAATACTAAAACATTACATTTCAACAGATTTATTTGAGTAGAACTTTAGTTTTTATTCTTGTATGAACAATTATTTTAATGAACAACAAAAACATGAATGTTGAGTAAATACTAACTCACCCACTCCCCCACCCAATCAAAAAGTAAAATGACCCCACCCCCCCCCCCAAAAAAAAAAAAGTCCCATTCAAAATGTTAAATAAAAGGAGCCCCACTCCCTCCAAAAAAGTCCCATTCAACATGTTTTTTTTATTTAATATTTGCAAGTTAAACATTAATACCATTATAGATCAAATATATTTACCCCATAATATTATCAAAACTTACTTGACTTTATATAGTCCGTGGGCTCAAATGTGTGGCTTCAATAGTCTTGTGCTTTGAGCTCAAATGTGTGGCCTCCAGGCTTCAAGAAATCACCTGTGCATGTGATGGTGGAATGCACAGTGCATGTAGGGGGTGTGGCCTCAATAGCCCTGCAGTAAGCAATGTGCTGTGTGCAAGTGATTGAGGAGTGTACTTGCATTAAATCTGGTTGTTTTAGCCAAGACTATGCTACAATATATTTCCCCCAACTATATTTAAGTTCCCTGTTAAGGGCCAACCTTCAATTCTGTAAATTTCTTATTTATTCCCGTTAATTCCCGTTAATTCCCATATATTCCCGTTAATTCCCATATATTCCCGTTAATTCCCATGGAAAGTTTCCAACTTTGAAAATTCCCGGAATTTTGCAACCCTAGATATGAATCAATTGTACTGTGACCAACGACATCTGTGATCATAATCACTTAAGTAGAAGTGGGCTAGAGTTTCAAACAGGACAACAGCTGTCAGAATATTCCAGTCCAGGTGGAGCTGCCGACCCACCATGAGATCCCAATACCAGCCACCTGTCTCTCGGTGAATGTCAAGAATTTCTGAATTCTCTTTCTGTGTTTTGCAAGTTTATAATTTCAAAGTTTTCTAAAAAGAAATACCACATTTATAAAGATGAAGTATTACGGTGCATCTGAAATGCCATACTAAACAGTATATACTAAAAAGTATACTTAAGTTCGGCACACTTTTGAGTAAATATCAGTAGTATGCATTAATTCGGACGTACTATTAAGAGCCACACAGCACTTCCTGCTGTTGGGAGGAAGTGACGTGTCACAGCAGCAGTAGCAGCTGTTACCATGGTAACAGCAGCAATAGCAGTACCGCTCCGCTATTTCCCGTTCATCCTGGCCGAAACAAGATGACATTATATAATATTATTATATACGAATATTATAATATTAATATTATATAATAATATTATTATACTTTATATTATACTTATGACATATACGTATCACTTAGCAACCAAACACTGCTGCTTTGCATTGTGGGAAGTTTCTGCTTAGCTAGTGTCCATCAATCCACACTAATACAATTCTCCAGAATGATTATGGATAGTACATACTAATGAGTACGTACTAATGTTTTGGACGCACATAAAAATCATACTGTTTTTGCTCCTCATTAGGGTTGAAGTTTGGAATTTCGGACTCAGCCTTAGTTTTTATACAGAAGTTTACCTCCCACTCTGCCCAGAGTATTTTTTCCCTCTTAAGGCTGAATTAAGGTTCTGCGTCACACCAACGCAGAGCACTTGTGGTCACCGTGACGCCGTCGTGAACCCTTCCGACTTCTCCGTCACTCCATTTCGTCGCGGTGCAGTACCCCCCGCAACAGCTAGTTAGCTATCTTTTTCTGAATGGTTTATCCGACTTTTTCCAGTCACAGTGAATCAAAGAGATAAGGACAACAATTGTGCAAAAAAAACGGAAACCGGAAATGTGTTGCTTCCAGGCGAACCAATCACAGCCCTCTTCATCTGCGTGTGGTCTGCGTCGCCTCGACGCGTAGTTACAATTTTCGGGGGGTGCACGTCAGTGACGGCGTGTGGTCTGTGTCGACGCGTACCACACGCCGTAGGCACGGCGTCGTTTTGACAGAACCATATTTCAGCCTTTAATTGGCCCTAAGAATCACAACATAACCAGTCCTACCTCAGCTCCATCAATGTTGGACTTGTTTTGTTGTTCCACCTTCTCGTTGGATTTCTCTGTCTCTGAATCTGACTGGCTGCCAGAATCTGAGCCACTTCCTGAGTTGCTGCTCCCTGACTGGCTGCTGCTGCTGCTGGATGAGCTGGAACTGGAGCCAGAGCCCGAAGCCGAGCCAGAGCCAGAACCGGACTCATCTTCAGAATTACTGTCACATGAAAGACAAAAAGTTATAAACAACCTGCATTTTAGGCATTCATCATTCTCAAATCCTAAATATTTAAACACATTCAAACCTTTCATAAGCTTATTTTTTAAACTGCTACAAACACGGTACCACACGAGATGACTGGTGATAGAAGCATCGGTCTGCTCAACTCAAGAGTGTTGAATGATATATATTCAGTTTTTTTTCCTGAGTTCCACAGAAATATGAAACACCTTTCACACAAACACTGCAAACATCCTCAACATTAGCTTGTCACCAAGATCTGCACAGCTCTGTTGATGACACAGGTACTTTTATCACGGTGTGCTGAAGCAGGGTAGCATCTAAAACATGCAGGACAGGGGCCCACAAGGACCAGGATTGAGAAACACTGGATTAAGCCAACATCACTGTGGGCTTTCAAAAAACATAGAAGTGTTGTAGCATCAGAGGATGACATGCTCCGCCATGCTGAATCTGACACACGCATGTACAAGCTTGTACAAGTATTTGGCTCCATTTAGAGCCACTCTTGAGCTTTAACACCCCCCCCCCCTCCTTTACTAAACTCTGAGCTCCACAATGTGGATGCTTGATGCTACAGCTACTTTCATTTCAACCCCAATGATATGTGCAACTGCACAGACATCAACTGATATCAACTTTGATTGTCTGACAATTTACCTAGTTTTCACAGATTTAGTAAATCTTATTGTTTAGTGCACAACTCAGCACTGTAAAACACAGCACATCGTCAGATGGGAGTCTTTATCGTTTTAAAAGCCACGTGACACTGGAAACTAATGGGAGATATAAATGTCTTTGAAAGAAGACGTCTCTGAGTAGTCTACAGTCTACAGTGAATATGCAGTTTTAGAAACACAGCAACTACCATTAGTATACTGTCAACTGGATCACAACCTAGCTTGTTAGGATGTCATTAAATAACTAAACACTGATGTGCATTAATTCATTTTGCATTAATTTTGACCCAATGCAGTTTCACACATCATCATTTCACTTTCAGTCCTAGTGTCTCTGCGACAGGTGGCAAGGCGATTTTACCTTGATTCTCCACTGCTGTTGCTTACACTTTCGTCCTCGCTGCGTCCAGCCATGTCAAAGTCCAAGGTACACACCGGACAACCTGCAGCGCAGTGTTGTACGTGATTAACCTGTGAGACGAGAGAGTTTGTACATAAAGTTTAGAACTACAGAAAAAAAAAAATCAGGACTTGTTTCATTGTTCAGCTCTCCTCCAGTGTGCAGGATGGGTGGCTGCATGTTGAAATCTACTTGAACAGTTTCTTTTTCTCAGCGGGAAAATGTTGTGGGCAGAACTAACATTTTCACATTGTACAACTCTGACTCATTTCATGGTTACACAACAAACCATGTTTCCTCAATGACTGACATACTCTATCAGTCATTGAGGAAACATGGTTGAGAGAGACACAAAAAAAAGAGATGTGAAGAAAAATATGGAGAGAACCCCCAAAAAATAAACTAACAGGTAATGCTTCAGAATCAAAGAAGACCGATATGGGGGAGGGTAATACAGACGAACCACAAAAATCTAAGATTTCACAGTGGCATTTCACTTTTTTTTTTAACATTTCCCTGTTTGTGTGCAGCTGACAGAATGAAAGCGAACAAATTAAAACTATACCATTAGATGATTTCAACCCAGTGATGTCAATACGTCAATTGATTTATTTTATGGGAAAAATTGATTACTGCAGGTAGGTAAGAAAAAAAGTTGAATTTTGTTCTTTTGCACTTAAATATTTTTATTGTAAAAAGATGACAACATTGTGTGCAAAAGGCACTGCAACTACTAAGTTATAAGAAACTTGTATTTTAACATTCTTGCCAAATAACTGATTATTTTTTAGTTGCTCTTGAGCTTTGTTATTGTTTTGAGTGCAGTAATGTGATATTTGACCTGTATGCACTTTAAAACACACGTGTATGTGACTTTTTTTTTTATATAAATTTTTAATGATTGTACTTTAGAAAACAGGCTCAGTGCAGCCGTTACTACAATTAAGAAGTGATTTGAATCCTAACAAGTAAAAGACCTGATATTTCCTACTAAATATCGGTATTAACTCTAACTTTTTCCTCACAGACTGCATTCTTTGTTATTCTAAAACAATAGTAATAACGCTTTCTTTGCCAATTGAAAATTTGTTTTGTTGTTGTTTTGGAAAAAGCAAAGCGTGATGACATAATCTAGTAATAAGATGCTAAAAAACTAATTTACAAAGTTGACTACTTTTCAAAACCACAAATTATTTAAAGAAAATAATGGTCTTGATTTTTTTTTTGATTCCGAGGTGCATCATAATGTAAAACTTGGTGGAGATCAAGGTGAAAAAAAAAAGTGTGATTACTGATCTGGGTCTGTACTGGCAGAGAACCCTTCAAGCATAAGCAGCTCACGCTGGGTGGCACAATTGTTTAAGCAGGCATGTACTGAGGCTACAGTCCTCCTGCAGCGGTTGCAGGTTTGAGTCCCGGCCTGGCACCCTTGGCTGCATATCGTCCCCATTCTCTCCGTCTCTCTACCCCTTTCCTATCCACAAATTGAATAAAGGCCACCAGTTCTAAAACATGCAGGCCAGGGGGTCCTGAGGACCAGGGTTGAAGACCCCTGCACTACAGCCACAAAAAAAAAAAAGCATTAGCGGGCATCACGGTGGCTTGGTGGTTAGTACTGTTGCGTCACAGCAATTCAGTTCAATTTTTTTTATATAGCGTCTATTACAACAGAAGTTGTCTCAAGGCGCTTTCCAGAGACCCGGAACATGACCCCCGAGCAATTATTACTAGGTCTGAAACGATTCCTCGAATAATTCGATTACAAAAAATGATGGAGGAATTTTCTCTGCCTCGAGGAATGGTTTAATTTCTCCAGCTCAAAGCAGGTATTTCGTCCGGACTAGGTTTAATGCGGCACAACGCGCTGACGTCACGCGCGTAAAGGAGGAAGAAAGAGGCAGCGGATTTGTTTGATTTTAGTAACATGCCATGCTCAGGCAGTCTGCAATGGCCCAGACGGGAGACACATGTAGCTCAGTGCTTAACTTTTATTTTTAATCCACACTATATTATTCTGGTCCGTTCTCCTATATGTTCCCCCTCTAACCCGGTACTTACATAGGTTCCTCTAAACATCTGTTCCCGCTACAGTTTTAACTAAAAGAAAATGTGCTCCAATACAGCAGGTCTCATAATTTTATTTTGAACATTGCCAAAACTCAAAATCTTAAAAGACTTTAACTTAACTGGAACTTAAAATTCGCTGAAAAACAAATGAAAGTTCAATTGAAACACGTGGGGAAAACACCTAACCTTTTAAGTGGTGTGTGTTATCAGGTGTAATGGCATTTTTTAGGTTAGAAATAAGAACATTTCTTGGTAAGATCCTTAGTTTTTTGAGTGGAGTCAGTGAATTTGGTCAACTGGTGTAAGTTCAGGGTTTTTAAATGCAAAGCCATGAACCTACTGTATTACCGGTATATAATTTAGTCTTAGTAATGTCAATTAACATCTAACATCTTATGTATATTTATAATTGCTCTTTAACTAAACAAAAATGTTTTATCCGATTACTCGATTAATCAATAGAATTTTCAGTAGAATTATTCTTTTTTTTTGCACATCAGCATCAAATTATTATCAGTATAAGGACTTTACTTTAAAACGATTGTGCAAACGACTGCGTCTATTTCAAAGAAGGAACCACAGACTTGGAAGAAATGGTGTCTTTTGTGGAAGAGGAAAATCTTTCTGATCTTCCTCATTGTTTCCTGAGAAACAGCAAAACCTCTTTGAATGGCAGCAGATGGAACCACCGATAGCCCTGCAGTCACCACAACTATACTATACTATACCTGACAGCTCCTCTTCCACAAAAGACGTATGTGCTCTTCGGGTTAGAGTTCTCATAAATTACGACTTTATTCTCGTGATATTATGACTTTATTCTCGTAATTTCCAATATTTCTTTTTGTCTTAGTTTGGCCCTAATACTCCGTCGTACAAAACAGGGTTGTTTGGTGTCAAAGGTTTTGATTTTGATGTGAAAGACCACCAAAATGTCCCGTCATACATTGAAAAATATAGATTTTTCCAAACATTTATAGTTGAGCCGCTTCTCAAAGTTGGACAAGTTGTACTGTAACATAATAATAAAGGGTCATGTCCTGCACCAGAGTGGGAGCAGCGGATCGGGGAGCCTGGCCGTCCCGGGGAGCCTCTCTGAGTTTAGTTTAGTCCGGTCATGACATCACAAAAAAAAGAATAAAAATAAGACAAACATCAAAATAGCTGTTACAAAATTAAAAAATAAAATAAAAATGACAACAAGGAAACGAATACACTGTTCAAAGAAAACATTACAAAAAAGTTTCCAATATACAAATAACATCTAGATCGAAAAAGGTGTAGGCTGAAGCAAAGCTTATTCATTACCTACCCTAAAAAAGGATTATTTTAAAGCAATGAAATAAAGCAAGAAGTAAGAGATAAGACTACCAGTAAAACAAATTGCCTCCATGGGGATAACAAAGATTCCCCGAGAAATAAGAAAGAAAAAAGGTACAGTCTACATGTTTCCTTCATCCTTGAATAATCAAATCAAATCACCAAATAAATGAATAACCAAATCAACATAGCAAGCATCACCACTCATTACTTTGGTATTGAGAAATCATCCTTCTTTTCAATGTTTTTTTAAATAAGGTTAAGGTTCTACTTGATTTCAAATCCCTCTCCAACTTATTCCACACATCCATCTCAGTTTGCTGTTGGTTCTGATTGTTTATTTCCTGTATCTCTCTCCCCTCTGAGGTTGTAATGGCTTTGTCTTAAATTAAACATGTTTTGGATACAGTCTGGCAGCATGTTCTTGTTGATTTTGAACATAAGCTGTGCAGTTCTGAAGTCCACCAGTTCGTTGAATTTGAGCTCATTTGTATCTATAAATAATTGGTTGGTTGGGTGTTTGTAATCCACTTTGTTTACAAGTCGCATTGCTTTTTTTTTTTGGAGTAAGAATATTGGTTTCGTGATCGTCTTAAATGTGTGTCCCCATACTTCTATACAATGTTATATATGGTTTTATTAAAGATCAATACAGGAGTTTTTAGTGAGTTTAATGTTAGAATATTTTTTAAATTTATATAGAATTGCAATGGTTTTTGATATTTTTTTTTTTTTTTTTTTTTAAAGAAGTTGACGTGAGGCTACCAGCACAGCTTATCAATCAATCAAAATGTATTTGTATAGCACCTTTCATCCAGGTACATGAAATACAAAGTGCTTTTTGACTGAAAAATAAGCACAATAAAAACTGGGAGACCAATGCACACTGACATACAATATAGTTAATTAAAATGAAATAATGATAAAAGTTCAAGAATTAAGGATAAAAAATAATCAGTCCACAACAATAAAATATAATAAAAAATATCATTTTTATATTGCTCTTTTTTTTAATTATTTAGCTATTTATTGGTTATTTTTCCTTTTTAGGATATCCTATTTTTTTTAAACCTTTTCATACTTCGTGTGTATTGTGTAAAATTGTTGAGTGTGTATGTTTGCTGCTGCACAAGTAAATTTCTCCTTTGTGGGATTAATAAAGTTTATTCTATTCTAATAATAAAAACATTACAAGAAATAGATAAAGAAATAAAACAAATACCTCTAAAAAATGTTTAAACAGAATAAAACTATACAATTTTATGCTACATAAAAGCCAGACCAAAGAGATGAGTTTTTAGTTTAAAAATGTCCACATTTCCAGCTCCTCTCCGGCTGTTCCACAGTTTGAGCATCGTGGCTAAAAGCAGCAAATGTTTTAGTTTTACTCTGGGGAACAGCTAAAAAGGAAGAACCTTCCTGGTTCATAGAATAAAAACATCTCTGAAATATACTCTGGTGCAAGCCCATGTAGCGCTTTATAAACTAATAAAAGAACTTTAAAATCAACACGAAAACTAACAGGTAGCCAGTGTAAGAATTTTAAAATGGGCCTAATGTGTGCTCTTTTGGTCAATAACCACTCCAAGAAACTTATGAACTAAACCCCTCCAGGTGAGCCCGGCCAGGTGAGCCCGAACCAGCAGCAGCAGCGAGGCTGCTGCGGCCTAGCAGGCCGGCGCGGCTCCGCGGGCTCGCCTGCACGCAGCGGCCCGCGGAGCCGCGCTGTCGTCGGGGAGCGGCTGTAACAGAGTCCCGGCGCCGCCGGCGGGGTGGCGGTAGCCCCCGCTAGCTAACCGCGGCTAGCGGGGGCTACCGCCACCCCGCCGGCGGGGCAGCGCGGCCCGGCCGCTGCGAGGGCAGCGCGGACCGGCACCTCCTGCGCGGGTTCAGGCCCCCCCTGGAGGAAGAAGCGAAGCAGCTCCATCTTGTTTTTTTTACCCACTTCTCGCGGTATTTTCCCCCACGTTCACCACGCTAGCCCCGCTAGCCCAGCCCGCTACAAGCCCCTTCCAGCGGCCGCTGCTCGGTGTTTTTACCTGTAGCCGGAGCGGGAGCGGGAGCTCTTCGTCCCGCAGATGTTGCGTGTGTCCCCCCCCCCGCCTTGGCCGCAGCTATAAAGTCGCTCCGCTGCTAAAACCCGCTTCTTCTTCTTCTTCTTCCTCCGGAAAACTCGAGGAGCGGGGCTCGGATCTTCCTCTCCGAAAACAATAATCCGCCGTGGCCACCGTGGTCTGCGTTCAGCGTGAGAGCAGAGTCAGCAGCAGCGAGCCTGGAGCAGAGCGGGCAGAGCCAGAGCGGGGAGAGCGGGCTGCTCGAGCCGGAGACGCCGCACCGCCATGACGCTGGAAACCCCGGGCTGTGACGTCACCCTGACGTCACCGCCACGCTGCTCCGGCCGCGGCTCATGGTTCACGCTGCTGGGACAAGAAAACTTTGTTTAAAACGGTGTTTTACTCTACGACGGAGTATTAGGGCCAAACAAAGAAAATTAGAATAAAATCGTAATTTTATGAGAATAAGGTTGTAATATTACGAGAATAAAGTCATAATGTTGCGAGAATAAAGTCGTAATATTATGAGAATAAAGTCGTAACATTACGAGAATAAAGTCATAATGTTGCGAGAATAAAGTCGTAATATTATGAGAATAAAGTAACATTACGAGAATAAAGTCGTAACATTACAAGAATAAAGTGGTAATTTATTAGAATAAAATCGTAATATTACAAGAATAAAGTGGTAATTTAGTTATATTTATATATTTATAATATATTTAATATTACGACTTTATTCTCGTAACATTACGACTTTATTGTCGCAACATTATAACTTTATTCTGGTAATTTTACGACTTTATTCCGGTAATTTTACGACTTTATTTTCATATTATTATGACTTTATTTTCGTAATTTCCTTTTTTTTTTGTCTTAGTTTGGCCCTAATAGACCCCTTTCCAGCCTACGTCATCACAGGATGCGCGCGCATTGTTGCGGCGGAAGTGCTGAAGAAGTTGCATGAGTTTGAATAATACATCCATGGTTTGAATAGAGCGAGGGAAGATTTGTTTCTTAAGTTGCGTTTTTGGAGTTGCAGTAACGTTATAGAAGAACAACATGCCCACCAGCTGTTGTGTGTACGGGTGTACAAATCGAAATCCCGAGGAACACAATTTTTTGCAATTCCCAGAGGAAACAGGCCATTTCCAAAGCACCGTAGGAGCCTGTGGCTGCAAGTAAAAGAACCGACTGGACCGAGGATCATCTAGAATGCCCGCTTTTGCAGTGCTCATTTCATATCTGGTGAGTTATCGTGGCTATCTGGTTTAGCTTTACTTGAATGCCTTTAATTGAGTAACTGTAAGTAGAGTAAGTGTATTGTAAGTGTTTGCTCCCATAGACTGTACGTTTACTACTAGTACTAACTCACACAGCTGAGAGCTTCAGTGTGGTGTACATAATAATAATTAATATTATTAATATTATAGATCCATGGGTGTACAGCAGCTCCACTAACTAAACAGCTGTAACCTCTAGCATCATTGTTGTTTAGGATGTGTGCCCTGGTTGTCTTTTCTCTGATTTGAGCATCTCAGAACACTTAAGAAACTTGAAAAGTGGTTATCTGGTGTTATTTGGCTAATGTGTATCTTTCTTTTTACAGGTGAGATGTCTCTGGACCATGAGATTCCTGATTTTGTGCCCTCTATTTTTTCATACACTAAACAAAACCAAAACCCTGATGCAAAGATCAAAAGGTAAAATACAATAAATAAGACCTAGCTGTTTGTGTTTTTAGCTTAACCTAATGACATGATTAACTCATGAATATTAAGGGTTTACTTATTTTGGTATTAAGCAAACCATAACCGATAATTAAGATGGGAATGTATTGTATTACAGCTTGAGATCAGTATTTTTGTTCATTTGAGTTTTTTTATGTGAAGGTACCAAAGAAAAAAGAAATGGAGTGAAAGACTTCTGGTTGCTCCACCAAACCAACCTGCTCCTGCTCCTGGAGCTCCAGAGGAATCACCAGCATGGATCACAGTCCTAGTAAGTGTAGCCACTGTTGTGTCATGTCTCATTGCATTGTATAATGGTTCAACCATGTTGAGTATTTTCCCCCTATGCTGATCTCCACATCCATTCTTTTCTTTACAACCCATATTTATGCACAGTGTAGACTAACACAGTTGCAATTAATCTTAGGTCTATGTATGTGACAAATAAAATCTCCTTGTCCCTGTCCTTTTCTCCTCTCCTATTCACAACTGTCCTCTACTGATTCCAATGCCCCTCTTATGTTCTCTATACACCTCTCCATCCATCCATCCATCCATCCATCCATCCATCTCATCTTCAATTCTCAGCTGTTCTCTTTTCTGCTAAAGCTGAAGAGGACATCCCAGTCACGAGGACAGAATACAATGACCTGAACCTGAAGTACACCGAGCTGAAGAGTGACCACGTCAACCTGCAGGAAAAGTATCAACAGCTGCGAGATGAAAATGAGAACTTAAAGAGGAGCTGAAGAAGTCTACATTTTCATACTCAAATATTAAGTGCAACATGGTACAACTGTTGTTTATCACTAGAATAACATCTGTGCTCTTTGACTTTGTGCACCAAAATTGCAGGAAGTGTAAAAATATTCAGCAAGAAGCTCTCTCTACAGGATCATCTTTTGATAGTGTTAATGAAATTAAGGTTGCAGCTCATGGTGCCACCCTTCGCATTCCAGCTTTCACCAAAGGCAAACAGCAACTTTCTGCACAGGAGGTCGACACATCAAGACAACTGTCACGTGTCAGGATACTGTACATGGCTTTCGATTTGGAGCTATGACTATGAATTGAATATCAGCCATTAATGATTTACTTGACTATTAAAGTTTTGCTAATAAACTACCAGAGTTATTTGTTTTTTCTCACTGATTGTGTAAATGTATTGATTATTTTCTCTTTTTAAAGCTACAAACATCCAACTTCCACAGCTGTAAATATGCTGCACAAATATACATATATTCACTATATGTGTTGTATATCAAACTCAGGTATATTATAGATATATTAATCCCCACAAACCCTCAAATAAAAATAATGAATTTACCTAAAAATAATTAACTAAGTTTTAAAAAACAGTATTTTGCATTATATGCCTTTTAATGTTTTTCTTTTTATCATATTAGTGGGAATAGGTTTCTGTAAATTAATGGTGATAATGTGAGATGCAGGATGGACAATAAAGCTCATATAATTTTTAATTTTTAATTTTTTTTTAAATAACTAACTTCATTCAGCCAGCACAGACAAAGGTACACATGACATGGCTTTCATTCAAAGGCAATGCTTAATGAAACTCATTAAGAAACAAAGGGGACACAGTAAATTAACAAAAATAATAAGATAAATTAAATAAATATGAAATCATTAAATTACTTAAAATGTCTAGTGTATAAAATACATTCAGTTGACTGTCATAATTCTTTACAGACTTCAGCTGTGACAGCTGCTGACAGTGTCGCAGCTTCTCCTGAGTGTAAACACTAGGTTTCTCAACCAAATACGGATGAATATCCGGCCATTGGACATCGGGCCACTTTGTGATATCTTCCTCCCACTCTGTAATCCCGTAAGGATCAGGAAGTTGCTTTCCATCCGCCAAAGTTAGTTTAGTAACGTAATTTCCACGATCTTTTTCCGTCAATCGGCAGTGTAAACTGACATGAACTCCGTCTTTCTGCCGCAACAATGCGCGCGCAGCTTGCCTACGTCATACTTGTTTACAAACACGGAAAGGGGTCTATACTCAGTACTCGAGTTGTAAAAAAAAAAAAAAATCAGGGGGGATTGTGGATTTTATCATATGGGGACAGATAATTTGTGCTGATTACAAATAATATAATATATTACAAATAATAGCACTGACCAAAACACCTGCAAAAATACTGCAGGAATGACATAGCAGCAGTTAAATGCAGCTTTCAGTACGCTTTAAAGGGGACATATTATGGCATTTAATGTATATTTTAAACAGGCCTTGAATGTCTTAAAAACAATCTAAAGCTTGTTTTTTCTACATGAATCAGAAATCCAGCCATGTCTATAGTTTTACCGCTTCTAACCCCTTTTTCTGTGCCTCATTCTAAGGGAAGGGGGAGTATGATAATGAGGCTCTGTGCTGATTGGCTCCCTGAATGACGTGTAGCAGGGGAGGAGAATAAACCTCGCTCCGCCAGAGCAGCCCGAGCCTGTAAATGAATCACAACACTGAATTTTCACAAATGGCAACTTTATTGTTAAAAAAATAAAATATGAGTTGTATATAAATAACATTTATGCACTATTTCAGCCGGATCTGCCCGGCGGATGCTGAACGCTGGCCCCTCCGGGGCGCATCGCCCGTCACCGGTGATCAAACCGACAGATTTCGCTGAAAATCTCGGAGGGTGAAGCTGGTCCAGCCTGGGACGTACCCCAGAAATCCCTGCTCCCAAAGCGGCTGGCAACCTGGACAATTTAGTCGGACGGACCGCGCTTTGGGAACGGGGAAGTAGGCTGGAGCAGCGCGCATCACCGGCCGGGACCGCAGGAACCGGCCTGGACTGGTAGCAGGGACTCCTGGGGACTGACCAGCGGAATTTCAGCCGGATCTGCCCGGCGGATGCTGTGCGACGGGCGCCCGGCGCACAGATCGGCTCCGGAGCGCATCCTCTGCGCATCGCCCGTTACCGGTGATCAAACCGACAGATTTGGCTGAAAATCTCGGAGGGTGAAGCTGGTCCGACCTGGGACAGACCCCTAAGGACCCAGCTCCCAAACCACCCGGGAACCTGGATGATTTAACCCGGATCCGCTCCGCCGCGGCGCCGCGTCCGACTGCCTGAAGGAAGCACCGCTCCAGCCTGCGGAGAGAGTTGGTTGTGGGCGTGGTTTCAGCAGCGGAGGCTGAACCTATGGAAATCTGCTCCCGACGGGAGCAGATTCTAATCGGCTCAAAAAAAACCACGTGACACTGGGGGACTCTGTCCGGCGGGGGTCAGAGAGCTTGCAGAAATTTATGGTATTTTGTCTCCCCTGTGCGGGCAGGGTGAGGGGAGACCCCTTTAAATATCCACTGAGCTTACATCAAATACATCAAAACACAACAATAAAAAACACTTTTCTGAACTTATCAATATGACTCTGTCCTTCACAGGATAAGAAAAATGGAATAGAATTGTTTTTTTTTTTCTCTTTATCGCATAATGTTCACAAAGTGTAATCCAATTCATGTCATGGGTAGTGTATTTTGAAGGATCAAATACTCAACATCCCATATTATCCATTTAGCGTGGCACCCCGGCGAGAACTGCAAAAGTAACTTTCTCCCCGTAGATAGATCTTTATTGTCATTATCACTATGTACAACGGAATTAAAAGTGCTCTCCAGTCGGCGCATCATATATTCACCCCTCCACACGTACATCAACACACGGACATTACAAGAACTTTCATCAACATACAATCTTTTTTTTTGTTATTGCACATTAGCTCGTGTTTTTGTTAAGAGTGGTTATAGGGCTTGGTCACCAAGGTGCATTCTGGGACGCGGCGGCCGTGTTGGCAGCCTCGTGAGTGTAAACAAACAGCAGTGTAGTAGCAGTGTGGAAGCACCAAATGAACAAACGGAACACAAAAAAAAGTTGTTAAAATGCCGGAAAGCAAGTTGAATTTACCATTATTTTACTGAGAAAATAATGATTATTAACGGTTTGGATCCATATGAAATCCCTACTAAAGAGTGGACCTCCTCGGAGCTCCTCCTTGGAGCTCCACTCTTTAGTAAGGACCTACTGCCGCAGCTCTGCACAACCCACGTCTTAGGCTACCTTGTTTAGGAGTGTTTGGCAGCTGATTTGGTAAATGTTTGACTCGCCATGTGTTTCAATACATTTGTATAATAGTACAACATACAGTACATGTTTTGTATTACTCTTACTAAGTTTCTTTTCTTTTTTTTGGCTGCTATATTATGCGGAAGAGGCTCCGAGGTGTGAGCAATATTTTTATTTTCCTCGTGGGATTATTTTTTTCCTCTGCAGCTACAAATAGAGTTAATATTTTTTCCTCAACAAACTAGTTTTATCTGAAGATTTGGGTTAATCGCAGCGCAGAGAGCTGGCCAGCAACTGCGTTTAGCTGGAGAAGTGGGGAATAAAACCCGTGTGAATGATCCGACCCCGGTCTGTGTGAGTGTTTGTGGTTTACTGAGGAAGGTTATGTTTGGTCGTCTTACAGCCGCGATCCAAGCAAGCCGACGAATCTTTTACTCTTTTACTCTGTTATCTCAGATAATTGGCCTCCATGGTTCTGCCTCCAAGCAGGAAAGCGGTGAAAAGTTAAAGCATTATTGGTCTTTTCCCCACGTCTGTTATGTGTGGAGCTGCTGCAGCTACAACACAGCAACGGGTTACCATGGTTACAGAATAACGAAAAGTACTGTAGCGGCCCGCTACACGGCCCCTTTAAGAGTGACTGAAGGCGGGACTTCCGGGAGACGTTAGGTTGGCGGAGAGACACGGGTTGAACCGGAAGTGTTTGTGTGAGCGGGGGTCAGTTCCGACCGTTGAGTCTTGGGGATGAGTGCTTTTGACTTGTGTCTGACTGAAGCTGTCTAAGAAAACGTGGATACTTGGAAATACCTGGCCTTTTTACTCTGCTTATGTTTCCGGGAACATTACCCTGGTGTCAGAAGTAAACCTGAACTTTCAATCGGACAGTCACTGAGACGTAAGTGTTTAACATCCGTTAAGCTAGCTGGCTTAGCTTCAGTTAGCATTAGCTAGACTCGCAAGACAACATGGATGGACTGAAAATTAAGACTGAGCCGCAGAACAACGCGGATTACGGGCTACCAGGACCCTCGGACATGCCGCGGCTGTGGCCAGCCTGGGCACATTTTACGAAGGTGCCCTGCCCCGGTGCTGAAAGCCCTCCAGAAGCAGGGAAACGCCCCGGGGTCCGCATAGACGGGGATATGCGGGCCCCCACTTACACTGCTGCCCCATCGTCGCCAGCCCAGGCCTGTGGTCCAGCGGAGGGAGCCCAACGCTGTAGGGGCTCCATCCCCCCCAGAAGTAGATGACAGCGGTGCTCCACCTGTCGTGGTGGGGTGGATCCGTGGGGGCTCCGGTGGTGAGGGCTCCTGCCACGTCGCTGTCACCGTCCAAGGGGTGCCTACAGCTGGCCTGGTGGACACCGGGTCGTCGGTGACACTGGTGAGGCCGGACGTTCTGCCCAGCGAGACATTTCTGCAGCCTACAGCGGTGCGGCTCCGCACAGCCACAGGTCAACTGACCCCCGTGGTAGGGAAGGGGCTGATGTGGTTGTGCGTGGGTGGCAGACGTGTTCGCCATCTGGTTTGGGTGGCGGATGTGCAGGACTGCTGCATCCTGGGATTGGACTTCCTCCGGGACACAGGGTTTCTGCTGGACATGGGTATGGGTACACTCAGCTTCCTGGGGGGTCCCACAGTTTTCATGGGCCCTCTGGCTTCCAGCCCCTGCCCTGCTCCCCTTCCCCCCGTGTTTGCTGCTGGGGTGGATCGACCCCTAGCAGCTCCGTCCGACGGCCCTCGCCAACAGCTGTCTCCTCTGGCCCCTGTATTCACCCCGTCGCCCACCTCTGACTCTTCCCCTTGGCCGTGCCTCCCCAGGTGGGGGAGGAGGCGTCGACGGACACTGGGTACCTCCAGTGCCGGTCAACAACTGCGGCCCTGCCTGGCGGCGACAGGGGTGAGCTGCCTTCCGGGGTGTGGAGAGAGGAATACGGAGACTTAGAGAAGAGTCAACAGGAGCAGCTGAGACAGCTGCTTTGGGAGTTCCGGGGCTGTTTTGCGGCGAGGGAGAGTGAGGTGGGTAGGACCGATATGGCGGAGCACGTGATAGACACTGGTCTGGCGCCGCCCATGAAGTGCTGCCCGCGCCGCCTCCCTCTCGCCCGTCAGCAGGCGTGTGACAAGTTCTTGGATGAACTGTTGCAGGCGGACATTATTGAGCCATCGGACAGCCCGTGGGCGTCACCTGTGGTCATGGTCGCGAAGAAGAATGGAGACTGGCGGTTCTGTGTGGATTATAGGTGGTTGAACGACGTGACCACGAAGGACTCTTACCCGCTTCCTCGCATCGACGAGTCCTTGGACCTGGTGTCTGGGTCCTCGTGGTTCAGCACCCTGGACCTCAAGAGCTGCAAGTCTGCTTTCTGCACCGGACAGGGGCTATGGCAGTTCAAGGTCCTCAGCTTCGGGCTTTGTAATGCTCCCGCCACTTTCGCCCGTCTCATGGACAAGGTGGTGGCTGGTGTCCCCTGCCAGGAGTGCCTGGTGTTTCTCGATTACTTTTTAGTTCACGGCAGCTCCTTTGAGGTGGCCCTGGGGTCCTTGAGAGTTCTGGAGAGGCTCAGAGCTGCGGGGCTGACGTTACACCCTGAGAAATGCCACTTCATGTGCAGGGAGGTGTCGTTCTTGGGGCACGAAGTGGGCGCGGAGGGTATCGGCACCATGAATGACAAGGTGCGGGTCGTGGAGGAATGGCCTACCCCAAGCGACCAGAGTCAGCTGAAGAGTTTCATCGGACTGGCCTCGTACTACAGGAGACACGTGCAGGGTTTTGCCACCATTGCATCGCCCTTATACAGGCTGCTGGAAAAGGACAGAGACTTAATCTGGTCTGAGCCGTGCGAGGAGGTGTTCCTCAGTCTGAAGTGGGCCCTGTGTGAGGCTCCAGTGCTCGCCCCGCCTGACCCCACACTGCCCTTCATACTGGACACTGACGCTAGCAGCGTGGGGGTGGGGGGCATTCTCTTGCAGCAGTGGCCAGAGGGGGAGAAATTCGTGGCGTACTTTAGCCAAATGCTCAACAAGGCTGAGCGGAACTATTGCGTCACCCGCCGGGAGCTCCTGGCAGTAGTGCTCTCTGCCAGGCACTTCAAATACTACCTGTGCGGCGTCCCCTTCATTGTGAGGACTGACCACTCGGCCCTCCAGTGGTTAATGACTTTCAGGGAGCCGGAGGGGCAGGTCACCAGGTGGCTGGAAGAACTGCAGGAATACGTCTTCAAGATAGAGCACCGGCCAGGTGTTCGCCACTCCAATGCGGATGCCCTCTCACGCCGACCGTGTGCAGCAGATGGTTGTCGCCCCTGCGAGAGGAGAGAAGCGCGAGAGCTGGAACGGCGGATGGAGGGGGAGGAGTGTGCAGCCATCAGAAGAGTCGAGGGAACTGCATACAGTGACAGACGCCAAATGGAGAGCTGAACAGGAGAGAGACCCAGACCTGCAGCACGTCTTGCGGTGGGTGGAGACCCAACAACGTCCACCATGGGAGGAGGTGGCGCCCTTTTCCAAGGCAACCAAGGGTCTTTGGTCTATGTTTGACTCACTGCGGTTGTCCGGAGGAGTGCTACAGCGGGCGTTCAAGACAGCAGCCACCGGGGAGGAGCGGTGGTAGGTGGTGGTCCCTCGAGGCTTCCAGGAGGAGGTGCTGAACGCCATGCACGGAGCGGGTGGGTCTGGACACTTTGGGGTAACCAAAACAGTTTGCCGTCTTCGACAGAACTTCTACTGGGGGCGGCAGAAGAGAGACGTTGCTGACTTCTGTCGTCGCTGTGACCTCTGTGTTGCCCGCAAGGGCCCCACCTGGCGCTCGCAAGCAGTTCGCAGTTCCTGGTGGGGTGCCCCATGGAGAGGGTGGGGATAGACATTACGGGGCCTTACCCACGCCCTGATGGCGGCAACCGCTATGTCCTCTCTGCCATAGACTATTTTACGAAGTGGCCGGAGGCGTACGCCATCCAGACCAAGAAGCTGAAACGATCACCAACGCTCTCGTGGAGGGCATGATTAGCCAGTTTGGTGTCATGGAATCCCTTCACAGCGATCGGGGGACGAACTTTGAGTCTCGGGTGTTCGCTGCCATGTGCAAACGCCTTGGCATACACAAGACTCGCACTACCCCATTACACCCTCAGAGTGACAGGCTGGTGGAGAGATTCCACCGGAACATGGGAGATCAGCTTGCAATCGTCACCTCCCGTCACCAGCGGGACTGGGATGAACACCTGCCCCTGGTGCTTATGGCGTGCCGCTCTGCAGTGCAGGAGTCCACGGAGTGCATGCCGGCTCTCCTCATGCTGGGGCAAGAGCTCCGCACGCCGGCTGAGCTGGTCTTCGATCGCCCACCAGATGCCCCGGCCGTTCCTGCCGGGCCGGAGTATGCCAGGAAACTGCAGGACCGCCTGGACTCAGCACACAGCTTCGCCCGGGAGCAGCTGCGGGAAGCCGCAGTGAAACAGAAACGCTGCTACGACGTGAAGTCTCGGGGCCGGGACTTTGTGCCAGACGAGCTGATCTGGGTCTACAACCCGGTATGCAAGAAGGGACGGAGCCCGAAGCTGGACAGCAAATGGACTGGTCCCTGCAAGGTACTGGGGAGGCTGGGAGAGGTTGTTTACCGGGTACAGATGCCTCCCCGGGGGCGGAGGGTGGCCCTCCACAGAGACAGACTGGCCCCGTACAGGGGGGGGCCTCCGTCCCCAAACCAGAATGCACCGGCGGCCTCTCCCCCTTCCCCAGCTGCCCAACACCCTTCTTGTTCTCCTCCCTCGTTGCCCCTGCCCCGTTCCCGCTCTGACTCATCCCCCTCCCCTGCCCCTGTTACTCTGGCTTCGACCCCCGTGAGGTCTCGACCGTGGAGGCAGGCTAGGCCTCCGGCCCGTCTGAATGACTATGTGGTGTCCTCTGGGGCGCTGGTGTGACTTGGACTTTTGAAAAAAAAAAAAAAGATTTTTTTTGAAGTGTAGAAAACTTTCTGCCTCAAGCCCCACAATACGATTTGACGTACATGCACGAAAATCGCTACACACCTGTATCATGTCGCAACTTAAAGAAAAGTCTCTTGGCGCCATGGCCGAAACCGAACAGGAAGTCGGCCATTTTGAATTAATCGTGTAATTTTGGCGCAATTTATGCCATTCCTTCGGCAGTTAATACGGCCCGAACCATAATGTGCACCCAGGTGTGTTATACATCAAAATGTTCGTCTCCATCCTGCGACAATGCGCATTACTTTTCTCTTTCAAAAGCGTTACCGTGGCGACGCCAGACGCCAAAAAGCGCGACCCCCCTTCTTCTGATTGGTCCATATTTGATAGTTCCCCAAAAGTCACCAAATTTTGCACACAAGCCAGGCCTGGTGATAAATTTGATATTTCATGGTTTGCATTAATGGGCGTGGCAAAATGGCTCAACAGCGCCCCCTAGAAAACTTTGTGCCTTAAGCCCCACAATACGGTTTGACGTACATGCACGAAAATCGGTACACACCTGAATCATGTCACAACTTAAAGAAAAGTCTACTGGCGTCATGTCCGAAACCGAACAGGAAGTCGGCCATTTTCAATTAATCGTGTAATTTTGGCGCAATTCATGTAATTCCTTCGGCAGTTAATAATGCCCGAACCGTAACGTGCACCCAGGTGTGTTAGACATCAAAATGTGTGTCTCCATCCTGCGACGACGCGCAATGCTTTTCTCAGTCAAAAGCATTACAGTGGCCTCCCCATTACCTCCCCTTCATCTGATTGGTCCATATTTGATGGTTCCTACTTTCTACCATAACCTTTCAATGGTTTGATATAAAGAGTATTGAGTCGGTATTGAGTCCTTGACCATAATTGGTGAAAATTAGCCCTGCCCCTTATTCTGATTGGTTGTCCGTATTTTCTGCTATAACTTTTGAATGGTTTGACATAGAGAGTCGTGGGTGGTGTCATCGGACTCGGTTTTGACCCCTTCACCTTAATTGGTGCAAATTAGCCCCGCCCCTTCTTCTGATTGGTCGATATGTGATAGTTCCAATTTTCTGCAGAACTTTTGAATGGTTTGACATAAAGACTCGTGGGTGGTGTCATCAGACTCAGTTTTGAGTCCTTGAACATAATTGCTGCAAATTAGCCCCACCCCTTTCTTCTGATTGGTCGATATCTGATAGTTCCTACTTTCTGCCATAACTTTGGAATGGTTTGATATAGAGAGTCGTGGGTGTCATCCGCTAAATGTCCAGGCCTGAAGAATCTACATGCAAGTCATACAAGCTTCCACTGCAGCCTGAACGTGCACAAGGGTACGAGGGCCCGTTCATCGTTGCTTGCAGCTTTAATTTGGTCTCTTTTCTGGCAACGGGAGTGGTGGAGGTGTTCCACTGTGGAGCGAGGGCAGCGGTGCTGATGAGTCCTGACCCTCTGGAGGTCTTTCCTCTGAGCTGCTGTAGAGCTGCTGGACCATATGCAGATACAGTAGGTCAGAATACTCTTGATGGAGGCTTGGTAGAATGACACCAGCAGCCTCTGTTACCCCTTTTACACTGGTGCTAGAGCCGGTTCGCGGTTGGTTCTAACTAAGAACCGTTTGATTTTACACAAGCTGGTTAGTGGCCAGAGAGCCACGTCATCACGTCACCACTCCCTCTCGTTTTCATCCCCACCCTGATCAGGAAGCTGAGAGCCAAAAGCTGCTTTAATTTCAGCTGTAGCGCTTTTAATATGGCACTCAGAGCCGCCTGGGAGATTTGCGAGGCCCTGTGCGAAATGGCGGGGGGGGGGGGGGGGGCCCAAATTTTGGGGTTTTTCGGGTCGGATCGGGTGTCTATATGCGCAATTTTAACTCTCTAATTAGCAAAATACTGGATACCTTCCCCTGCCTCATCATCATTTGTATGGGGGTATTATTGTTCCAATATTATTTGTGTGTGCGTATCTCAATCTGTGTGTGCGTAAAAAGATTTGTGTGTCTGTATTCAGATTTGTGTGTGCGTGAAAAGATTTGTGTGTTTGTATTCAGATTTGTGTGTGCGTAAAAAGATTCGTGTGTCTGTATTCATATTTATGTGTGCGCAAAAATCCGCCGGTAGCTCTCGATTGGCTGTCTTTGTACACGTGGATTTTGACACAGTTCTGCCGCGGCAAATCTGTAAAAAGATCTGTGTGTAAAACGATTTGTGCGTCCGTAACTTTTCCTTTGCCCTGAGCTCGGACTCACAGGCTCTCGCCAGGCTACAGCAATGCAGCCTTCACACCACTATTCGGCGCGTAGCACTCAGTCAGTACGTTCACCTGCAGCAGTTCCATCGGGGTTTTGATCATATTAGACATTGTTTGGACTTTAAAACTGCATGCAACACTTGAACCGCATCTACTTCGGACCTATGTCGGACATTTAGTAATCGGGTTGCATATGGAGTAAGATAACTTCCAAAAAGATGTGTCCATGTTATAACTATTCGTATTCGTAATGATAAACATTTGTATGTAAATAAAAAAGTTGTACCCAAAATTCTGCTGACACGCACATGAGTCTGATAAATTATTAGGGTTAGGATTGTTTTTATATGAGTAAGAAATTAGGTAAGAAATTGACCTTTTACGTCTCATTTATTCATTCACACGCACTAATATACTTGGGAAACAGTTAGGCACCAAATATAATATATTTATTTTCTCAGATGGCAAAAATAAGAACTTTATTGATAGGACATAGGAGTAATTCATGTTATATCAGCTATAGAGAACAAGGTAGCGCCGAAAAACAATATATAGCCTATCCCCCCTCACAAAAATAAGAAAAATATATTTTCTCATCAACAAAGCATATTTTACATAAACATATTTAAAAATTAGTAACATTTCTTTAGATTTTTTCAGTTCTTTTATTGTCTGAAAAATGGTTCAAATGTGTTATTTTGTTATTTGAAAAAATTTAAATTTGTTTTGTTGTTGAGAAAATATGTTTCTCTATTCTTATTTTTGTGAGGGGGGATAGACTATTGTTTTTTTTTCAGCACTACTACTATAGCTGATATAACATGAATTACTCCTATGTGGGATCAATAAAGTTCTTATTTTTGCCATCTGAGAAAATAAATACCGTATTTTCTGGACTATAAGCCGCTACTTTTTTCATAGGTTTTCAACCATGCGGCTTATACAAAGGTGCGGCTATTCTGTGGATTTTTCTTCCACCGCTCGGGCGCTCTAACCGGAATTAGAATAAAAACTAAGACAAAATAAATGCAAAGAAGAATACGCTACTTCTTCTTTAGCAGATAGAAGTAGGTAGAAGCAGATTTCAAACAGATAAATAGATAAATAAATACTGGTTATTTTCTCTTGGTTCTGTCCAGTTTTAATCAGCAAAGTTGCTGCCGTGTTAAAAGACACTGTTAGGAAAGGATCTATTTAGGTACAAACATGTACATCATTTACAGTTCAAAATGGTTCTGTACATGTAGTAAATGTCTAATCTAACAACATAAATATTTGCGGCTTGCATATTTTTTTTTTAAATAGAGCGGATGCGGCTTATATACAGGTGCGGCTTGTATATCTTTTTTTTATTGTTTTTTTAAAAATAGAGCGGATGCGGCTTATATACAGGTGCAGCTTATAGTCCAGAAAATATGGTAAATAAAATAAATAAAAAATAAAAAATAAATACAAATATTATATTTGGTGCCTAACTGTTTCCCAAGTATATTAGTGCGTGTGAATGAATAAATGAGACGTAAAAGGTCAATTTCTTACCTAATTTCTTACTCATATAAAAACAATCCTAACCCTAATAATTTATCAGACTCATGTGCGTGACAGCAGAATTTTGGGTACAACTTTTTTATTTACGTACAAATGTTTATCATTACGAATACGAATAGTAATAACATGGACACATCTTTTTGGAAGTTATCTTACTCCATATGCAACCCGATTACTAAGTGTCCGACATAGGTCCGAAGTAGATGGGGTTCAGGTGTTGCATGCAGTTTAAAAGTCCAAACAATGTCTAATATGATCAGAAACCCGATGGAACTGCTGCAGGTAAACGTACTGACTGAGAGCTACGCGCGGACTAGTGGTGTGAAGGCTGCATTGCTGTAGCCTGGCGTGAGCCTGTGAGTCCGAGCTCAGGGCAAAGGAAAAGTTACGGACGCACAAATCGTTTTACACACAGATCTTTTTACAGATTTGCCGCGGCAGAAGTGTGTCAAAATCCACGTGTGCAAAGACAGCCAATCGAGAGCTCCCGGCTGATTTTTGCGCACACATAAATATGAATACAGACACACAAATCTTTTTACGCACACACAAATGTGAATACGGACACACAAATCTTTTTACGCACACACAAATGTGAATACAGACACACAAATCTTTTTACGCACACACAAATCTGAATACAGACACACGAATCTTTTTACGCACACACAAATCTGAATACAGACACACAAATCTTTTTACGCACACACAGATTGAGATACGCACACACAAATAATATTGGAACAATAATACCCCCATATTATAGCCTATACCATTTTGTAGTTTGGAACTGAACCGGAATCGTCTTTTATAACAACATCCTGCGGTTCAGGGAGTTCTTCAATGAATTCAAATTGTTTCATATCCCCGGTATATACTGACCCGTTCTTCATTCTGCATCTCTGTTTCTTTGCTTTTTGTTCAGAAACCCCATCCTGTTCAGAGACCAATGCCGTTTCAGTGGTTGGTACCGGTTTGGACAACACTTCTGGTTCAGGGTCTCCCACTTTTGCAGCACCGACCTCAGACTGGTCACCTTTTTCACTGAGTTCCAACATATTGTTGTTTTCGGGTCCAGGCTCTGATGGTGACGCTTTCTCTGTTTCTAGTTGAGAAATATCTTCTGGTTTGGAGACCAATTCCTTTTTATTGGCCCCCACCAGCTCAGAGACCCTCTCTGGTTCGGAAACTCCCACTTTTGTAGCCGACTCTTCTGTTGGTGCACCATCTTCTGGTTGAGGGAGCTGTTCAGTGACCTGATTGGCCTTTCTCTTCTTTCTGCGTCGACGCTTCCTTGCTTTTTTCTCAGAAACCCCATCTTGTTTGTAAACCAATTGTGTTTCAGTGGTCTGTTTGAGCTCCGAGACCTCTTCTGGTCCTGACACTCCCACTTCTTGTTCAGAGACCCCCTGTGGTTCTGAAGTTTCTGTTTCTGCAAATACATGGTTCCTGTCTGGAATAAAATCCTCTGACGTAGGGACTTCACTGTGGACTTCTGCTGGGAGATTTGAGAGCTCCTTTTCTTCTGAGACATTTTCAAAAGCAGAATCCTCAGTTTGACATGAGACACTTATTATTTCTGAGACGTTTTGTGTTGCAGAAGACTCAGGTTCATCTGCACTTATCTCAGACGTTTCCAGGGCAGACTTCAGTTCTACTGCAAGCTCTGTAAACTTTAACTCTACACTTTGTTTTAGCATTTCCTGTGCATCCAGTTTAGAGATCAGTTCAAGATTAGAGCTGGTCTCTTCTTCCAGTTGCTTTTTTAAGTTCTCTATTTCGTCCAGGACTGCCTTATGGGCCTCTGCGTGTTTGGACCTAATTTCACCGTCCTCTTCTTCAAGCGTTTTGGAGGACTGAAGTAGATCCTCAATAATGCCTTCGCACTGATAGAGTTCTTCTTTGTAGACCAGCGTGAGCTGGCGTTCAGCCTCCAAAGGAGTTTCAGCTTCTTTTGTTTTTTTCAAATAGACAACGAATCCTTCTCTGCTGAATCTGGTTGAGGGAGGTGTTCAGTGACTTGATTGGCATCTTCAGATTGTTCTGCCTTTCTCTTCTTTCTGCATCGACGTTTCTTTGCTTTTTGCTCAGAAACCCCATCTTGTTTGTAAACCAATTGTGTTTCAGTGGTCTGTTTGAGCTCCGAGACCTGTTCTGGTCCTGACACTCCCACTTCTTCTTCAGAGACCCCCTGTGGTTCTGAAGTTTCTGTTTCTGCAAATACATGGTTCCTGTCTGGAATAAAATCCTCTGACGTAGGGACTTCACTGTGGACTTCTGCTAGGAGATTTGAGAGCTCCTTCTCTTCTGAGACATTTTCAAAAGCAGAGTTTCAGCTTCTTTTGTTTTTTTCAAATAAACAAGCAAATCCTTCTCTGCTGAATCTTTAAAGTATTTTTCCTGAGTGAGAAAGAAATCCTTTTTCGCCAGCTTCTCCTTAAAAGGAACCCTGGCTATTAAGACATGTAGGTCTTAAAAGATAAATGTTGGTATCAATTATAACAATGTGATATAAAAAACCTTTTTGATGTCTTCGTTTTTATAAAATTTGAAAATATAATTTAACTAGTAGGTCGCCATTGTTGTTTACATTCTGGGTAGTGACGTCAGACGGTGGCACCTGCTGGCCCCCGTCCACAGTTTTGACACCCAGAAACAGATGAAAACACAGCTAAACAGGTGACGGCGCACCAGAAACACAGATCAAAACACAGCTAAACATTAAGGTGACGGCGCACCTACAAAAAAGTAAAAAAAAAAAAAAAAAAAGTGCCGCACCATAAAGCATGAACTACAAAAACACCATAAAACTCAGATAGACTAACCGACCACACGTTTCAACTAGCAGATAGACGATGCTACAATAAAAACCCCAGCCAGATCTGGTGTCATTAAATTAGATAAAGATGTTCTTGCCTATTTGAAGCGAAGTCTGCGCCTCCCGTTTCGTCAAAGTTCCGGGCCAGTCCCCTCAGCCTCTGGTTGGTCATCACCCAGCACCGAGGCCGGTTTTAGGGGGGGGCAGGGGTGGGCTATGCCCACCCAAACGTGCATATTGCCCACCGGCGTCTCCATCCCGGCGGCGGCGAGAGCGGAGAGCGGATGGCGGTGCGCTGCAGGCTCTAAAGCCCCGGCTACGCCGTCTACGGCGTAGGCTACGCCGTAGGCTACACCGTCTACGCCGTAGGCTACGCCGTCTACGCAGGAGCCTAATGCACTGGTAAGATGCGCACGACATTGATCATTTTTGCAGATCTCCCGTGCATCACAGAACTTTGATCCAGTTTGCCTGAACCGAGACGTCTTATGGGCTCCCTCGTCAGCCTCCACGGCCGGGAGAGTGCTGCTCATCTATGTTTTGGATACCTGTCCCAGTTAAACTAACGCGGCTTATCTTCCCAGAGCCACCGCTCTACGTCATCGCCCCCAGAATGCATTGCGCAGGTAAAACATGGCGCCTCCCGCAGGTCAAAATATGTGATAAACATTGTAGATTTTTAAAGCAATTAGATTATTTTATGTGTTTCTAACAACATATTTTAGTATAAGAGAACAATTGTGGCTAATTAGGGACTACATGTCTTAATAGCCAGGGTTCCTTTTAAATGTTTCCAGCTCATCTAGTGGTCCATAGACGGGTAAACCTTTACTGGTGTTCCCCTGCTTCTGAGCAGAGGGTTGGTAATATGTCCTCTTTCTATTTTCATTTCCAGAGTCGACCGTTGCACGGGTAGCAGGGGCTCTGGGCTTTTCCAGCTTGATCCCCCTTCTTTGAGGAGTAATAACGGGAGTAGACGCCACCACAGGGCATATCAATTTTAGACCTGAGAACAATGAGATTTCCTTTCTTTGTTTGTTTCAAATTGATTTTTGTATACGAGTGAATGATTAACTAGTGAAAACATATGTTCAATTTATGAAACAGTTTATTTTTATCAAGGTGGTGCTTCACCAAGAACAAATCAGTGCAATTTGCTATAAAGTGCAGTAAATTAAATATATGCAGTATGCACATGGAATGAGACAAGTAGCCTATACAAGGACCTTCTGTAAACAAAACTTAAATATAACAAAATACTTTCAACTGTTTCAAGTACATTTCAAAAAACAAAGCACGCTTCCATCCATCCGTTTTTTAAAACAAAATTTACCATCCACGGGACCAACGAGACCCTTTTCGTCTGCGACTTCATTCATCTTTAACGTGTGTGGTAACAGCTTAGCTTGTGTAATGAAGCCAAATGCTACCGTTGTCATGTTCTGGGTCTCTGGAAAGCGTCTAGAGACAACATCTGTTGTATTAGACGCTATACAAATAAAATTGAATTGAATTGAATTGAAAATTGAATTGTCTCACCACATGGCGTCTGACTGTTGCACCATTTTCATGTCTGTAAAATGCGTAGAAACAGTATTTCATCTGAGAGATTGTCTGTATGGTGCCTAAAAACATTATTTCATTACAGTAATAAGTTAGTAAATGTGTTGATTAAAATATGAGTTAAAAAAAGATAAATGTATTTCATTGAAGTTACAATCCATGTGGTACATTGGTTAAAATATAATTTACATTATTAAGAAATGGATAAAGAATAATTTAGTTGTTGAAACTAAAAGCATATTATGCTCTTATTTATTTATGTCATAATATACAGGTGAAGGTTGGAAAATTTTAATATATTTCAAAACTACGTGAAAAGGGAGAGCCTTTATTTGTTATAATTTTGATGATTATGGCTCACAGCTTATGAAAGCCCCAAATAAAAAAATCTAAAAAAATTAGAATGTTTTATGAAATGAATAAACAATTCAATCATCAAAATGATAACAAATAAAGGCTTAAAATATCTTGCTTTGCATGTAGACTAGGTAATATATGAGTTTCACCTTTTAAGTTGAATATAAATGAACTTTTACACCATATTCTAATTTTCCGACCTTCACCTGTATGAATATTCTACATCTTGGCGGATGTGGACGTACATACATAGGAGGATATTTCAGTTGCTATATGGTTGCCTGTCTGTACAGTCATGCAAGTTCAATGCTATTAAAGCACTTTAAACTTTAAATCAAAGCATTTTGTTTTTTCATATAAAATAAATACATTTCTATGTATTTTAGAAGTTTTGGGGATGTCCCTTTTTTTGGTGCCTGCGCTGCTGAAATGGGGCATCCCTTATTTGTATTTCTTAAAGGTGGCAACCTTTATGATGTTCCAATGATGCCTGCATCCGCCTGATGTAACATCATTCTTCAAGTGCTACTCAACTTGAGCAGCACTTGAAGAAGTCTTTGTAGAGGGTTGGAAAATGACCTCTATTAAAAACAAAGTAAATGTTGACACCCCCCTTATTTCATTTTTTTTGAAAACTTAAAAAGCTACAACATAAACAGTCTACATTTCGTTTCATTTCATTTAAATGCTATAATATTTTGCGACACTAGGTGTCACTATAATGCAGGCATGTCAAACTCAGTTTGGCTCTGGGGCCGGATCCAGACTTTCTGTTCTCAGGTGAGCCGGATCAGTGAAAGAGTGTCAACTCCAAATATTTAGCTTTGTTTTTCAGTACTATGCTTTATCATTCAGCCTACATTCGTAGCCTGCCCTACATACTATAAGCATGGATAGCAAGGGATCTTTTCTAATCACAACACATTTATTCAAAACAATGGAAAAAAATGATTTTCATGTTTGGCCGTGAAACTGGTTTATTTTAACAGTTGAGTGAATGCAGTTTTACACCTGAACCAACTCACCACATTAACAAACTCAAGTGGGAGCTATGAAAAAAAATATTTTCGCCTTAATTGTCATACTGCTTTGAAATAAATAAAAAAAGAGATACAAAATAAAAGTTATAGCAGTGCATGGGCAATAAGGTTAGACTACATCAGATCAAACTAGGCTGGACCTACTAAAGCTGAAAACATACTGCACAATATTAATTGTCTTAAATATGAAACCAGATGAATCTTATTTTTAATGATCTGTATTCATGAGTCCAAACTAATGTTGTGTCATCACACTTTTTTTCTCTCTCTCTCACTGCATTCCTGCAGTGTACTTGTTGCTGCTGCTGGCTCCTGAAGTGCATCGATATTAGGTGTCAAATCCTGAGTAGCAGCACATTTAACAATGTCATTTAAAGGAGCCGTCTGTAAGAAATGTCCAAAACTGGTACTGCAGTCACTTTCAAAATATTGTTGAGCGGCGTGTGCCCTCCCCCTCCTCCCCCCGACCAGAGGTTGCCAGGTAGGCTGCAGAATGCAGCAGGAACGTAGGCTGCCATGGCTGCCATAATTAGAGCCGAGTTGGCAACCCGGATGCCAAAACAATACTGACTTGGTGATTGGGAGATAGGTGGAGGGTGGAGCTTCAGAAACAATACTGACTTGGTGATTGGGAGATAGGTGGAGGGTGGAGCTTCAGAAACAATACTGACTTGGTGATTGGGAGATAGGTGGAGGGTGGAGCTTCAGAAACAATACTGACTTGGTGATTGGGAGATAGGTGGAGGGTGGAGCTTCAGAAACAATACTGACTTGGTGATTGGGAGATAGGTGGAGGGTGGAGCTTCAGAAACAATACTGACTTGGTGATTGGGAGATAGGTGGAGGGTGGAGCTTCAGGCCAAAACAAAAAATGACAACATAAACATCAGTTGAGGGCTGCAACTCCTCTTTTTAAACGGGAATATCCTGGCTTGAGTGCTGTTGTCAGTGACATAAGTATTTGAAATTAACATGATTTTTAAATGTCTGTTGACATATCGGGGTCATTTTATGATTCGTTTTATTATTGCTCTTACATACAGCTCATTTAAGTGTTTATTTGTTGAGCACTGCTTTGTTTTATTATTGTTCATTACGGAGCACCTGTTCACAAAGATTAGTAGTCCCAAACATGGATAGAAACTTTGCAGCCATGGCTGTTAATTTGGGGTAACCTGGCACGAGATATTGATAAAACGTATCCAATCCCACGGACCCAAATTTATCCTTCATAGCAAAATCGCACTGCACGTCTATAAACTGGAGTTGAATGTCAGCTGGCATATCAGAAGGCTTCACTGTAAATGGCGAGTGAAAAAAGCCAAATTTGTTCTGAAGTTCACTGAATACCTGAAACCTCTGCTCAAACTCTCGCAGCAAATCTGTTATGTTGTCTTTATATTTATCCAAATCATTATCTGGACGGTCCGGTGCCTTCGGACGCACAGCTGTGAGGCAAGAGAAATGTGCGGTGTCACCGTTGGATAGCTGCGTCTCCCACAGTGACAGTTTCATCTTGAACGCACTTATCTCCTCTCCTCTTCCCTTCCTCTCTTCTCCATTTCCATTTTTATTTATTATAAGTATCTCATAGCTATCATTCTTGTCCATCGTTTCTGTAGTTTCTTGTGCTGGCCCCCTTTTTTCTCTTTTGTGCATGTTTGCAGGCCGGAGCTGCGTGCTGGCCTGCAAATAAAAATTGAATTGAATTGAATTGCTTTGAAGGCAACTGTTCAGGTGTCTTTGGTAACATGTCGTGAGTAACTGCCTCTACATCGTTGCTGCTCTCATCCAATGGTAGTACTTGAAAAAGACCATGAAGAAGAGAAGTCGCTCATCTGGCCCACCTCCTCTTGCTTCACCTCTGTTTCACAAGTTCCAATATGTGAAATATTAGTAGAAATAGAAACAGTTGCAATATTAAATATTGTAAGAAATAGTTACAATATTGTGAAACATTGACAGATATTCTGTACATGAGTCTAAACCAGGATATGCAGCAGCATCTAAAGTGTAATTTTCTGAAGGGGGTGGTAACTTCATGAACTGATAACTCTGATCCAGCTGCCACTCAGGAAGGTTTTCATACCAGAATATCATCTATAGACATGGATCTTTTCAAAAATTATAAGTAAGTTTGGTCACCTTGAGTGGAACTGATAACTGGTCTGGAACATGGACTAGAAGTGTCCTCAACAAAATGCACAACTTTTATTCTGTTAATTCAGTTGCAACTAAATACAGTTTTATTAGCAACAACTTTAGTTAGATTTTTTTTCATTAGCTATTATTATTTATATTTGAACAATATAGATTAGAATTCCAATTTAATTATAATATTTAATGTATTTTGCTGCATTTTGTCATGTAACGGTGCAGCGGCCCGTTGCCGTGCTGTACTAACCAGATAAATGGTACAAAACAATGGACTGATGAATTTGCAAACCTGGGACAAGACTCACCGGCGCAGACTTCGTGGTTGGGAAAAAACGTGACTGTTTGAGTCTGAGCGGACATTTGAACTGTGCGGGTATGACATCATAATGGAGACGGGATTACCGGTATGTGTGTGGGATCAGAGGGGTGTTTGAGGCTATTGCAGATATTTACGGATTTTTATGGTGTTGTAGAATTAAATAACTAATCATCTTTTGATAGAAGTGTTTCGTAGTAAGATGTTAAAGGGGACCTATTATGGCATCTAATACCTATTTTAAACGGGCCTTGAATGTCTTAAAAACAAGCCTTTGATTGTTTTTGCTAAATAAATTTGAAATTCAGCCTCTAAACCATGTCTTTATCTTCCCATTCTCTAACCTCATTATCTATGCAGGATTCTGAGTGGGCGGGGCTATGATAATGAGGCTCTGTGCTGATTGGCTGCCTGAATGACGCGATACACCGCTACGAAAAAATGGCAGAAGCTCCGGCCGGCGGAGTTAGTTGTGGGCGTGGTTTCACGCATCGGATGCCAACCGGTGTAAATTGCATTTTGGTTATGTAACGAAAGGGAGCAGAATCTTATAGAGGGCTTTCACGTGACGTCACCAAACGGAAGTCGCCATTACGGAGATATACCCCCCACCCCCCCAGACCAAAACAAAGCCAGAGCGTATGAGAGACTGCACATTTCTGCTCCTTCATAAACCGTAATCACAATCCGCGTGGAAAATGGTCAATTATTGCCGTGTGTACGGTTGTACAAATCGGTCTGACCGAGAAAAACACCTGGGGTTTTACAGACTTCCAAAAGTTATCACAAATCAGGGAGATACTTGCCGAAACTTATCAGAAGAAAGGAGACGTCTGTGGCTTGCTGCACTGAAACAGAACTTCACGGGCAAGAATCTTGACAACATTCGTGTTTGTTCTTCACATTTCTTGTCAGGTAAGTGAAAAATAAATATAATAATATAATAATCTACTGTATATTTAGCGTTATTGCTCGCCATGATTTATTCATTTCATAGCCTTACAACAGAGTTTCTCAAACTAAATCTCTAGCACCCTACTCTGCCAGTGTACAAATGGGGGTCCATTTGGTCCCAGTTGTACAGTGTTAGAGTTCAGTTAAGGACTAGTATGGGCCAATTTAGACCCACCTAAAGGAATTCAGAGTCCCTGGAATCCACTTTGAGAACCACTGCCCTACAAAGCCAAACTGCAATAATGTTGTTGTTGTTGTTGTTTTTTTACAATTAGTGATGAAATATCACACTTATGATTACCCATTTGGCTTGGCTTGAAAGCCTTTTTAAAATCTGTTTTATTTTTTTGGGGTTGTTCTTGCACCTCTAATTGTGGGGCTTCACAGTATCATATCAAAACATTTAGTATTCAATTTTAAATGTATTTCTCATCATCACATGCAGGTAAACGTGCAGGCCTGTACTATAAAGGTGATCCAGATTGGGTCCCATCGATTGCCATGACAGGACAAGAACTTCAGCCACCAGAGAATCCTCACCCTGTCTGGTGAAAAGAAGCGGTCCGTCACTCCTCAGGATAAGAAGGAGACCTGAGCTCAGTGTAGGGCCCTCCCTGGGTTGGCAGAGGAGAGCAATGCCCAGGACTGTTACTTAGGTATGAGCACTGGGTGATGAAATGGGTAAAAAATCGGGGATAAAAAAATATAAATAAAAAAAAAAAGAACTTCAGCCACCTAAAGAGTCTGGAACATCACGCCACCGTCGTCGTCTGAATAGAACCCAGAGAATTGATGCTGCTGCTGCTGCTTATAATGATAATGATGATGATAATGATGTTGATGACGCTGATGATGCTTATGATGCTGATGGTGTGTGCAGTGTAGGGACTCAGACTGACCTGACCAGTGAATTTATCGAGTCAATGAACAGAGAACTACAAGTTTTAAGAACAGAGAACATGGAGTTGCGTTCTGATGTGGCACGCTTGTCTACTTATTATGACCAAAATTCATTTAAAGATAAAGATGAAAAGGTATTGTTCTTCACTGGCCTTCCAACATGGCAGTTATTGTTTGTACTGTACACCTACCTTTGTCCCCACCTCCCTGTTAAGAAAGCCCTCGATCCATTCAAGCAGCTGATGCTGACATTAATGCGGCTAAGACTTAATGTGTCTACAACCTTCCTGTCATATCTGTTTAACGTGTCACTTTCCACTGCTTCTAGGGTAGTCACTGATGTAACAGATGTTATGTTTATTCGTTTGAAACCACTCATTATATGGCCAGAAAGAGAAGAGTTACAAAAAACAATGCCAATGCAATTCAGGAAACACTTTGGGAAGAAATGTGTTGTTATTATTGACTGCTTTGAGATTTTCATTGACCGACCATCTAACCTTATAGCCAGAGCAATGACATGGTCTTCCTATAAGCATCACAACACAGTCAAGTTTCTAATTGGTATAACACCACAAGGCACAGTCTCATACATTTCAAAGGCATGGGGAGGAAGAGTGAGTGATAAATACATTACTGAAAACTGTGGCTTTTTGACAAAAATTATTCCTGGTGACTTAGTCCTTGCTGACCGTGGTTTTAATATTCAGTCTACATTAGGATGCAGGATGGCGCAATTGAAAATACCAGCATTTACACGTGGGAAAACACAGCTGGCACCGGTTGACCTTGAGACCACAAGGAAGATTGCTAATGTTAGAATCCATGTTGAGCGTGTCATTGGTAGTGTGCGCCAAAAATATAGTATTTTGGGTGGGACATTGCCAATTGATTTTTTGATGTGCAAGGACAGTGACAAGATTGCACTTGTGTGTTGTGCTCTGGTGAACCTTTGCCCAACAATTGTTGATTTTGACTAAGTAGCAGATGTTTTTATTTTTTATATATATATATTACACACACACTTGTCTTATTCTGAATGGAAAAGAATAAAAAACAAGTGCTCTACAGTGATTCGTGGGTCCTTTACTGACTTATTTCTTATAGCTGTATGAGCCATTCGCTCAGTAATTCATATTTCTTATAGCCGTATGAGGCATTCCTTAGTATTCGTTGACCATTTGAGGCCTTCGTTCTCTCTGACTCTTATTTTGGTAGCTTTTTAAAAAAGTAAAAAAAAAATACTGTGTTAAAAATGTTAACATCTGCATAGATGTATCAATAATGATTTATTGATAAAGACCTTTTACGGCCCAAAGATTGGTTTGTTTTGTGTGATACAACAGCATAGAATTATGAGAAGACATTACTTGAAACCGTGAATCATCATCACAACACTTGAATAACTACACACCTGTATATAACCTGAGTTTGACAGCTTTATTTGTCACAAAAGCATACCAATGGCACTTAAATTTTGAATAAAGTACAAAATAAATAGAATTTTCTCAAAGGTACATTATGTTTAAATACCAAAACACACCAGTATAACACACCAGTATAACAACAAAATGCATGCAGTGCTTAACTACACAACAGTGGCCTACTGTTTTTTTTTTTACCTTTCATTTTCTACGTTTTTTTACTTGCCCTGGCCCTTTTTGACAAAAACTGAGGTAACTTACGGCAGTTAAGACAATACCATTTACCTTTAGGTGCAACTTGAACATTAACACATGAATAGTGAAACCATTGAATCTGACATTTGTCATAATCACAACAAATCATTTTACCAAATTCAACCTGGTCACAGAAGCAGTAGGTCTGTTCTTGCTGACTGGCACTTGTGGCACAATCAGAACCATGTGATTCATCAGAGGCATGTGCCCCAGGTTGTGAGGAAAGAGATAAGGCTACTTAAGGCTCTGAAGAAACAGATATAGCTACATCAGGTTGTGAGGAACCAGCCATGGTAGATGAAAGCCTAGTGTAGTATTTGCCAACTAACTCTGGCATAATGGCTGTGTCAAAAATGCGCTTGCTTTTCTTGCATATCGTGTCCCAGAACTCTTCATCAAATGTAATTAGTTCAACATGCAAATCTTTCTCTGTCCAAACAACAAAATAGGCAGATTCCAGTTTGCACACTCCAAGTTGAGTTTGCACCTGGTAGAAATACTGATGCTTTCTATTTAGTTTTAGTTTTCCATCATCATCTTTCTCCAAGTAGGATACACAATCTACCATGTCGTTTTTGACACAGAAAGGACATTTAACTTCAATTACACTGACACCACAACAATCACAAGAAACAAGTCCATCTGGGGAAGCTCCCAAGAACGGCACACTTGGATTTATAAAGAAACCTGTGTTTTCTGCTTTCACATTTTCATGACGTTTCTTATGGTCATTTATGAAGATATCACGTGCAAATGTCTCGTGATCACATCCCCAGGTCATGGCTTTTGAGGTGAATTTGTATGACTCAGGATAGCATACACTTTTGATGAGGCTCTGTGCTGGTTTGTTTGGATCAGTGCAGCATGCAGTTTTCATTTTAGATGCTGTAATTCGGCCAGCACGGAATCTAAACCATAGTTTAGAGGAAGCTTGATCCCTTGTAGCTACCTCAACTGCCCTTGCTTGCTCCTCAGATACTGAAATATTAATATCATTGCAAATAGACAAAACATCACTGTAGTCCATGTGAACTGCTCCTTCGTTTCGCAATTCAGTCAACACCACTGGAAAGTTTTCACCTATGGGTTTTGGAATAAAACTGTCTGAATAAGGCTCTATCAGTGACAAAATAGCAGATTTTGTTCCACTTGTGCTTAAAGCACTAAATAATGACGACAATTCATGACTAGTTGGCTTTGGTGTTTTACTTATTTTGATAGAGTGATCACTAGCACTTTGTTGTGTTTGTTTGTGTACATGACCACCACTATTTCTCTCTGCTATTTTACTTTATAGGTCTTAGCTGCAGTGAAGTCAATATTTTCACACTCCTTGTACTCCACCTTTGACAAGGCAGTAGGCAACATCCAATATGCCTTTTCCTGGGTCACTGTCTTTGAGTCCCTCAAGTTTATAATTTCTTCAATCAGAAACAACAATGCAGCAACATGTGTGCACACCTCTCCGAGACCGGCAACACGTACAGTGGGCTCCAAGAATCCGACCCGACTTCTCAGCAATGACCCATGGTTCCAGAGGGGTTTCTCTTATTGACTGAGAATGAAGCACCTGAATAAAAGACAAGAAAAACAAATATAAGCTTGCAAGAATAACATATAACTCATCAATTACTTTTTTAAATAAATGACACCATGTAGGCTTATATCACTGTCATTTCATAGTGGGGTCAGCCCCCAGGGGTCTTTGAGTTTGAGGAGGTCGACTGATTTGAGTGTCCAAATGGAACCAATTTAACATAATGAAGCCTTAACTCTCATACTGTGTTAAAATAATTAGTGTGATCTGTAGATGACAGTGGTTATGGTTGTTGAGTATTGCATCAAACTGGATATCCTTGGAATAATAATATAGAGAATCACTACACCAGGGCTTCTCTAAGTGGATGGCAAGGACTCTGTGGGTTCATTTTGGAGGGTCTAAATTGACCCTTACAAGTCTGTAACCCTGACAGTGTACAAATGGAACCAAAAAATGTCAGAGCCTGGTTTAAAAAAATGTGTAATTATAGATTATATAATTCTAGATGCAAAAGATAAGTTGATCTATTAACGACGTTACCTTAGCTTTCACAATGCACCGTTCATGGAGTTGTTGATACATCAGCTCTCTCACCCATCCGCACACCATCTGGTTATAAGCTTCCAAACCTTTGTAGGCTTTTAGATCCTCAGCTGTGTATGGGCTTGGGGAAAAAATGAGGTAATTCACGATGTCAGGATATTGAATCTTTGGCAGAATAGTCGGGTCATCCGTGGTCCACGTTGTTTGCTCCAGCTCGTACGGATCATGGCCACCTAAAAGGTTTAATTTATCTTTATACCTCGCCCTTTCTGGAGGACCAAGTCCTTCCTGGTATCGGGTATCTTCCCCACGTTTTGCCGAGGTTTTCTGTGGTTTTGACATGGTCAAATTTTACATGTTAGCTTTGTTATTGTAGTTCAACCTCCCGCCCTCCAGAGCCTCCACTCTGCCTACAAATAATGCCTCCGCAATGGCTGCCGGGTCGCGGTACCGCCCATTTCGTGACGTCGGTGAAAACCCTGTATTGGCTCGTAGATCCACATCACACTGGACGGATCATCTGGGCGGCTGTACAGACACTGCAGAATCTGGTTGTTTCCTCCTTCTCTGAGTTGGCAGGCTGAGGCGAGACCACTTTATATATGTTAAAGACAGAGAAAACCTGTTTTTCAGAATAGGTCCCCTTTAACTTGGAACATTAACACCACAACCACCATCAAGAAAGCTGAACAGAGACTGTACTTTCTGGAAGTTCTCAGGAATAACAATCTGACTCAGAAACTTTTGGTGTCATTCTATCGTTGCTCCATGGAAATCATCCTGACTGTGTGTGGTTTGCCAGCTGCACAGTGGCTGACCGGCAATCGCTCCAAAGCGTTGTTAACACAGCCCAAAAGATCATTGGTGGCTCACTACCCTCCCTGGAAGAACTGCACAGCTCTGGCTGTCTTAGTGGGGATAACAAAATTCGTCCCACCCCGTCACCCCGGGGGGGCAGACGTTTCAGCTCTCTGAAGAGTCAGACTAACAGACTTCAAAACTGTTTTTATTAACGGTGCTTAACACCGCAAATACCTTTACCTCTAAACCTCCATCTGTGTTACAGTAATGACATGCAAGGTACTTGCAGTCATTGGTGTGGACATTTAAAAAAACGTTACCTTTGCTGTGACGCACAATGACTGAACTCTGGAATAATGATAACCTGATATGCAGTCTGACGAGGCCAAATACAGCTTTGGCATTTATAAAAAACGGATAAAACAGTTTTATATTCACACAGTTCTTATGGACAAAAAAAAGCTAAATAGAAAAATAATGTTTATGAAAAAAGGTTAATAGAAAATGAAAGAAAATAAGATAGCTTGGGCATTAAAACTTTTTTTTCTTGGACATTTCCAGGACCAATGTCTTATTATATCCCAGAAGGGGGCATTCTTGTTTGATATTTTGTTTTAACAGGGAGATGCGGATGTTATCCGACAACGATCATATAAGGCAAGGCAAGGCAAGTTTATTTGTATAGCACAATTCAACACAAGGTAATTCAAAGTGTTTTACATCAACATTAAAAGCGGCAAGACACAATTAAACAGTAAATAACAAATACAATGAAATAAAATGATATGAAAAGAGTTAAAATAATAAAAAGCGCCAGTTGTTAAAAAGTAAGGGCAGTAGAGTACAGCAGGTACATCTCATTCTTAAAATGGCAAGAATTACGTTTCCATACGGTCAAAACGTACAGGTACATAGACCGGGTCAAATACAGTATTACAAAAGTACAGGTAATCTGTAACAATTTGTACGGGGAATTAAACCAATTTGACAATTCTATGCCACAATGCCTGTATATAAAGCCTGATAAAGCCTATAAAGCTGAATGTAGTTTGAATTAATAGAATAATAAATAGATTTTTTTTTTATTGAGCATTTTAGAGATTTAGAACATACAGACATTCAACCAAACATTTATACACAAAAACGTATGTAATACACAAAACCTTGTCAAATACAGTATACAATTTAAAATTATATGTATAAATGAATAAAATAAAAATATCTATAAAATTAATTTAGCTTAATCAAGCAAGACAGAAAAAAGGTCTCTATAATATGATAATGTGTGTGTGCTCTTTTGGTTTGACATAAGTTTAAGGGAGTCTATATATAAATTAAAATCTCCAAGGAAAGCATTGAGATTTGGGAATGATTTTGAGAATTCTGCTTTGTGTATATGAAATTTACCAATTGCAATCATAAGATTTACTATGTAACTTAATTGTTTATTGTCAGATTCAAACTGAATGATAACATATTTAGCCATAATGGTTATAGAAAAGTTAGTTTTACTATGTATACAATTCTCAAAATCAGTCCAAAACGCAGATGAGAGAAGTGAGCAGTGATAAAACAAATGTATGGGAGTTTCAGGCTCAATCTTACAAAAGGTGCAATCAACATCAACAAAATAGATATTGTGAAATTTTTTTTAATTAATTTCTCTGATCTTATTAGAGATACAAAATTTAAAGGAACACAACCAAGCTTTACGCATAAATCGAATAATAATGAATATTTGTGGTTATCCAGCAGGGTATTGGGCAGAGGCAGCAGGGTTTGTCTGAGCGTCACCGGGACGGACCGACAGGAAGTGATCCGTATGCAGCAGCTCCGGGCTGGAAGTTACACGCATGATCTGTGTTTGTGTGGAAGCAGCGATGATATGATGTTCCTGCTGAGATGTTCACGGCCATGTCCACGGCTCAAAGTCCCAGTCATCCTGCAGAAATTAGGGCGGAGAGGCAGGACAGTAGATGGGATGGGAAGTAAATGAAACGGAGCGCGCTCCACGGGGTGAGTAACGTCCTCCTCTCACGTGGAGATCTTTATTTACATGCAGTGGTGTTAATTCTGCAGGCAGAGCCCGGATGTGTGTGTGTGTTGGGCTGTCCCGCACGAGGCAGTGCGGGGACCGGCCACTGCGGAGGAAAATACCTGCAGACACAGATTATTGAGGTCAGTCAGCTTCCACCATCAGCCCATCAGAACCTCTGACGTCATTTCTTCGGTAGCACCATCTGTCACGAGCAGCCGCGCGTGTGGTGATGGTACCAGGGGCGCCTCCAAAACTGTTTCCTAGGGGGGCCAGAGGGGGCCACTTCAATTCTTGGGGTGGAACCAAAACTAAAAGCCATCATTACAGGACTTTATTTATTTTATCTGTTGTAGTATACAGGCTCAGAAATACTTTTTTTTTTTTTTACTTTCTAACTTGTCTGCATATATATTAATGGTTAATAGCATGTTGATAAAAACCTAAGGCATACATATATGAATTTTTAATATTTAATATACCATATATATTTGAATATATCATATATTTATTGTATTAATATATATATATATATATATATATATATATATATATATATATATATATATATATATATATATATTGTGTGTGTGTGTATGTATATCAGAATCAGAATCAGCTTTATTGGCCAGGTTCGAACATTGTCCAACAAGGAATTTGACTCCGGTAATTTCGCTCTCTATGGTATTAAAGGTAAACAATAAACAAATGAACAATAGACACATGTGGAATTTCTATGTACAAAAATTATAAGCATTTTAAGGTGCAGCAGTTTGAGGTAGTGAGAATAAGTATGACCTATTTACAGTTTCAACAGACAAGAATTATGCAAAAAATACAAGATAAAAAATTAAAAATTGTACAAAAGAAATACAAAGTGAGAGGTGCAGCAGAGTGAGGCAACATGAATATTAAAGAGGGTGCTAGATGATTTATTTATATTTTGATGATTTATCTATATGTTGCACGTGTTTGGTTACTCTGAGACTGTTATTTGTGAGAGTTCATCAGAGCAACCGCTTGCGGGAAGAAACTGTCTCTGTGTCTGGAGGTTTTAGCGTACAGTGCTCTGTAGCGCCGTCCAGAGGGAGGAGTTGGAACAGGCTGTGTCCCGGGTGTGAGGGGTCAGCAGAGATTCGACCTGCCCGTTTCCTGGTCCTGGACCGGTACAGGTCGTCGATAGATGGGAGGTTAGTCCCAAATATCCTCTCTGCAGTCCTGATTGTCCGTTGCAGTCTGTGCCTGTCTAGTTTGTTGGCTGATCCAAACCAGACAGTGATATATATATATATATATATATATATATATATATATATATATATATATATATATATATATATATATATATATATATATATATATATATGCATTTTTGATATATATATTTTTTTATTATTATTATTATTAGGCTCAGAAATACACATTTGTATGGGGGGCCGTGACCACCCCTGCTCCCCCCCTGGTGGCGCCCCTGGGTGATGGAAGCAGGAGCTGTGTCTCTCTCTTCAGAGTCCCGCTGCAGCGCTCTGCTTGGGGGTCTAGTTTTCTCAACATGCAGAGTGATGGAGGACTTCAGATCCTTCAAGATGATAGCACATGGACCTGCACGTGGACCATTTTGGGAAAATAAAATGATAATAATAATAAATCTGACCTCTTAAAACTTAAGTTTGAAAGCAAAATCCTGCCATTGTAATTGTGTTAAATGAAAAGAAAAAAGAACTCACAATTCCCTCACAAGTTTGGACAATAGAAATCACGACCTATTATATCACAATCTAGCTAATGTGCACGAGAAAATTTAGAATTCTTACATTTATAGATTGTGATTTCATAATAATAATAATAATAATAATAAATAACTTTATTTATCCGTTAGGAACTTCATTTGTGGAAAAGCATCAGCATCATTGCGTGTACAGATAACATATGCAACAGGACAGTACAGAAACAAACCAAACAATCAATAAAACAACATACATTGGGCAATCACAAATACTGCTGGACTTAGATGCTGTAAACCATAGCATAGATAAAATACGAGAGAGAGAGAGATAAAAAAATATAAGTCCCCCGTTAAGTGCGTGATAAATACAATGATTTTTTAAAAATATGTATAAAAGCGGGTACAAAAGTGAATAGGTAAGATCAGCTGTTTATGAGTCTGATTGATGAGGGCACGAAGCTTGACATGGCTCTGTTTGTCCTGAATTGTAGTGATCTGTATCTGTGACCTGAAGTGAGTGTGTGATGTCTGAGGATATTTGTTGTCCCTTTCGTTTAGTCCTTCTGTTATAGATGCTGATCAGTGATTCCTGCTTCTGTCCAATGATTTTGCTGCTCAATGTAATAATTTTATTTAATGGATTACGGTGAATATTAGATAAGGATCCGAACCAAGCTGTTATGTTGAAGGTTAAAACTGATTCAATAAAACACTTATAAAATGCTGTCAGAACTGATTGGTGGACTTGAAGTTTACGGAGTTTCCTAAGAAAAAAGAGGCGTTGCTGGCACTTTGAAAAAATGGATTGAGTGTTAGGTTGGAAGTTGAGCTTGTGGTCGATTACTGTCCCCAAATACCTATATGAGTCAACCCTCTCTATAGGCTGATTGTTGACAGACAGAGTGGGGATGCTGGATGGACCTCTCCGAAAGTCAACAACCAGTTCCTTAGTTTTAGTAATGTTGAGGTCCAGACAGTTCTGCCTGCACCACTCTGTAAAAATGTTCATCTCAGCCTGCAGCTGACCCTCTGAGTTGGTAGTGTCCACAAAACCTGAGACATAATCTAAGTGCAGAGTGAATTATATCAATGTGCTTATTTGAGTATCCAAAAATGAGGAAGTTCCTATTGTCTTCCCAACTACTGGCTGACCTTGGGTGTTGGGGGCCCTCTAGTGGCTACAGGGGGGCTTTGCATTTGCATTGTGGCAGGATGCTCTCCTGCAAGGAAACGAGTAGTATGGGGAGTGGTAGTCTAGTGGCTACAGAGGTGGGCTTGAAGGACCCAGGTTCAAGCACCGGAATGGCAACCAAGATCAACCACCTTGAGTTAGTTAGTTAGTTAGTTAGTTAGTTAGTTAGTTAATATTTATTTCGGCCAATCACAAGCATAAAAATCAACAAACAATGCAGTGGGTTCTGCCCCTGGTCCTCGGGGTGTCTCACGTGTTTCCTTGCTTCAACACACCCTGATACAAGTGACTGTGTCACTAACAGTCTTGTGCAGACCCCGATGACAAGCTGATGATGAGCATTGAGGTGTGTTGATGGAAGGAGACATCTGAGACTTGTGGTTTAGGCAGCGTTCCCTCAGAGCGTTCCCTCCATTTGGGAAGTGATTGTCCTAATTCTGATGACAAGGCTTTGCTTGTCGGGCCTTTAAGGTTTAAGGAGTGCCAGTTAATTATAGACCGATGTGGATTTATATCACGCTGAAACAGAGCGGTGAACATGACCAGCACTGAAAAAAATAAATCTAAGGGCATCTAAATATAACATATTTTAATCTGTGATATTAACTATTAAAAATGAAGTGTGTTGCTTTACGTGAATACATCTAGTTTTGAACTTACTCTGCATTTGTTCAAAAAACAAGACGTTGTGCATTTTTTCCTTAACAAGCAGTATTTCTGTAATCCCAGGCAATCTTTTCATAACACACAAACAACAAGCAATGATCTTGTTGTATTTACTTTTCCTTTAACAATTTTAATCTATTGGGCAGATTGACCAACGTTTAAATGAAACATGCTTTATTTGTTTAAGTAGAACAACCACAGTAAAAAATATCTTGCTTGATCTACTTTAAAAAAATTAAGGCAACTTTTCGCATGAGATTTTTATGTAGATCAAGAAAGACTAGTCTTTGTATAAACTACTTAATTTTTAGTATGTACAAAATTAATTTGCAAGTAAAGTTAACTTAATTTTGATAAATAAAGTCAACTTAACACGATTAAGTTGACTGTACTTGCAAAATGTATTATTTACATACACAAAATTAAGTAGTTTATACAAAGATTAGTCTTTCTTGATCTACATAATAATCTCATGCAAAAAGTTGACTTATTTTTTTTAAGTAGATCATCACAATATTTGTATCATTGTGCTCTCAGACGGCTGGCTGCCAAGGCAGACGGCCACCCTAGTTCTGCTGCAGGTTTTAACCCTGTTTAACACGTTATTTCCTCTCTTGGAGTTAATTTGATTGCATTTATTTCACCCGTGTTTACCTTTGTAAACTTTGAGTGCTGTTTGTGGAAACTGCCTTGAGATGACATTAGTGTGATTTGGTGCTGTACAAGATTAGTGAAATTGAATTAAACTGAAGTCTGACCATTTTATTGGTAGGCTGATATTCTTCGCCATTTTCTGATTTATCACTATTGTCGTTATATTGGTCAATTATTATATTTGGAGACAACTGGCCAAAAATTAAGAAAATTAAAACCCCATCTTTTACCCACATTCGGAGTATTTTTTATACCGTCTTTCCACCAGAGGGCGCTCTGGAGCTTTTCTCCGGCAACGTGGGTGTGGATATTGTGAAAACCTAATCATTTACTAAAAATGTGTAAACAAAAGAATGTATTGTAGTTGGAAGTTAAAGTCATCTTGTTTGAGAAAAACATCTTACCCATAAAAGAAAGAGGTTCTTTAGCTTTCAAGTTTTGTTTGGGGATGTCTGTGGCAGTATTTAACTGTTTATTTTCTTATGGAGGATTAGATAACTTGTTATTTTCCTTACAGCAGAGTGAAAATTAGTGGATGCAAAAATGCTGTAAACCTGTAGTTTCAGCGTTCAGTGGAAAACAGTTTATATTCAGCTGCTAAGATGCAGAATATTCCAGTGATGTTGTGGATGAATGGGTGACAAGACAAACATTTTGATTGATATAAGAATTGGTAAGGTCACATTGACCTGATAGTGGATGGAGGGACGAGCTTCCCGGAAGAGGAAAAAACTGCAAATTACAGATTTTTATGAGACACTTCAAATCCCTTTTATGAGAATAAACTCAGACTATGAGAATACATTTAAGGGTTTAAATGGTGTACTTTTACAAAAAAAAAGTTTCAATTAAAAGAAAAAAGGGAATAATCATCAGAATTAAGTCACTTTTATGTCTAAAAGTCATAAAATTATTAGAATAAAATCATACTGGTCTTAGTATTATGAGAATAAGTATGCAATTTTATTAGAAAAAATGAATAATTGTATAATAAAGTGTAATTTTAGTTTTATGAGATTAAAATAGTAATTTAACTTATTTGTACTCAGAAGTTAGAATTTCAGTTGTTGAAGTTGGAAGTTTTTACTGGAGTACGTCCAAAAACCTGAATTTTGACTTGAAAAGCTGGGGAACCTTCACCTGCCTTCACCTGTTGTACTGACGTTTAAAGGCTGATTTATGGTTCCGCGTTACACCATCGTAGACCCTACGCCGTAGAATACGGCGTATTTATCACCATATAAACGCCATAGCTACATGCCCACTTGTAAAAAGTAAAGATTATTTTGTGTTTGTCTGATTTATTATATGTGAATAAAACAAGGCAGAACGACTTCGAGGGGCTGTTCCATTATTCCGACAATCGGACTTCCGAGTGCAGATGAATCAGGGCTGCTCCGAGAAAATGAAGATGACTATTGATGACTATTGAGAGTTGAGGTCAATGACGCTGAAGAAACTGCCGCACCCAACATGCTTAAAATAGTTTACTTCAATAATATCAAAGAGGAAGCAAGAGCAGGAACGAGACGTCACGTGGCCCGAGTTTCCCGCATCATCAGATGCTCCAGATGATTTTTGCTGCTCAAAACCCGTTTATTTAATACATCCATGCTCAAAACCCAGCCCGACTTTCTTCATCAGCAGGAGAAATGACGATGTACGTCGATCTGCTTCCCTCTTCGCGCCAGTTTGACCATCAGAGTGTAAAATGTAAAACAGCAGTCGACCCAAACGGAAACAAAGTGTGCGGGGGGTAAAATGATCATATGGGGAAATCCAGCCTACAATGAATGAATGTAAAACAAGTTAAGGTTAATTAGTCACCATGGTTACAGGCACACATCTGTCATGTTCCTGCAGCTGGAAAACTTGCACTCCAGAAAAATAGCCCAGAAATAAGCCTCATATTCCTAAATTTAGAGAAAAGATTTTACTTTAAGTAAGTAAGAAAATAATTATTGACTAGAATTCTTAAAAATAACAAAATAGATAAAATGGTCTTCTAATTTTCTTGAAACAAGGCTTTAACAATGTATTCTTTTTACTGTCTTATAAATTAGTTTAATTAGTTTAGTTTAGTTTAGTTTCTTTTATTGGTCCTTTCAATTCCCACAAACCCAAAGTACAAGTGTAATTCGTCGGCGTTATACAAAAAAATATATATAATTTTTGGTATATATACAATTTTATACAATTTTAGCTAAAGACCAAGGACCAAAAGGTGTAGACTGAAGCCTAAGCTTATGACGCCTTCCCTTTTCACAATTTTTTTTAGCTTTTATAAACTAGTGCAATGTCATTAATAAATATCATTCCATACAGTATTTGTATAAGCAATAATGCAATAATACAATAGTACATACACACACCTACATATATACATACATACATACATACATACATACATACATACATACATACATACATACATACATACATACATACATACATACATACATACATACATACATACATACATACATACATACATACATACACACGCATACTGTGTATACATAATTATTTTAATTAGTGAATCTTTGCTTTCCACCTAGCTGAATGAATCCCATGTTTGGACTGTAGCTTTACAAAAAAGCTTTACAGGATCTTACAGAGCGCCTCCCAAACGCTACAAATCCCTCTCATAATATTTAGTACGTTTTTAGCGACTCTTGTTTTATTAATTTATAGTGTTGCAAACTAAAAAACAAGTTTTAACATGCTTTAGTGTAACAGAGTGTAGTTTTCAGATGTTTTTTTTATTTTGCCTGAATATCGTTAGTCTAAGTTTATATTTGTGGTCATATTATCAAGATAGAATATATTTAGTATTTCCACTGACATTTTTAGAGGTCTTTTCTTTTAAACGTTACTAGAATACAAAACCATAAACAACATAATATTAAGTTGTAAAGACTTTTTCCAGATTAGTCTGTGGTTCATTTAAAGACAAATTAATGTTCAGGGTGTTTATAAATGTTTGATTAAATTGTAGACATTTTTGAATAAGTGAGTGGTGACGTCACCGAACCGCACTCTCCCGTCCTCCAAAGTACTTCCTCCCAAGTTCTACGTACCAAATATGGAGTACAACGTACAGTGCACATGTCCAAACTTAGAAAACCCCAGTGTCTCAGTTTTTTGCAGAGAGAAGGAGCTTGTGTCAAAACATTTAACATTTCTCCTGCAGCAAGTGCACCAGGTGATATTTATGTTACCTTTACTTTTTATTCTTCAAAATAAAAGTGAAGCCATTTTTTGTAATCATAAACAGATGTGTGTTTCAGGGTTTTGCATCATAAAAGTAACTGTGATTCAGTCTCTTACCCAGAAAACACAGCAACCACCTCATTGTTATTTTCGCATTACTTTTCTTCTGCAGTAAAAAGTTATTAAACTTTATTTTAATAATACAATTTTTTACCTACATTATTGTTGCACAAACGTAGAATTGTATTGTATTTAATTCGTTAAAAGCAAAATAATGCACTAATTGTGAAAGCCGTATTAGAAAAGAATAGTTTAACTCGGAATTCAGTTTAAAATATATTCTTCCTAATTTTTAATATTGTCCTGAAATACAAACAGCTAACATAAGCAGCTTGGTGACAGAAAATGAAGCGCGGCGTTGCTGCAGCGCTGCTTCCTGCTGCACAGCTGACGTGTTGGTCAGTGTGCACACTTAAAAAAGGAAGTACAGAGCGAGGTGGTGGTTAAGGAAGCTGTTGAAATGAGGAAGCCCCAGGGACTGCAGCTGCTCCTCAGTCTGCCAGGTTCTGCTCGGGGACGCCACGGCCGGACCTCCTCTCTGAGCGTCTCTGCTGGGTTTGGGCCCCAGGATTGTGGGCAGCGCTGAAGGAGCGGGACCACAGGAACACCTGAACCTGGACGCTCTTCACCTTCCTGGTCAGTAAGTGCAACTGACTGCTTCTGTCAGAAACTGTCTGCTGCTCATGACGGGCTTTGATTGAGGCAGGAAAAACCATCTCTGAAAAGCGTTTGAAATTGTTGACCTCAATCCGCTGTCGCTCATCTTTTATGTAGAATCAGCTAGAATATTGTAAACAGATCATTGTACATATTGTTCCACCTGCTTTTAGAGGAAAATCATTTCTTTGTTTTCTTACTAGAGACGTTTCAGTAGAGTAGGATGAACTTTTCAGACCCAAGAGGCCTCCTCCCGTCTCGTCCTGAGACAGGACGGGCCTTTATTGGTGCTGCCAGAGACACAGACGTAGTTTTGTTGATGATCCCTCTTTAACTTGGTAGTTTTATTTAGTGGAGAATTCTGTTTGATATGTGGGGTTTATGCTGCTGTGAAGCTCATCACCGAGGATAGGTGCTCTTCATTAGAGTGTTTGCAGAAGTCACAATCTTTTTCTAGATGAAACAACTTCATTTCATTTCATTTCATTTTTTATTTATTCCGATCATGGAAATATGCAAACAGAAAAAACAAACAAGTAAAATAACAACAACACAATCATAAACTAAAGCATATTCCATAACCAGAAAGGAGCAGGAAGAAGAAAATCTTATTATACCTGCCCCTTCCTCAAACAAAATTGAACAATAATAACAGATGGTCTGCACAATTACAATTACTCAGTTAACATCACAAAGAAAGCAAGACAAAAAAAATCAAAGATAGATTGTCTGTCTCCATACGCATATATTATAAATCTTAACTATTTCATTGATACATTGTTATTTTTTTCTCTTTACATTTTTTTTTAAACTGAAATATGTTTATACAGCCCATTAAATCATCATGTAATGAATTCCATAACTTAACTCCAACAACAGAAACACTCATCTGCTTTAAAGTTGTTTGGACAAGTAGATGTTTAAAATTTTCTTCGACTAATCTTCATTATTTGAACTGAAAGTAAACATGTATTGTAAATTTTCTGGTAATGATTTTAGCTGAATTTAGCATTTAGCTGTGTACATAATTTCTGAGTGTCTGTAACTTATTTCTGTAACTTAACCAAATCATCAATCACTTCAAAGTTTATGTGCAGGTCAGGGGACTTTGGTCATTTCCGAGCTCAGCAGAAAAGTCATCCAGAAGTCAGGTCAGTTTGAGAGAGGGGTTTCATGTTCATTAAAGGGTGAAAGCTTTGTTGAGATGTACTCTTCGTTCACATCAGCTTCAGCTATGAGATTAATGGAGAAACTCTGCAGGAGTCGGGCTGCCTGTGGAGTCCCCCACAGCTCAGTGCTCGGGCCACTGGTGTTGTTATGGTTGGCCCGTGACTGTGTGCTGTGAGAACCCTCCAACCAACTGACCTGGTTGCAGGTTTAACAGGCGTCACCTGAGGCTGCAGAGCCTGACAAAACCCAAAGAAGCGCCAGCATGGCACCCTGCAAGAGCAGTTGAGAGTGTCTGACATGATCGGTGTGGTCGGCATGTGGTCGTGGGGCTTTTCAGAAGACGAGGACGACTTGCAGCACCTCTCTAAACCTGCCAAAGAACTCGTTTCATATGTTATTCGGCTGTTTTACGGCTGTACCAAATATACATGAAATGTCCTTTTATATTAACCTGGATACAACTCCTCTTTTTATCTAACAAATGATAACTATTGCATCAAGTATTTAAGCTGATGTATTTGTAAAGATGATGTTAGTTTTGCTCCCTCGTGTGTCTTGAAAAGTGAAACAAGTAACAGATCTGATCTGATCTCACGTACCAATTACACGGCTCATTTCACAGTTTTTCTGCTCCTTTTTAGTTGCAGACGTGTCATTTTCTCTTCCGTATGAATCTTGATTCTCGCATTTTTATCATATATTTTCCAAACACAAACATTATAGTCTTCCGTTCCATAGATGTGTAGCTTTGGTCTTTCTGGGGACAGGACATTTCGGTTAATCACAATGAGCTCCTGTTTTTAGGACTCTGAAACATGTGCAGTTCACAAAAGCTTGGGTTTCCCCAGAACGGTGCAGTTTTAAGGTTATTTCAGAGTCAAATTGATATCAGATGTGAGACTTTGGGCATTCGTGTAGGCTGCTCAAGATGCGCAGAAAATGAGATAAAATGAAGCAGTCAGAGACTCCATTTTTAATCCTGATTAACTGTGTTCTCGTAAATCCTCCGTTCTACTGCTCTCCTCTCTCCTGCTTTCGTCACAAATGGTATGTAAGAAGTACAGTACTACCTCTATCTCTATTGAGGGCAACAAAAATAACTACTGTCTGTGATTTTCTGCCAGTAAAAATGGACAAGGGTTTCTTTAGATGGGCGGGGAAGGGCCTCAGCACAATAAACCAATTATTCGAAGGAATGACTCTCAGGGCTTTCTCACAACTTCAGGCAAAATATGGTATTGATTCTAAGGATTTATTTAGATATTTTCAAATTCGCCATTATCTGATGGCACACAAGGAGTGGGAAAAAATTAAAGAAGCCCCATCTAATTTTGAACAATATTGGATTGAGATAGCGGAGAAAAAAAAAACACTAAAAACACAATATCTTGTATATACAGTAGGATTCATATGGACACATCAGTAGATACGCTGGATGTGAAATGTAAATGAGAATTGGAAGCTAATGCCATAGTTGCTGATGAGGATGTGGAGAATTCTTGGGTACCCTGGCAGAAATGTTTAAGCAGCCCAACCTGGAGAGAATTTAGCTGGAAGTTGAAAATTCGATATTTTAAAACTCCTTTAGTGATAGCTAGATATGATAATAATTGTTCCCCCCTTTGTTGGAGGGGTTGTGGCATGATAGGGGACTGATAGGGGCAAAAATTCTGGGAGATTGTGAAGCGACAGATAAGTGAGATTTTGAATTTAAATAGACCAATAGAACCACAGCAACTTATTTTGGGTACTGTACTGTTAACAGATTTAGGGAAAAACTGTGTGTCTTTACTCAGGGCACTTTTGTTGATTGCACATAAAATGATCACAGTAAATTGGCTTAAGCCTCATCCAGCCACACTGGACCAATGGACCCAAAGACTTAGGGATGTAAACTGTATGGATCACATAACGGCAAAGCTTCGACTCCAGACGGACTTGTATCTTGCGAAATGGTCACCTGTTAGAATGTATTTAGAGAAGTGAGAATATCGTCTCTGTGCAACTGGGCTAGTTGAATTTTCCTCTTTTTTTTATTTTATTTTATTTTTTTTAAATTTCTTTAGTATTCTGAAATAAGTGGACTTATGAGCAATATCCTTTCACCTCATGGCAATTTGATTGTCTATTTGATACGATGTTATTTTGATACCAAGCTGTGCATTTGTACCTGTCATACTGTGTGAGACTGTCAAGGAACTGGTTCTAATAAATGTTAAAAAAAAAAAAAGAAGTACAGTACATAATCAACAGGTACAAATCTATGATTTTAACCAGTTACAACAACAGTAATAATCAGTTTAATTAAAAGAATGGGGCACTATTTATTTCCCCAGATGTCAAACGGATATTAGTGGTCCTTGGTCCATGTGGGCTGATCACACAACCTTGCAACACTTCTGGATAGCAGAAACAGGCCGATGTAGAACACGGCAGCGGTTCTGGTGCTGTTCGTTACTTTCCACGGTGGTGTGCTCCACCACGTTTACAAGGGTAAACCATCTAAAAACCAGTGGGTTAGTTTTACAGTGGGAACATGGTCCTGCCAGCAAGCACCTAGAGAGGGGCACGCTACTGTTAGAAGACTGATAGAAGAATACATTACATTAAAACACATTTGCTGATTAAAAAAAAACAAAACAAAGCATCCAGTTGAACTTGACACAGTCAGGTTATGTCTTTGTGCATCAGAGTGTAGACGATGATAGATTAAAATATATATGATATATATTATATATTAAAATACATTTATATATCTATATGCCTTAGGTTTTTACCAACATGGTATTAACCATTAATATATATGCAGACAAAGTAAAAAAAAAACAAAAAAAAAACAACTGGAGAAGCACACATCCATTTGAACTTATGACGAAGGAAGATTAAGGTGTCCTTTGTTTTTCTTTGAAAAACAAAAAGGTCTTTTATCAATGGTTGAAAGCTGCCTAAACGTGTTCCTTTTGTAATTGTGGTGGATCAGCACCAGCAGCTTCAGAGGTCGGGGTGATTAGATGTGGTCGACAGATGTGGGAGCTCGACTGTGATTGGCTTTGAGAAAGAGAATAGGGGGTTCAAAGAAAACTGAGCCAGTCCAGAGGAGAAGAGCGTCTTCGTCACGTCGCAGGGCAAAAATGACAATTATGATCTGATATAATAAGTCTGCTGACAACACCTGTCCTTTTCTCAGTTATCATCCATCCATCATCCATCATGGCAGGGTGCAGGATTGGGGCGTGGTCTGCAGGGGAGAGAGGGAGTGCGGGGGAGTGACGCACAGGTGACGCGGCTGGAACAGCTGATGGTGCACAGGTGTGTCTAATCACTCTCTGTGTATTTCAGTAGTGTGCAGGCCCTGGAGACAAGAGAGGAATGACGCAGAGCGGAGCTCTGCTGAGAGGAAGGAGAGCTGCTGAAGGTGCTGGTGCACGTGTGTCTGGGTGAAAGAGAATAAAACGTTTCCTGCACGAAACCCTGTGTCTGCTGACCCCCGTAGCACGAGCATTGCTACAGTGGCGCCCAACGTAGCAAGGCTAGTGCTACGGGGGTCACCTGACAGGACAGAGGACACAGGGTTTCGTGCAGGAAACGTTTATTTGCACCCAAGACACATCTGCCAGACTCAGCAGCTCTCCTTCCTCCCAGCAGAGCCCCTTGCTGGTGTGCAGCCGCGGGTGGAGAGGTTTATTGGGCACACGTGTGCCCAATCAACCTCTCCATCCATCCATCCATCCATCCATCATCCATCCATCCATCCATCCATCCATATGAGAATGACTGTTACATTCCATTCAAGGTATTTCTTTGCTAAATATTTAGTTGCAACAGCTCCGACAGGTTTAGTAGTTGTACGTCAGTCTGCTATTATCAAACTCAAACTGTCTGCATGTCGTGTCTTACATGTACAGCGCAGCGTCAGCTCTTCAACTAACCTGTGATCACACGCAGGTTTGGCTTGGTCTCAGCGGACACATCCACGCTCGTGTCACATGACTGTTTACAGTTACTGTGGTGTTTCATTTCATTTTATTCTTTATTTTATTCAAAAATAAAACAACAAACAATTCAATACAAACACAAACGTTCCTAAATTGTGAATGAAAGGGAGCAAAAAGAAGAAGAATCTTATCTAATCTGTATTTAAACAACAACCAAGTAAATAAAAAACTAAAATAAAATAAAATTTCAGCCATCTATGGGTCAATCAAACTTAACTAACATTTTTCATTATATTTCCTTAACAGACAGGCTTTAATTGTTATTTTGAATGTAATGTTTGATTTGGATTCTTTGTTTTCTTTATTCAGATTGTTCCATAAACTGATTCCTTTAACAGAAACACAACGTTCCATCAATTTAGTCCCGAATCTTGGCTTTTTTAAAGATCTCTGTTCCTTTTAAGTTATACTTGCTTTCTCTTTTTTCAAATCTTTTCTGAATGTTGATTGGTAAAGTTTTCTTATGAGCTTTAAACATAATTTTCAGAATACTATGGTCTACTAATTCATAAAATTTCAACAATTGTAACTGAAGGAATAATGGATTTGTTGGATCTCTATATCGTTTTCTACTGATTATTCTTATTTCTTAAATGATATAAATGGTTTGTGGTGTTGTTTGTTGTTTTGCCAACTGGATTGCGCCACATTTTACATGGCAGCATTTTCTGCGGTTTATCTATTAATTGGACCGTGGACCAGAGTAGAAGAAGCAATGTTGCAGATCGACCAATATGAAAGGAGGATCCAGGCTGTCATCAGCAACACGTCCAAGGACCAGAATCTGTGATGGTCTGGAGTTGCATCAAAGGCCTTCACAAAGATCATTTTCATTTCTGTGATCGCAGAATTGGAGCAGGAAAGACATGGTGGCAGGAAGAATAGAAATATTAAAAAAAAAACAACAGAAACTTTGCAAATGTGAAACCATGTGATCAAAGTGATGAAAGAACGTCGAGCTTTGGGGCGAATGAGAGACGGTCGCTTGGTCTGTGTGGACCTGATTCAGAGGGGGTTTGAGTTAGTTAGTTAGTTAGTTAGTTAGTCCACCACATAAAGAAAAAAAAACAACATCAAAACACATATTTCAAGTTACATGTTCGAAAAGGAGTGGGAGGAATTATAAACTTATTTAATCCCACCACCTTTCCACAACTAAATATAAATTATATGTCTGTATTTATTTTTTATACTATACACTAATTTGTATAAATATATACCATTTTTACAAAAATAACCTGTTTAATACAAGATGTAAGCTCTATCATAAATATAATATAACTATGATATAAATATAATACGTATATCTAAGTATATAATCATACAAAGACAACATGACAGAATAGCAGAACACACACAGCTGCTGATCTTTAAACACAGTCTTCACTTTTATACCTCAAATAAACCATTTCTTTATATTTCTTCTTAAATTGTTTTATGTTTGTACATTCTTTTAACTCCAAATTCAAGCCATTCCACAGTTTAATTCCACAAACTGATACACAAAAATGTATTTTTGTTGTACGCACAAATAAAGATTTGAAGTTTAGGTTTCCCCTTAAATTCTAACCCCCTTCCCTCCCAATGAATCATTTCTGAATGTTATCCGGTACAGAATGATTTTTTGCTTTAAACATTACTTGTGCAGATTGAAATGCCACTAGATCCATGAGTTTAGTACTTTAGACTGTAAGAATAGTGAGTTAGTGTGATCTCGATATCCAGCCTTATGAATGTATCGTATTGTTCTCTTTTGAAGTTTGAGTAATGAGTGGAACCTGGTTTTATAGTTATTGCCCCAAACAAAGAGTAATGAGAGAAGTGAGAGAAATGTCATTTGTAGCTCAGGTCTTCCTGAGAAACCTAAAAAACTCTTGTGTTTCGGTGATGTCCATCCAACCCAGTCTCATATAAAAACGTACCCTGGCTACGTTGGTCCAAAGTGCAAAAACGTAGAGGGGTTACAATATTAGCCCTTGAAATGTATAACTGTTACATTTTTCTAGCGCTTGAAATGTATAACTGTTACATTTTTCTGCCTATTCGTTTTGCGTCCAAGTGACATGACTTTTAAGATTCTGGCCGTGATACCAACAAACACGGTGGACATTTTTCATTTTTGAGTGAAAAAAAATCTATATTTTGAGTTAACAAACACGGTGGACATTTTTCATTTTTGAGTGAAAAAAATCTATATTTTGAGTTAGTTTCTGCATAGAAATGCGTTTTGATTACATTTCTAGCAATATATAAATGTAGATAATCTCTTGCTTGCTCGTGGTTGCAACGGTTTTTTCAGATCTCGTCAGAATAATGTAAAACTGTAACATTTTAATAACGTGAAATGGTTACATTTTTGGTTGCTGGACACGCTGGGAAACAAATCAATATTTTGAGTTAGTTTCTGCATAGAAATGCGTTTTGATTACATTTCTAGCAATACATATTTCACTTTCATAATATTCACTCAGTAAATGTATATAATCTGTTGCTTGCTCATGGTTGCAAGGTTTTTTCAGATCTCGTCAGAATAATGTAAAACTGGAACGTTTTAATAACGTGAAATGGTTACATTTTTGGTTGCTGGACACGCTGTGAAAAAAATAAATATTTTGAGTTAGTTTCTGCATAGAAATGCGTTTTGATTACATTTCTAGCAATACATATTTCACTTTCATAATATTCACTCAGTAAATGTATATAATCTCTTGCTTGCTCGTGGTTGCAAGGTTTTTTCAGAAATCGTCAGAATAATGTAATACTGGAACGTTTTAATAACGTGTAATGGTTACATTTTTGGTTGCTGGACACGCTGGGAATAAAATCAATATTGTGAGTTAGTTTCTGCATAGAAATGCGTTTTGATTATATTTCTAGCAATACATATTTCACTTTCATAATATTCACTCAGTAAATGTATATAATCTCTTGCTTGCTCTGGTTGCAAGGTTTTTTCAGATCTCGTCAGAATAATGTAAAACTGGAACGTTTTAATAACGTGAAATGGTTACATTTTTGGTTGCTGGACACGCTGTGGAAAAAAATCAATATTTTGAGTTAGTTTCTGCATAGAAATGCATTTTGATTATATTTCTAGCAATACATATTTCATCATCCTCACCGTAAAGGCGCGCATCGCCGCGTACCCTACGCCGTAGGCTCTGCGTCGATTTAACGCGGGACCATAATTCAGGCTTTACTTCCAAAACGGGACGAGAGTTTTTCATTTGGAGTGACAGGGAAGTGGAGTTACTGTTAAGTGTGACTTTAGAATATTAAACAGGTAAAATACAAGAAAATATTGACGGTGGCCAAACTAATTGTAAACACAGGTCGCACACATGACGCTGGTGAAGTTTCTGTTGCATAATGTGACGTTCTGAAGCCTAAAGAGCATCATGCCAGCCAATCAGAATCCTGGGAAAAACATCAACAAATGACACGTGTAACTTCCAGGCTGATTTATGGTTCCGCGTTACACCAACGCAGAGCCTATGGCGGAAGTGATACTAGTAGCTGATTGGCCGATATGTGATCATCATCATCACCACCACCATCATCACCATCTTTATCATCATCTTTATCATCATCATCACCACCACCACCACCACCACCACCACCACCATCATCATCATCATCATCATCATCATCACCTTGATCACCTTCATCACCATCATCACCATCATCACCTCCATCACCACCTTCATCATCATCACCTTCATCTTCATCATCACCTTCATCATCCTCATCATCATCACCATCATCATCGCCACCACCATCATCATCATCATCATCATCGCCACCACCACCATCATCATCATCATCATCACGGCTCAACTCTGTTGAGCCGTGCATTCCTGCAGCTCTCAGTAGTGAAGACTTTATGAGCTTCTTCAACAGTAAAATCACGAGAATTAGAGAAGAAATCAACCAGCCGGTTGTAGGTGTTTCTTCAGCTTTAGCGACTTCCCTAGGCTCTGACTTGCCTCTAGACTGTTTTGATCCTATAGACCTCCCTGAGCTGACCTCACTCGTCAATAGAGCTAAGTCAACCACATGTATGTTAGACCCCATCCCGACTCGACTATTCAAACATATTTTTTCTCTTATTGGTACGACAATACTGGACCAAATTAACCTATCCCTAAGTTTAGGATATGTACCACAGGTTTTCAAAGTTGCAGTAATTAAACCTTTACTTAAAAAACCTTCTCTTGACCCAGACACCTTAGCTAATTATAGACCAATTTCCAACCTTCCATTTGTATCTAAAATTCTGGAAAAGCCAGTTTCAAGCCAGTTATGTGACTATTTGTATAGAAATGATCTGTTTGAAGTCTTTCAGTCAGGGTTCAGAATGCTACATAGCACAGAGACAGCACTGGTTCGAGTCACGAATGACCTCTTTATGGCCTCAGATAAGGGATTAGTGTCCATATTGGTTCTACTGGACCTCAGTGCTGCTTTTGACACTATAGATCATGGCATTTTACTGCACAGGTTAGAGCATGTTGTTGGGATTAAAGGGACAGCTCTATGTTGGTTTAAATCATATCTATCTGACAGGTTCCAGTTTGTTCATGTACATGAGGTTTCTTCAGAACAGTCAAGGGTCTGTTATGGTGTTCCGCAGGGTTCAGTGCTAGGGCCAATCTTGTTCAGTTTATACATGCAGCCGTTGGGAAGTATAATCCAGAATCACGGCATACACTTTCATTGTTATGCTGATGATACGCAGCTCTACTTGTCTATGAAGCCGGATGAAACAGAACCGTTAGTTAAACTTCAGGCATGTCTTAGGGACATCAAGGACTGGATGTCCAGAAATTTCCTGCTTCTAAATTCAGATAAAACAGAGGTTATCATTCTTGGTCCAGAGCATTTTAGGAAGGGATTAGATGGTGTTGCGATGGCTTCCAGTGCAACTGTGAGAAACCTTGGTGTTATTTTCGATCAGGATTTGTCGTTTAAACCATATGTCAATCAGGTTTGTAAAATAGCCTTTTTCCATCTCCGTAATATTGCAAAGATTAGGAAAATCCTCTCGCAGAGTGATGCAGAAAAACTAGTTCATGCGTTTGTATCTTCTAGACTAGATTACTGTAATGTGTTGTTAGCAGGATGTCCAAGTAATTTGCTGAATAGGCTCCAGCTGATCCAGAATGCAGCAGCACGAGTGCTGACAGGAATCAGCAGGAGAGACCACGTCTCTCCAGTGTTAGCGTCGCTCCATTGGTTACCCGTAAAATTCAGAATCCAATTTAAAATTTTATTACTTGCGTATAAAGCCCAAAACGGCTTAGCTCCGCATTATTTGCAAGACCTGATAGTGCCTTATGTTCCTGTCAGAGCTCTCCGTTCTCAGAGTGCAGGTTTACTCGTAGTTCCTAGAGTATCTAAATGTAGATTTGGAGGGCGGGCGTTCTGCTATCAGGCACCACTACTATGGAACCAACTTCCAATCTGGGTTAAGGGGGCTGACACCACCTCCACCTTTAAAACTAAACTTAAAACCTTTCTGTTTAGTAAAGCCTATAGTTAGTGTTTAGTAAACCTCTAGCTGGTGTTGGTAAATCTCTAGGTAGTGTAAACTTTAGTGTGTCAGAGTCGCTCCTGTAGTTTCTTGTGCTGGCCCCCCCTTCTCCTCCGTTTTCTCTCTTTTGTCCATGTTGCAGCATCCTTTGCCGGACACCGGAACCTGCAGGTGGTCATGGGTGGCTTGTAGCTTGCATTACGGAGCACAAGTCTTTCCCCGACCCTGCACCCCAACCTGGGACTTGCTGATTGGGCCGGAGCTTCGGGAGCTGCGTGCTGGCCTGCGGTCCCCACCCCCGGTCATCCCGTTGCTGCTTCCACCTGCCTGCTGTGCTGTTGCCGTCCCTGACCCACCAGTCTGGCCCTCGGCAGGAGGGTCCCCCCTGATGAGCCTGGTCCTGCTCAAGGTTTCTTCCCTCCTAAAGGGGAGTTTTTCCTTGCCACTGTTTGGCTTAAGGTTTTTCTCCCACCAGGGGAGTTTTTACCTGCCATTGTTTATGTAATAACTGCTCGGGGGTTTATGTTCTGGGTATGGGTCTCTGGAAAGCGTCTAGAGACAACTCTGTTGTATTAGACGCTATATAAATAAAATTGAATTGAATTGAATCATCATCATCACCATCATCATCACCATCACCATCATCATCCCCATCATCATCCAAGTCAAATTGCACGCGCGAGGTCCCGTTCATCGCTGCTTGCAGCTTTAATTTATATTTATATTTATATATAACTATTTTAACATTTCTAAACACAAAAACACGAAAATGTCCTTGATAATTCCATAATACAATAGGTTCATGTTAAGGACATCCGTTTTAATTAGTTCTCCTTCGATTATGAGATGTTATTAATGCTCAGTAGGCACAGGAGGTTTGTTATGTATTGTTATGAGGCCTATTTCGTGTCTATTTTTGAACATTTCACTTTGAGCTAGGAAGCTGAAATTCTAGACTCTGTATCAGGAGCTGACTTTCATCCACTGTGCCGAGGTCCAGACCCATGCGACCTTCGGAAGTGCCAAAGGTCACCGTGTGTGGTGCCTTTTTCTGGCTTTTTTTGTTTTTTTGGAATAATTCACTAACGCTTTGAGCTGGGAGACTGATTTTTGACTATGTTGCGATGCAGAAGGCCCTTTGCTAGGATCTTTTGGTCCCGTGGCTGTACGACTTCCACAGAGCTAGTTGGCATTGCAAAGGGAGACATAGAGTTGAGACTTGGCAAGCCCAATCTAAGCCCCATATGGAGGCCACAGGTCGAGTTTTACTTGGTTTGGTCAAATATAGTGGCAACGGTGTCCGTTCGAATGTTGGAAAAGGTGACGTTTCAAAGCCCCGCTCAACGAAAAGTACAGGTCTGATCTGCACCAAACTAACGTCTGTCTGATCAGGGGATGCCCCCAAACAACATATAAAAAATCAGACTCCTAGCTAAAGGCGTTAGTGAACTATGCAAAAAAAGACACAAAATAGGCCCTGTTCCATTAGTCAGGAGGCTCTCAGACCTATACGTGTCTACACCCTCCTAACCAGCCTGAACGTTTTAGAGGAAACACTGTTGCAGAAGTCATAGAAATCTGATTTTTTTATATGTTGTTTGGGGGCATCCCCTGATCAGACAGACGTTAGTTTGGTGCAGATCAGACCTGTACTTTTCGTTGGGCGGGGCTTTGAAACGTCACCTTTTCCAACATTCGAACGGACACCGTTGCCACTATATTTGACCAAACTAAGTACAACTCGACCTGTGGCCTCCATATGGGGCTTAGATTGGGCTTGCCAAGTCTCAACTCTGTGAACCCTTTGCAATGCCAACTAGCTCTGTGGAAGTCGTACAGCCACGGGACCAAAAGATCCTAGCAAAGGGCCTTCTGCATCGCAACATAGTCAAAAATCAGTCTCCCAGCTCAAAGCGTTAGTGAACTATGCAAAAAAAGACACGAAATGGTCTTCGCAGGCCGAAAAGCAACAGACGCGTTGACCTTTGACACTTCCGAAGGTCACACAGATCTGAAAATCCGCACAGTGGATGAAAGTCAGCTCCTGATACAGAGTCTAGAATTTCAGCTTCCTAGCTCAAAGTGAAATGTTCAAAAATAGACACGAAATAGGCCTCATAACAATACATAACAAACCTCCTGTGCCTACTGAGCATTAATAACATCTCATAATCGAAGGAGAACTAATTAAAACGGATGTCCTTAACATGAACCTATTGTATTATGGAATTATCAAGGACACTTTCGTGTTTTTGTGTTTAGAAATGTTAAAATAGTTATATATAAATATAAATTAAAGCTGCAAGCAGCGATGAATGGGACCTCGCGCGTGCAATTTGACTTGGATGATGATGGTGATGATGGTGGTGGTGGTGATGATGATGATGATGATGATGATGATGATGATGATGATGATGATGATGATGGTGGTGATGGAGGTGATGATGATGATGGTGATGAAGGTGATGATGATGATGGTGGTGGTGATGATGATAAAGATGGTGATGGTGATGATGATGATCACATATCGGCCAATCAGCTACTAGTATCACTTCCGCCGTAGGCTCTGCGTTGGTGTAACGCGGAACCATAAATCAGCCTGGAAGTTACACGTGTCATTTGTTGATGTTTTTTCCAGGATTCTGATTGGCTGGCATGATGCTCTTTAGGCTTCAGAACGTCACATTATGCAACAGAAACTTCACCAGCGTCATGTGTGCGACCTGTGTTTACAATTAGTTTGGCCACCGTCAATATTTTCTTGTATTTTACCTGTTTAATATTCTAAAGTCACACTTAACAGTAACTCCACTTCCCTGTCACTCCAAATGAAAAACTCTCGTCCCGTTTTGGAAGTAAAGCCTGAATTATGGTCCCGCGTTAAATCGACGCAGAGCCTACGGCGTAGGGTACGCGGCGATGCGCGCCTTTACGGTGTGCGTCGCCGCGTACCCTATGCCGTAGGCTCTGCGTTGGTGTAACGCGGAACCATAAATCAGCCTGGAAGTTACACGTGTCATTTGATGTTTTTTTTTTTTTTTTTTTCCAGGATTCTGATTGGCTGGCATGATGCTCTCAGCATGAAACAACTCTTTTTTTTCTCACAATCGAAGGGAAAAACATGAAAATTGATGTGCAGGAAATTAACCCACTAATGTTGTGTAAATAACAATGATACAGTGGTGTTTCTGCCTTAAGAAATGTTGCAGATATCATTGTGAAAATCGCCGTTAACGTCAAAACGGACAGTTCAACAGTGTGTGTGTGTGTGTTTTTTTTCTCTCGCACCGGAGCCACTCATCGTCTGCGCTCCGGGACCTCCCACTTTACAAATTAAGCACTGGGCCTGGCATATATTTTAATAACGGGGCCATGCAAGAGAATTGGTGGTTTTATTACTCAAAAGGAAGTAAAACAAGCACATGGTTCATACATATCCGTCAATAAGATCCATTAAATGAGGGTAAAATAACCAAGATATATTTCTTGCTATGAATATGATAAAATCTGCTTTTCATGGCGAAACTATCTTAAAATATTGCAATTTAGACCGAGAATCAAAGAAATGGCAGCAATTTTATTTTTCCTCCACAGCTGAAAGTCACGTGACAGAAACGAAACCTAACGAAAGCTATTAAAATGAATGAGCCACGGAAAGCGTTCACATCTCACGTTTTAGGAGGGCAAATCGTAACATTGGCCACGTTTTGCAATGTGGACCAACGTAGCCTGTACCACGTTTTCCTGTGAGACTGGGTTGCATATTGTAACCCCTCTACGTTTTTGCACTTTGGACCACCGTAGCCAGGGTATTCTGACGAAATCTGAAAAAACCTTGCAACCAGAGCAAGCAAGAGATTATGTACATTTATTGAGTGAATATTATGAAATTGAAATATGTATTGCTAGAAATGTAATCAAAACGCATTCATATGCAGAAACTAACTCAAGATATTGATTTTTTTTTCACAGCACTGTCCAGCAACCAAAAATGTAACGATTTCACGTTATTAAAAAGTTCCAGTTTTACATTATTCTGACGAGATCTGAAAAAACCTTACAACCAGAGCAAGCAAGAGATTATCTACATTTATATATTGCTATAAATGTAATCAAAACGCATTTCTATGCAGAAACTAACTCAAAATATAGATTTTTTTCACTCAAAAACGAAAAATGTCCACCGTGTTTGTTAACTCAAAATATAGATTTTTTTCACTCAAAAATGAAAAATGTCCACCATGTTTGTTGGTATCACGGCCAGAATCTTAAAAGTCACGTGACTTGGACGCAAAACGAATAGGCAGAAAAATGTAACAGTTATACATTTCAAGGGCTAGAAAAATGTAACAGTTATACATTTCAAGGGCTAATATTGTAATCCCTCTACGTTTTTGCACTTTGGACCAACGTAGCCAGGGTATTCTGACGAGATCTGAAAAACCTTGCAACCAGAGCAAGCAAGAGATTATGTACATTTATTGAGTGAATATTATGAAATTGAAATATGTATTGCTAGAAATGTAATCAAAACGCATTTCTATGCAGAAACTAACTCAAGATATTGATTTTTTTCCCAACGTGTCCAGCAACCAAAAACGTAACGATTTCACGTTATTCAAACGTTCCAGATTTACATTATTCTGACGAGATCTGAAAAAACCTTGCAACCAGAGCAAGCAAGAGATTATGTACATTTACTGAGTGAATATTATGAAAGTGAAATATGTAGTGCTAGAAATGTAATCAAAACGCATTTCTATGCAGAAACTAACTCACAATATTGATTTTATTCCCAGCGTGTCCAGCAACCAAAAATGTAACCATTACACGTTATTAAAACGTTCCAGTTTTACATTATTCTGACGATTTCTGAAAAAACCTTGCAACCACGAGCAAGCAAGAGATTATATACATTTACTGAGTGAATATTATGAAAGTGAAATATGTATTGCTAGAAATGTAATCAAAACGCATTTCTATGCAGAAACTAACTCAAAATATTTATTTTTTTCACAGTGTGTCCAGCAACCAAAAATGTAACCATTTCACGTTATTAAAACGTTCCAGTTTTACATTATTCTGACGAGATCTGAAAAAACCTTGCAACCAGAGCAAGCCCGAGATTATGTACATTTATTGAGTGAATATTATGAAAGTGAAATATGTATTGCTAGAAATATAATCAAAAACGCATTTCTATGCAGAAACTAACTCACAATATTGATTTTATTCCCAGCGTGTCCAGCAACCAAAAATGTAACCATTACACGTTATTAAAACGTTCCAGTATTACATTATTCTGACGATTTCGGAAAAAACCTTGCAACCACGAGCAAGCAAGAGATTATATACATTTACTGAGTGAATATTATGAAAGTGAAATATGTATTGCTAGAAATGTAATCAAAACGCATTTCTATGCAGAAACTAACTCAAAATATTTATTTTTTTCCACAGCGTGTCCAGCAACCAAAAATTTAACCATTTCACGTTATTAAAACGTTCCAGTTTTACATTATTCTGACGAGATCTGAAAAAACCTTGCAACCATGAGCAAGCAACAGATTATATACATTTACTGAGTGACTATTATGAAAGTGAAATATGTATTGCTAGAAATGTAATCAAAACGCATTTCTATGCAGAAACTAACTCAAAATATTGATTTGTTTCCCAGCGTGTCCAGCAACCAAAAATGTAACCATTTCACGTTATTAAAACGTTACAGTTTTACATTATTCTGACGAGATCTGAAAAAAACGTTGCAACCACGAGCAAGCAAGAGATTATCTACATTTATATATTGCTAGAAATGTAATCAAAACGCATTTCTATGCAGAAACTAACTCAAAATATAGATTTTTTTCACTCAAAAATGAAAAATGTCCACCGTGTTTGTTGGTATCACGGCCAGAATCTTAAAAGTCACGTGACTTGGACGCAAAACGAATAGGCAGAAAAATGTAACAGTTATACATTTCAAGCGCTAGAAAAATGTAACAGTTATACATTTCAAGGGCTAATATTGTAACCCCTCTACGTTTTTGCACTTTGGACCAACGTAGCCAGGGTACGTTTTTATATGAGACTGGGTTGGTCCATCTGATTACAGAAGCAATGAGGGGGATTCTGAAGCATTTCATGTTGTGACCACAGTCTGCAACTCAGGATTCAGAAGGTTTCCCCTTTTCACTGAAAGAAAGAAGTCGTTTGTTGAGAAGTGAGTCTTTTCTGCTGTTGGTTTTTCTTTTTATTCTCGTAAATGTCGAAAAACGGTTCCTGGTATACAGCTGAACTTCACAGAAGAATGAAAACACAGGAGAGATAATGTGACAACAGTTTCTGAGGCACTTCTGCAACTCAGAGCCGGAAACAAAAAACATCGACGGCTGGAGGCCAGGGGAGCTGGATACGGGCCACGTACCAGCACCAGCTGACAGGAGGTGTTTGGGCTGGGAGTCTTTATCGTGGCATAAATACCATATACCATCCTGAACTGTAAAGAGAAAAACAGAGAAATGTGCATCTAACAGTCATGTCACCACATTCAACTGTCATTTATTATTCTGTGCTGGATTATAACATTATGGTGGAATAGATGTGGGTTTAGGTACACGTTTTAAGAACATATTTACCAAACATAAGCACATTATTTCCAAAATGTTCAGATAAAAAAAAGAAAAACCAGCTGGACACCAGGTTCAGTGGTGTCAAATAAGTGAATGTCCCATTGGCTAGTTCAGGCGTCTGCAACCCAAAATGTTGAAAGAGCCGTATTGGACCAAAAACACAAAAAACAAATATGTCTGGACCCGCAAAAAAATGAAAAGTCTTGTATAAGCCTTAGAATGAAAGCAACACATGCTGCATGTATCTATATTAGTTATAATTGGGTGAAGATTTTCTTTTCATTATGCACTTCGAGAAAAAAGTTGAAATGTTGATAAAAAAGTCGAAATGTCGAGAATAAAGTCAAAATTTTGAGAAAAAAGTCAGAATGTTGAGATTAATGTTGAAGTACAATGTCGAGAAAAAAGTCAAAATTTCGAGAAAAAAGTTGAAATGTCGAGATTAAAAAGGAAAGGAAAAAGGAAGAGAAAGAGAAAAAAGGAAAAAAAGAAAAAAAAGAAGAAAAAAAAGAAAAAGGGGAAAAAAAGAGAAAAAAGAAACAAAAAGAAGAAAAAGAATAAAAAAAAGGAAAAAGGTCAAACGTTTTTTAAAAAGCTCCAGGGAGCCACTACGGTGGCGCTAAAGAGCCGCATGCGGCTCTAGAGCCGCGGGTTGCCGACCAAATTTCCAGACTTTTATGTTAAAATCGCCCGAGTCCTTTGCTCAGTACACTTAATCATCCATTTCCCCTGTGCATGGCAACACATGCTGCGTGGAAACTACTCCGGAAGACACTTAACATTTATGTCCCTGCACCGGTGCAGCAACCAGGGTGTAATTATGTTAATTTCTGCTACAAAGTTTGACATTTTACTTGGGCGTCCATGAAGACTGGCTCCCTGTTGGAGTCATCTTCTAGTGGTCAACCGAGAAACTGCAACTACTCATACTTCAGCATTGGATTCAACTCATAAATTGTTGGAAGTGCTTGATATAAACACTAAAGAAAACCAAAGGTGCTGCACAGGTAGTCTGCCCAGAAGTTTTTGTCCAGAATGCAGCCCTGCAGGAGGAGGACAGAACTTGGGACTAATTGTAAAAGGAAAGTGTGGTTTTAGGTTTAATTTTAATCTTTACTTGGTGTGATTTTGTCTTTAGGTTCATTAGTTCCTGGTGGCTGAACACTGCGAGGGGACTAAGTGAGGGATCCACAGTCCAGAATCCAGCATGGCCGAAATCGTGAACACGTTGCCATTCTTCTATGGCAACGTCACTCGGGAGGAAGCGGAGAGCTACCTGAAGCAGGCTGGCATGGGCACCGGCTTGTACCTGTTACGCCAAAGCCGAAATTACCTGGGAGGCTTTGCGCTGTCCGTGTCCCACTCGGGCCGCTGCTACCACTACACCATCGAAAGGCAGCCCAATGAGATGTTTGCCATAGCTGGTGGGAAGAGCCACAGGAGCCCCATGGATGTGATTGATTACCACTCCCAGGAGATGGACGGGCTCGTGTGTCTGCTGAAAAAGCCCTGCAACAGGCCCAAGAACATGCAGCCGAAGGTGGGCCCCTTCGAGGACTTGAAGGAAAAGCTGATCCGGGAATATGTCAAGCAGACCTGGAACCTGCAGGTGAGTTTCAGTTTCCTCCTGTAATAACTAGGAATGCACCTTTGATATACAGTCATTGATTTGAAAAGGAAGCCAAAGAGGAAAGAATCCAGTGGGCAATACTAAGTACCCTTTGCTGCATCCTTACTGTAAACACAATGCCAACACTGAAAGACATCAACAATGGTTTTAGAGAAGCAACTGTTGCTGCACATGAATCTGGAAAAGATTAAAAAAAAAACATTTCCAAGCACCTGGAAAGGAATATTGTGTTGTGAAACAGATTATTGAAATTATTCACAAGCTAAGAGATAGTTCCCAACTTTCCCGAGGAGTGGACTTTGGTCTGAGGTCAAACTGAGCACGAATAACGCAAGGGCCACATTTAAGACCCTGCAGGCATCTGATAAGATATTTAAGTTTATTGTTGGATGGGTTTCCAAATCTCAGTCGACCAAAACCGCCCCTGCATACCGGAGTATTCTTGAACCAGATGTGAGGTCAGCTGTCTAACAGCTGAAATCATGCAACAGGACAACGATCCAAAAACAGCAGCGAACTACACCAGAACGGGCCGGAAAGAGGGGAAACGGGGCTTTGGTAAAGAGCCAAACCTCAACGCGAATGAAATGCTGCGTGCGAGGAGCCTCAGCCAGCTGAAGTAACGCTATAAAAGAAATGGACCACATCAGACAAATACCGGGGCGGTAAAATACAAGTTACGCATTGTTATGCTTTGATCAGATCATTTTATCATGTTTACACACAATAATCTGTTAAATTCTTGGTTTTATGAAGAGGAGCGGCACCGACGTAAACCAGTGGGTTTAGTCTCAGCGCTCTGGCGTTTTGATGCTTACAGTATGAATAAAGCTTTTATGGTCAGAGTTCATCACAACAGGAACTCAGAAGTGCTCTGGGAGTTTCTGCATCGCCGATTCTTTGATGTTCGAGCTGAAGGACTAAGAGCTAATGTTGAAACACACAAAACCATTACTTCCCTTCCCGAGAGGTGCTTCACACAAGTCTTTTGCTCAACTGTATCTTGCACATGACAAGTTCTCCAAAGAGACAAGTGCACGACATCACGGCTGCGTGGTGTCGTATGTGAAAGCAAAGTTACACGACTATCAATGCTTGCATATTCTCCACGATGCATGCGTGAGGTGGTAAGTCCAGGTGGTGTAATGAGTCGGGTGTCTTGCGTGCGTGCAGGGAGCCGCTCTGGAGCAGGCCATCATCAGCCAGAGGCCTCAGCTGGAGAAACTCATCTCCACCACTGCTCACGAAACCATGCCCTGGTTCCACGGACCAATCGCACGCGAGGACTCGGAGCCCAGGCTTCAAAACGGGCACCGGACAAATGGAAAATTCCTGTGAGTACCTGACGTTGGCTACGTTTTAAACATTTGACTGATTGTGACACCGTTTCACTGATCAACACCTCAAGACTGAGTGATTGACTTCCCCTTTTCGACTCCACTCTTGCAAAAAGCTGATGCAAATGTTCAGTTGTTTGTCCTGTGACGCTTAAACTTCATCTGATAAAAGATCCCAATGAACCATTTTCAAATGTGTTCTTGAGCAGACCCCTTGACAGTGAAACACTGATCTTCGGAGAGCATCTCAAGTTCTGGGTCCTGAAAGAAACACCTGGAGGGGTTTATTTTGCTTGATTTCACTTTGATATCACTTTACTTACAGAGCTGAGACAGAACAGTTATAGAGACGAAAGCAGACGAAGCTTCAGGTAGGAGGCGAGGGGTTCAGTCTGGGAGGACATCAACTGTCGCTGGTTGAAATTCGTCTCTGGAAGACACTAATTTTAGAGCGTTCTGGGGTTCAAAGAGTGACTGAAATGGAAGCAACGCTGCAGGTCGTAGACAAAAGCTTTTTTAGCTTGTCGCGAGAAGCTTTCAAGGACCCATCTCTGTCTCTGCAGTCAGTGTTGAGGCGTGTTCGCGAGGAGCTCGGCGAGCCGGGAGCTGGCAGAGACCCGTCGCTGGGTGAAATAAAACTGCTGTTCTCAAGATAAATGACCAGGTCTGCTCATCCAGGCAGGCTGCATGATAAGATATTTGATGTTCTGTTAAAGATGTAGAAATGACATACTTATACATCAAAGTTTTAAGCGGCTTTAAACGTACTACGTGTGTGTCTGGCTGTTTTGAGCTGAGGATCTGATCAGTTTTTGAGTTCTTTCAGGCGTTGCTTTGAGTCCCGGAGTAGTATTTATAGAATCCGGAGCTTCGGTTGAGACTCAGGGGTCTCGGCTGAAGACACAAACACTAACTGTGGTTTCCGCTCTGACAGTTTGCAAAGGACTTCCTGAAATAGCCAAACGAGGGAAGATTGACAGCAGCATGGGGTGTGACTGCCCCTTTTTCATGAACCGACGAGCAGGAAACGCTGTTTTTCCATCCAAACGTGACCTTGTTGCGTGACAGCACGAGCGTCGTGAGAGCGTTGCAGAAGACACAATCTTCTGGAGCTGTGTTCATCATGGAGATTTAATAGTACACCTGAGCTAATCAACACCGCCGCCTGCCTCTGCTTCCCTGTGGCTCTGTTTCGATTAGGTCTTTGTTTCACTCGGACCAGCGCAGGTCTGAACGCCGACACACGGGTTGGTTCCAGCTCAGTTCCTGTAAGCCTGTGGTGTCTCAGCCACTTTGTTCTCACTTCCTGAACAGTGAAAATAGTCACAGACGATGTCGTGCATCTTAACAGGTGGAGTTAAACCCTGTAAAAAATGCACACAGAGGATAACATCAAAGAGCTCATTTGAATAAAAGAAAAGTTTGTTTTAAAGATGTTCGGATGTTCTAATGTTCGGATCAAGACCATAAATATCGCTAAGTTCTGCAAGAGTTTTGAAGGTCAAAGGATGAAAACAATAGAAAGAACTGAGCAATTTTTTGAAGAAGCATCAAAACACAAAAGTAATCCAAGCCACAAAGATTCAACTGTTGAGCATAGGTGACCTTTAAATGTGGTTTAAGAGCACTGTTGATCTGAAATAGCCATTGATTCTGTAGCTGCACCTCCAGCATGAGATTGTGGAGATGGAAATTCAGGTCACGCTTCAGCAGAGATCACTTTAACACATATGACATCCGCAAGACTCAAATCTGACACTCCTACGAGGGTCTACACGTCTCAAACGTGACCTACCTACGAAGGTCTACGCGACTCAAACGTGACCCAAGTACAAGGGTCTACGCGACTCAAACGTGACCCAAGTACAAGGGTCTACGCGACTCAAACGTGACCCAAGTACAAGGGTCTACGCGACTCAAACGTGACCCAAGTAGAAGGGTCTACGCGACTCAAACGTGACTCAAGTACAAGGGTCTACACGACTCAAACGTGACTCAAGTACAAGGGTCTACGCGACTCAAACGTGACCCAAGTACAAGGGTCTACGCGACTCAAACGTGACCCAAGTACAAGGGTCTACGCGACTCAAACGTGACCCAAGTACAAGGGTCTACGCGACTCAAACGTGACCCAAGTACAAGGGTCTACGCGACTCAAACGTGACTCAAGTACAAGGGTCTACACGACTCAAACGTGACCCAAGTACAAGGGTCTACACGACTCAAACGTGACCCAAGTACAAGGGTCTACACGACTCAAACGTGACCCAAGTACAAGGGTCTACATGACTCAAATGTGACCCAAGTACAAGGGTCTACACGACTCAAACATGACCCAAGTACAAGGGTCTACATGACTCAAACATGACCCAAGTACAAGGGTCTACATGACTCAAACATGACCCAAGTACAAGGGTCTACATGACTCAAACATGACCCAAGTACAAGGGTCTACATGACTCAAATGTGACCCAAGTACAAGGGTCTACATGACTCAAATGTGACCCACCTACGAGAGTCTACGGCGATTCAAACCTGACACTCCTACGAGGGGCTACATGACTCAGTGTTTATTACATAGATATATACAGTATATATAGTAGGTCACCCAAATACTGTATATTAGTTTGTCAGCTCCCCATTACAGTTAAGAAAACTTTTTATTCCATTTACTGCATTTGTTGCTCTTCGTTGGTCTCTTTAATAACTTCTTCACCGTCTCAGGTGTGTTTCTTACCCTCTTCGCTGTTGTCACGGCTCCGACAGGACAGAGAACCCACATGCACAACACCAGGCAGAATCAGAGTCCAAGAGGCTTTATTCGGGTCCAAGGCAGGAAGGGGTCAAAACCGGGCAGACAGGCAGATCAGGCAAACAAGTCCAAGGGGGCAGGCAAAAATCAAAAACTGGGAGTCATACCGGGAGTCATGCAGGGTTACAGGCAGGCAGGCAGGCAGGCAGGAACAGGACAGAAATCAGGAAGGCTGGAAAGCGGAGCAAAAGCACACGACAATCTGGCAACAGGTATGAGGGAATGGGCCGGTTTATGAAGGGGAAACTGATGAGGGAAACCAGGTGTGGAGCTGGGCCAGGGAAGCACAGGTGAAGGGAATGAGGCTGATGAGGGTGGCAGGATCCAGATGACAGGAGAGTCAGTAACACAGCAAAAAAACCATGAACTGTGATCATGACAGCTGTAGGGCCAGTGCACATCTGTTGGTCACGTGCATATGGACCTCCCTCAGTTGTTCGGTCCGACCAGCATTCATACATAGTCCTGTGTTGTCTTCACATTCTTCTTTTGGCCAAAATAACTTTGACCCCAGACTTGCACCAATTGCGTCTGGGTCCTGCTGATTCTCTATGGGCTCAAATTAAAGCCATACATATTTTGTATCTGTGAAAAGATCTTCACATGTGTAATAAGGTTTTGAAGCTGTATAAAACAATTTGTGCTTGTGAAAATAAACTTTGTACTTGTAGAAATATTTTGTGCATGTGCAAAAAATATTTGTACTTGTAGAAATATTTTGTGCATGTGTAGAACATTTTTGTAGCTGTGGAATTAATTCGTCTGTGTGCAACATTGGATATACTAAGCTACAAACTTTTTTTACAACTACAAATTATGGCACTGTTTTGGCGTGCCAATAATAAGAGCCAATCAGCGATCTTTGGCATGGGTTTCAAAGCCAGAGCAGTGGATAAAACAGAGTGGCGACAACTTTTGTTCTTGCCGCCAGAGCGGTCACGTGGTTCAGGGAATATCTCAAAAAATTTGAATATTCTGGGAATCTTAATCTTAAACTGTAAGCAATGATCAGCAATATTAAAATAATAAAAGGCTTGCAATATTTCAGTTGATTTGTAATGAATCCAGAATGTATGACATTTTTGTTTTTGTAATTCCATTACAGAAAATCCCAATATTCTAATTTTCTGAGACAGTCCTGTAAGGGAGTATTAATAAATCGCTTACATGAATCTCATGTAGCTACACAAGAGATGCATTGCACCAGATTACAGTTCAATTGCTAATTTATCTGCAATCCATGAAGCGAAGTTTTCCCTCCCCCTAAAATAACACAGAAAAGCTTGTCAAATTACGCTTTTAGTTCATCCAGCCATTCAATACACGTGACTGACATTGATGTATTCACAGTGATTCAATATCAGCTGTAAATGTACGTGTGTACGGATTTTTTATATTTTTACCGTTCAAAAGCGAGCTCACACACACATACATATACACGCGTACACACACACATACAGCCACTTAGGCATATACATATACACACACATATACACACACATAGCCACACACACACATACACAGTCACACAAACATATACATACACACACACACACACACACACACACACAAATACACACACATAGCCACACACACACATACACAGCCACACAGACATATACATACACACACACAAATACACACACATAGCCACACACACACATACACACACACACACACACACACACACACACACACACACACACACACACACACACACACACATAGACATACACACAGGCTTGTTCACCTGCATGCTTGCTCTGTAGTTTTTGGGGTTAGTTAGCGGTAGCTTAGCTCAGACTGTGATCAGATCTCGAAATTTGGGTCGATTGCTTCTCGTGTTTTGGTCGGCTCCGTGTCGGTTTTGTGTTTTGTTTGTGGTTTTTGTTGCAGATTTCCAGTGCTTGACGTGTGCCTCCGTGTATTCCTGCTTCCTGGATTGGCAGTGGATGTCACAAAATATTTCTACAAGTACAAATATTTTTTGCACATGCACAAAATATTTTTACAAGTACAAAGTTTATTTTCACAAGTACACATTGTTTTATACAGCTGCAAAACCTTATTACACATGTGAACATCTTTTCACAGATATTTATATTTACAAAATATTTATGGTTTTAATTTGAGCCCATAATTTTCCGCTCCATGACATTATTGTCATCTTCATGATACATTTTTAGACTCTTCAATGAAGCAGAACACCAATGTAGAGAGCATGTGGACAATGGAGAGGATGTAATTAAGATTAGAGATGCATCAGAGATCGAAGAATTTGGCGTCTCTGAATCTTGGGGGGGGGTGGGGGGTAGCTGTTGCGTGTTAGGGGTTCACACGTCTGTGTGTCCTTCTGCAGGATTCGACAGCGAGACCAGTCTGGATCCTATGCTCTGTGTTTGCTGCACGAAGGGCTGGTGATGCATTACCGCATCGACAGGGACCAGACCGGCAAGCTCTCCATCCCAGACGGCAAGAAGTTTGACACCCTGTGGCAGGTCAGTGCACGTTTCCAGCTCTGCAACACATGAAATGAAGTTGATGGGATGTGTCTTTGTGATGGAGGGAGTGTTGCCTTCATCTGCTTAACCTAAGAGCATTGCTGTCCACATGAAGGCACTGTGTCTGCTGTTTCCTATTCCTCTGTGGGATTTTATATCAGATATCAGACAACCTTTGCATTGAACGCTTCTGTGTGCCCTTGTGTCCACGTTCCAGCTGGTGGAGCACTACTCCTACAAACCTGACGGCCTGCTGCGAGTCCTCACGGAGCCCTGTCCAAGGCCTGACGGAGACACTGGTGAAAACACACACTGAGAAATGACTCGAAACAACCACTGAAGCACAAGATTACAGCCCTTTTATGTATCTTTAGCAACCAGACGTGTGGCGGTGCAGCCGCCGCTCATCCATGTTTGTCACCCTTCTCATTGCAGTGCTGATAGGGCGCCTGCCACTTTCACGGGACCTTCCTGGATTTGGTTCTGCCATCGTAAGTTTTGAGCGCTAACTATTTTAGTTTTAAACAGAAATAAATCTGGTTTAGGGCAGGACATAAAGGCACGTTTTATATGCTTCCCTCCTCCGGCAGCTGGATAAACTGCCTGTCATATTTAGTATTATACTTATAAGTTATAGCACAATATTACGCTCTCTGAACTGTAAGGTGTCACACTAGTTTTACAATACTTTTGGGTTACCAAAATAACAGCAGATAGATGACATAGCATGCTGTTCTGTCCAGATTTAGTTGTGGTCCATATCATTATATATCCAGTAGAGGGCGCTGTTGTATGCGTAATGACCGCGCAGGTCTCACAGCGAACAACAGTTTTAATGTAATGAGTGCAGTTTAGGCTCATTACTGAGGGGTCTCCTGGAGGACAGGCTGGTAGGTCTGAACTGTGGAGTAACATGAAAGTATTTACTGTTTATATACTAAATTGGGAAATGAATATTAAAACATTGATAAAAGTTTGACAAAATGACAGCAGTGGTGCCTGAGACTCATGCACAGATTTATATTTTCAGATGCTTCCGTCCACCGCCACTTAGTTTAACAAAGAGCTGCCTGTTTGTTAGTTTTGTAGTAATTTTAAGGGAAAGGCGACATGTTTTCCTGAAGAAGCGTAACTGTCAAAGGACTTCCAGAGTTTCAGCACTAACACTGTTAGGAAAGCCTCACTCCTCCCTGCTCTGGTTGAGAACTATCAGCGTTTCTCCCTGCTTTCCCTTTCTCTCCAAGGTTAAACAGGTCATGGACTTCCACACACTTATAGAAATGAGTGTGGGGTCCAAAAGCTCCACTGCTGTCTGTGACAGAAGCCCTAAGAACAGCAGGCAACTTTGGCATCTCATGGTCCGTGCATTCCCAACCTACCGGGTCTTCCTTTAACGTGTCTTGGTAGGGAAAACATCTTCATTACATCACCTCTCTAATGGCCCTTTTGCACTAGTCCCGCTTCACCTCGGTTCTACCCGGCCCCGTTTTGCCCTTTTGCACTAGGGCTGAGACGGGTAGAGCCGCTCCAAGCTGATACTTTTTTCTGTAACCATTCTAGCGAGGTTCTAACCGGGCTGAGCCGGGACTATTTCTGACGTCACCACCCTCCGCGCCAGTGATTGGTCGGGGGGCGGGGCCGTCACCACCCTCCTCGCCTCTGATAGGTCGGGGGCGGGGCCGTCAAACGTTTGAATCAGGAAGCGGGAGTCAGCGCGAGGTGACTCGCGGCGATTTTATTATACAGCACAAACGTCTGTTTGGTGATCCAACTCTGAGGTGCAGATGTTCATAAACCTGGTGGCTGTCGAGAAAATTAAAAAAGGGATGTCGACAGGCTGTTTTTTTCTCAGCCGCTAGTGGGTCCAGCTGATTTCTCATCTTCGCCGACACAAACAAAGGTGTTGCGCAATCGAGTACGTCACAGCAGCTTCACCCCAACCTGCCCACTTCTCCCCTGGCTGTCCAAAAACACACGGGTCGAGCCGCGCCGAGCCGAGCCGGGCTGAGGCGAGACTAGTGGAAAAGTGGCATACAGGGGTTCCCCAAGGCTTGGTACTTGGGTTCCTTCTCTTTGCAAATATACACCACCTAGATTATTCATTCGCAATGCTTCTCAAATCACTGCTATGCAGATGATACACATATGAATCTGAGCTTGCCCCTCTGACCTTATATGGCCTTCAACTTGGCCCGTCTAAGACTGAAGTCCTGGTTATCCCTTCCCATCATTCGTTCAGGCTCCACATCAACATAAATATTGGCTCTACTACTGTCACTCTCACTAAGGTTACAAAGAACTTGGGTGTCATGTTTTTGATTAGTTATCTTTCTATGGCCGTGTTGCCACAGTGTCCTGGTCGTCCCGCTTTTCTTTCTACAACATTCAAAAAATAAGACCGTAACTTCCCAAGGAAAATTTTCTGATTCTAGTTGCTCTTAATTTCTTTATTTGACCTTCATGTTTCAGTAGTTTTAATCTGAATGGTTCAAAGAGGGGACTTAAACACATCCATGTTTGGAGTCAAACGTCCCCCAAAACACGTTTCTATCAATGATAGCATGCCTGCCTGGAGTATTATGACATCATTGAAAGAGTTTTTTTTTCATTTTATTTTTTAGCAAAGTGTCGCTGATGGATTCTTTTCCAGAATCAGGAATGCTCAGTCTCTGCTGCCTGGAAAAAAGGTAAACTAACACACCCAACTCAAACTCAACCTTCAACCCAGCTCTGTCTGTACCCGGTTCAGATTCTTCCTCCCTCTTGAACCGTTGGCAGTCCTGGGATACCACAGAGTCCTTCACATACACACTCAGGCGTCTGCTTTAAATTGAACATTTTTATTATGTTTGCATTGAATTTAATGGAAGAAAAATCCGACATTGTGAGTTTCTGATTTATTGTTTTAGTATGAACTAACAGATATATTTGTATCAGACACAGTCTTATGTGGGCTCAGATGTACATCAGTACCAGGTTAAAGTGCAGATTACGTTCCAGCAGCTTCGTCAAACTGTATCTTTCACCGATACTCTCTCAAACCTTTTCTTCCGCCCTGAACTGATGACAGAGACGTGGATCTCAGCGTAGCAACGCCGATAATCTCAATCCATATGAAACCAGGCTGGGTAATGAAGGTGAGCTCTCTAAATGTACTTTTATTTACATGCTAGTGCAGCTTGTGTTGAAGATAACCTTGAGCATGCTGGTGGTAGCCTCCTCTTTATGTTTACTCTCACGTGACATGATCATTCTCCTCCTCCAGCAGCAATGCCAATGGATACAGAAGTTTACGAGAGTCCGTACGCTGATCCTGATGAACTGAGGAGCTCCACCGTGGACCGCAGCCACCTGATGTTGGAGGACGGGGAGCTGGGTTCAGGGAACTTTGGCACTGTAATAAAGGGCATCTACAAGATGAGAAAGTATGTTTTATCGCATAATATTAAAAAAATGACCAGAACAGCAACAACAGATTCATCTAAAATACAAAAAAAGACTGTCATGAAGTCATGGTTGCTTCTGTTGAGGCGTCTGTGTACCATAGTAAATGCAGCGTCATCTCAAACAAGCGTGAGTCAAACAGTACTACCCCCACTACTGCAGGAATTCTCTTGGAGCTTCACATTAATCACATGGATTACGAGAAATGGCTCCTCAGCTCAGAAAAACCTGCATATTTACATCAAAAGAGGCAAAACTGTCATTCAGAGACTATTTACTATCATTTAAATGGAATGACAGTTTTGTGACTTCTCGTTGGTTGAAAATAATAATTTGCTCCAGTCCAAGTTGTTAAAAATAAGGGCAGTAGAGTACAGCAGGTAAGTATTTAATTTAGGAGTACGCTTCAGTTTCCTGGTGTAATGTGGTCCAGTTTCCTGGTGTAATGTGGTCCAGTTTCCTGGTGTAATATGGTCCAGTTTCCTGGTGTAATGTGGTCCAGTTTCCTGGTGTAATATGGTCAATTTTCCTGGTGTAATATGGTCCAGTTTCCTGGTGTAATATGGTCCAGTTTCCTGGTGTAATGTGGTCCAGTTTCCTGGTGTAATATGGTCCAGTTTCCTGGTGTAATATGGTCCAGTTTCCTGGTGTAATGTGGTCCAGTTTCCTGGTGTAATATGGTCCAGTTTCCTGGTGTAATATGGTCCAGTTTCCTGGTGTAATGTGGTCCAGTTTCCTGGTGTAATATGGTCCAGTTTCCTGGTGTAATGTGGTCCAGTTTCCTGGTGTAATATGGTCCAGTTTCCTGGTGTAATATGGTCCAGTTTCCTGGTGTAATGTGGTCCAGTTTCCTGGTGTAATATGGTCCAGTTTCCTGGTGTAATGTGGTCCAGTTTCCTGGTGTAATATGGTCCAGTTTCCTGGTGTTTGTAAGGACTCTGGCTCTGATGCCATTGCAATAATCCAACCTACTGAAAATGAATGCATGAATATGTTTTTCCATGTCTTGTTTAGACAGAAACCTCTTAATTCTAGCAATGTTTTTTAGGTGATAATAGGCAGATTTAGTGATAAACTTTAGATGGCTGTTGAGGTACAAGCCAGTAAATAGTTATTGCTTCACGAAGAAAACCGACTGGTTAAAACCACCATCGAGATCCAGCACCAGGCGACTGTGGGAACAAAAACATCCCCCTTAACAGGAAGAAACGTCTGGGAGAACCAGACTCAGGAAGGACCAGCATCCACCTGGACCAGTTAGAGGTTGGATTAGGGTAGAGTTGGAGTAGAAGAGTCAGGAGAGGTCCATCATGGGAGGTTCCCCAGCAGTCTCGGTCTATAGCAGCTTAATTATGGGATGATTCGGGGCACCTGGTTCATCCCTAACTATAGGGGAGGGAATATGTCAAAAATCATAAAGATTGTGCACTTGGTGACAAGTTTTTGATATTTGGCATGGTGTTAGGTTTGGACATAAGGTTTTCAAAAACCACCCAAATGAATTGGGACGCCCCCTGGTGGCCGGTTTGCAGAAAATTCAAAATGGCTCCCGCCGAAAAGACCAAAGGTCATATCTCAGCTTCTCTTAGTCCTAGATTGTTGTATATTGTCACTTTCTCTACTTTTTTGGTGCTAGGAATTCAATTCTGAGATAAATGTCCTATTTCAAGGTCATTTTTTTGCCCAATCAACTCCATATCTCTAGAATTAAGTCACAGAGAAAGATTATAAAGGCTCTAGACCCCTATTTTCACCACCAAGGAATGCAGTTTTCTGTTTATTGGACAGATCACTGTAGTGTCAATAATCTGACTGGGTGAGAACAGTGGCTTCATTCAGGCTTAAGATGAACAGAACCTCAGAACTAAGTCACAGTGAAAGAATAGGATGTTATTAAAATAACACACAAAAAACATCAGCTGTGCATATTTAAACTCACTTAACACCAACAATCTATCGCCTCGCTGATTGATTCATTTTGAATTTTCTGCAAACCGGCCACTAGGGGGCGTCCCAATTTGTTTGTGTTGGTTTTTGAAAACCTTATGTCCATAACTAACACCATGCCAAATATCAAAAACTTGTCACCAAGTGCACGATTTTCATGAATTCCCTCCCAGCTACTATAAGTTTTATCCAAAAGGAAGGTTTTAATCTTAATCATGAAGGTTGAGAGGCTGTCTCCTTCCTAAACATTACCTAGGTGCTGGTTATAAAGGAAAGAAACCTGATACCTGAAGGTTCGACCTCCCATCCTACTTTTAGACACCCTAGGAACCACAAGTAAACCTGCTGTCTGACAGCAAAGTTCTCTGTTTGGACATTTCTGATGGTACGGTCATGCCAACACCAGCCTCGCTGTGTTTTAGGACAGAGAAACAAGTTGCAGTGAAGATTCTGAAGAACGATGACAACAACGCGTCGGTGCGAGAGGAAATGCTGAGAGAAGCCGACGTCATGCAGCAGCTGGACAATCCTTACATCGTTCGGATGATCGGCATCTGTGAGGCCGAGAACCTCATGTTGGTCATGGAGCTGGCCGAGCTGGGGCCGCTGCACAAGTTCCTGCAGAAAAACAGGTACGACACCGAGGTGGCTTTAGTGCAACAAGACGGCGGGACCTTCTCTTAGAGTTGTGCGTAACTGAACTGAGAAAAAGTGATCTGAAAACTGAACAATTTGTTCTGAGGTAAAGATCACATTTTAGACAGATGAACTGCTATTGAAAGAAGACGTACACACAGTACTCGAGTTGAGGGGGGATGGCATCCCCCCTGAAATAAAAACGGTAAAAATCATCCCCCCTGTAAAACTGCCATCCCCCCTTTCCGTCCCTTATGTCATTTCATCAATGAATGTGGTTTTACTGCTATTTCAACATTTAGAGTCATCACCAGAAAAATGTGACCATTTTCACCTGTTTCAGGTATGTTTTCACTTGAAATAAGTAGGAAAATCTGCCAAGATTTATCTTCTTATTACAAGCAAAAAAATCTTGTTCCATTGGCAGATTTTTCTACTTATTTTAAGTGAAAATCTACTTGAAACAGGTGAAAATTGTTGTTTTTTCCTGTGATGAGTCTTGTTTTAAGTGTAATGAGATTTTTTTTTTACTAAAATGAGACATTTTAACTAGAAATAAGACAAATATTCTTGTTAAGATTTAGAGTTTTTGCAGTGATCCATGTTACTTATCCTGTGAAGGACAGAGTCATATTGATAAGTTCAGAAAAGTGTTTTTTATTGTTGTGTTTTGATGTATTTGATGTAAGCCCAGTGGATATTTAAAGCTTACAGAAGGCTGCATTTAACTGCTGCTATGTCATTCCTGCAGTATTTCTGCAGGTGTTTTGGTCACTGCTATTATTTGTAATATATTATATTATTTGTATTCAGCACAAATTATCTGTCCCCATATGATCAAATCCACCATCCCCCCTGATTTTTTTTTTACAACTCGAGTACTGCGTACACACTGTACTCCCACCAGCGCTTTCATATTGAACATCTAATAAACTCTTTGATCCTGTCAGTTTAAGAAACAAATACTTCAAACGTGAAAGGTTTGACAGTTTTGCAAGATGCACATAAGTAAGTTCTTCAGAAGTGTGAGAAACATAAAAAATACAAATGAGCATCGCTTTCAATGCCCTAAGAAGTAAAGGATTTTATTCAACACTACTAATTTCATAAAAATAATTCCTACATGAAGCTGTTAGATGTTGAACAAACCCAGTTGCTCTAATCGAGTCTAGAAGTAACAAGCGTGTGAATTCATTTTTCAGCATCACTCTGGGAGAGGATGCTGCTAATCTTTGAGATATTATGGAGATGGAAAAATGACTGGCTTACAAACCTGACAATGAGCTGTTTTAATGACAAACTGACTGGAATTATCTCCAAGGTTAAGAATACCAATAATTGTAAAATCTGGAGTCTGTGAACAACATGCAGATGGTAGAAATGCTACTGTGAGCCTGACCGGTGTACCTTGCATTTAGGATCCCATAATCCACGCTAGAACAGAAGCTGGTCATGTGACCGGTTTGCAGTCGTGCCGTAACATAGCAGCTTGTATGGTCGGACCAGTACAGACTCTATACTGCGATACATATGTATGTGTGTGTGTGTGTGTGTGTGTGTGTGTGTGTGTGTGTGTGTGTGTGTGTGTGTGTGTGTATATATATATATATATATATATATATATATAAATGCATATTAGTTATCATTCCTATCATTAGCTTAGTTACTTGTAGAGTTCAGTAAAAGTTATTATTTGCAGGCAAACGTCCCTGAAGAACATCACGGAGCTGGTCCACCAGGTGTCTATGGGCATGAAGTACCTGGAGGAGCATAACTTTGTACACAGAGACCTCGCTGCCAGAAACGTCCTGCTGGTTACGCAGCACTACGCCAAGATCAGTGACTTCGGCCTGTCCAAAGCTGTGGCAGAGGACCAGAACTACTACAAGGTGAATGCTGACGGGACCTGCAGTGTGGAAGTGGACACGTCACATAGTCCACATACAAAGCCCCTTTTCACATGTGCATTAATAAATCAATGTTCATACTAAACTGTAGAATTACTGTAGGGTTACCATCTACAAACCGGATTCGGTTGAAGTTGGGAAATTGTGTAAAATGTAAATAAAAACAAAATACAATGATTTGACTATCCTTTTCAACCCATATTCAATTACACTACAAAGACAACATATTTAATGCTCAAACTCATAAACTTTATTTTATTTTTCAAATAATAATTAACTTAGAATTCCATGGCTGCAACACGTGCAGTAGAAGTTGGGGCATGTTTACCACTTCGTTACATCACCTTTCCTTTTAATAACACTCAATAAACGTTTTGGAAGAGAGGAGACTAATTCTCTTAGCTTCTCATGTGGAATTCTTTCCCAGTCTTGCTTGTGAATGACTGAGCAGTTTTGGGGAGGCTCCTTTTATACCCAATCATGGTTCCCCCCTGTTCCCAATTAGCCTGATCACATGTGGGACGTTCCAAATAGGTGTTTGATGAGCTTTTCTCAGCTTTCTCAGTATTTTTTGCCACCTGTCCCAACTTTTACTGGATGTGTTGCAGCCAAGAAATTATAAGTTCATTATTATTTGGCAAAAAACAATTAAGTTTATCAGTTTGAGCATTAAATATGTTGTCTTTGCAGTGTATTCAATTGAATATAGGTTGAGAAGGATTTTCAAATCGTTGTATTTTGTTTTTATTTACATTTTACACAATTTCCCACCTTCAACCAAATCCGGTTTGTACACGTCCCTGCACAGGATAAGATCTTGATGTGACTTCATCACCCAGAGATTAGTCATGATGCCTCCTGACACCTGTGATGTCATCAATACGACATCAGCTGATTCTCTATGTCCCTTTCTTCCTGCAGGCCAAGGGTCATGGGAAGTGGCCCGTGAAATGGTACGCTCCCGAGTGCATCAACTACTTCAGGTTCTCCTCCAAGAGTGACGTGTGGAGCTTCGGAGTCCTCATGTGGGAGACGTTCTCCTACGGCCAGAAACCGTACAAGGTCCGCACGATCTCCATCTATATATAGAAATACTGTTGCTCATTATTCCAGAAACACAGCATGCACATGTCTGGAATGTTTAGGTGCGTGTTACCAAGGGGGGACGATATAAGCAATGGTATTAGAGAAGCAAACGTTGCTGCACATTAAGCAGGAAAGGATTATAAAACCATCTCTAAACAATTTAGAGTTCATCCTTCTGCAGGGAGAACAATTAGTCACTTTAACAGTTGTGAATCTTTCCAGATGTGCACATCAACGGACATTTACTCCAAGGTTAGACCATGCAATGCTAAGAGCTCCAGAACCTACAGGCCTCACTGAGCACGGTACCTGTTAATGTCCATGACATCACAATTAGAAGAAGACTGCACACCGGCGGGTCGTTTAAAAGCGTTTCCGGGAGAGAGGTGTGTAAACGTGGAACTATAACTGAAGTTCACATAATTGGTTCATGCCGGACCGTGACGCAAATAACATGGTCAATAAATAACCCTTTTCAAAATCTAGACCTTAACCCAATTAAAGTGTTGCAGTAGGGGAGCTGTCCATAAACAAATCAGAATCAGAATCAGCTTTATTGGCCAAGTTAGAACATTGTCCAACAAGGAATTTGACTCCGGTTATTTCGCTCACTGTACCCGGATTTAAAAATAGCAAACAGTAAATAAACAAATGTGGCACTTATTAACATATATACAATTTAAAAAACAGAAAGGTGCGGCAGTGTGAGGTAGAAACTGTCTGGAAACGCAGATGAACTGGCGCTACTTTATGGATGGATGGATGGAAGTTCCTCCACAATGATGTGAGACGGATAAAGTCGAATTATTCCTATTGCCCATATCATCTTTCTCTTCCTCTTTTTTTGCTTCGCTTTTAACAAACACATGTGGTTAAAAAGAAACAGAAAAAATGTTGGTGTTGTTCATGTGTGGTTGTATTTGCCTGCAGACGCAACACAACCAGATATTTCTGTTTAAACACAGAAACACAGGATTAAGAAAGGAAGTACAAATGACTTCATATTCTATCATTAAAATGTGTTTTATATTGTTTTATATCAGATTATTTTTTAACGGATCCGGAATTGGATTGATGGGTCACAATCCTGCGTTGGAGTGAAATTATGTGAAGAGTAATTTGATTACCATCATATGAAGGAGAAACTAAATAAAGATGTTATTTTTATTTGAAAAAATAAATAAATCAACAGAATCTGACTTTTGGGCTTTCAGGGAATGAAAGGAAACGACGTGATGCAGATGATTGAGGGCGGGCAGCGTATGGACGCCCCGGCCAACTGTCCACCGGAGATGTACGAGCTCATGAGGACCTGCTGGACCTACAAGTAAGTGGCACATTGGTGCTTCTTCTTCAGCTCTGGTCTGGTAAAAGTTTGGGGATTTTTGATGACGGCTGTTTTTCTTGTTGTCTTCCAGGGCAGACGAGAGGCCCGGCTTTTCTGTTGTGGAGCCAAGACTCCGAGAGTATTACTACGACATCGCCCAGTGATTCTTCACATTGATGTCATGAGGTCATGCGAGCTCTTGGTTTATCTCAGACAAATGGCCTCTGGTTTAGAAACGCTGTAAGATGTAGACTTGGACTCTGGATCTGATTCACTATCCTAAATATCGGAGCGGCTCAGGTCCAGGACACGAAAGCACGAAGCATCCGCCACTTGGAGGCCTCGTTTCCTGAAAACGTGTTGAAGTGGCCCACGCAGCCCCTGGCATGACCCCTGCTGAAGACGTCAGGGGACGGAGGTCCTGCATGGACTAAACATTGCTTCTAGACTAAAAAGATCTGCGTGAACGTGTGAACGTGTGAATGAGTGGGTGAATGGGTGTGGCTTATAGTGAAAAAACGCTCCAATTGGCCGACCAGTTTGGAAAGCTTCTATCAGACGAATGTTTTGTTACTTCTGCTTTTCTTATTTGGATGTCAGCAACCTGAAATGCATTTTAGTCGTTTTACTGACAACAGTTTGCATGAAATAATTAGTTCATCGTGCTTGAAAATGAAGGGCGTGGTATGTGTGACAGACGTCCCACCGTGTTCCTACACCTGAGTCCCTTGTTGTCTCAGACACCATCATCATATTATCGCTTTGTTTACTGTGATTCATCTAAGCTGTTAAACCTGTTCAGTATTTTACAATAAACATCCACAAACGGTGAACCAAAGATGTTTTCATCATTTGAAGATTGAAGAGCACAATTAATCCAAGCCTGCCGATGTCTTGAATGTGGTTTTTAGTGATACAGTGGGGGCAAAAAGTATTTAGTCAGACAGCAGTTGTGCAAGTTCTCCCACTTAAAAAGATGAGAGGCTTGTCATTTTCATCATAGGTTCACTACTATGAGAGACATAATGGGGGGAAAAATCCAGGAAATCACATTGTAGGATTTTTACTGAATAAATTGGTAAATTCCTCGGTAAAATAAGTATTTGGTCACCTACAAACAAGCTAGATTTCCGGCTTTCACAGACCTGTAACTTCTTCTTTAAGAAGCTCCTCTGTCCTCCACTGTTACCTGTATTAATGCACCGGTTTTAACTGGTTATCAGTATAAAAGACTCCTGTTTTAACTGGTTATCAGTATAAAAGACACCTGTTTTAACTGGTTACCAGTATAAAAGACACCTGTTTTAACTGGTTACCAGTATAAAAGACACCTGTTTTAACTGGTTACCAGTATAAAAGACACCTGTTTTAACTGGTTACCAGTATAAAAGACTCCTGTTTTAACTGGTTATCAGTATAAAAGACACCTGTTTTAACTGGTTACCAGTATAAAAGACACCTGTTTTAACTGGTTACCAGTATAAAAGACACCTGTCCACAACCTCAAACAATCACACTCCAAACTCCACTATGGACAAGACCAAAGAGCTGTCAAAGGACGTGAGAAACTAAACTGTAGACCAGGACCAGGACCAGGACTAGACCTGGACCAGGACTCAGACCTGCACCAGGACCAGGACCAGGACTAGACCTGGACCAGGACTCAGACCTGCACCAGGACCAGGACTAGACCTGGACCAGGACTCAGACCTGCACCAGGACCAGGACCAGGACTAGACCTGGACCAGGACTCAGACCTGCACCAGCTGGGAAGACTGAATCTGCAATAGGTAACAGCTCGGTGAAGAAATCAACTGTGGGAGCAATTATTAGGAAATGGAAGACATACAAGACACTGATAATAGGTAGTAAATAGGCAAATGACAGCTCTTATTAACATATATACAATTTTTAAAAAAAGTGGAAGGTGCAGCAGTATGAGGTAGTCATGGTTATTGAAAGGTGCATTGTTACAGCACATGATTGTGGTTATTATTATTATTGAGTGATTGATTCTCTGAGACTCTATGAGTGATGAGATTCATCAGAGCAGCATCTTGGCGGAAGAAACTGTCCTTGTGTCTGGAGGTTTTAGCTACAGAGCTCTGTAGATCCGTCCAGAGGGGAGGAGTTCAGACAGACTGTGTCCTGGGTGTGAGGGGTCTGGACCTGGACCTGGACCTGGTCCTGGTCCTGGGTGTGAGGGGTCTGGTCCAGGTCCAGGACCAGGACCAGGTCCTGGACCTGGTCCTGGTCCTGGGTGTGAGGGGTCTGGACCTGGACCTGGACCTGGACCTGATCCTGGTCCTGGACCTGGTCCTGGGTGTGAGGGGTCCTGGTCCTGGACCTGGACCTGGACCTGGTTCTGGGTGTGAGGGGTCTGGACCTGGTCCTGGTCCTGGACCTGGTCCTGGGTGTGAGGGGTCTGGTGGACCAACTGTTTCACCTCCCGTCTGTACGCGGACTCGTCCCCCTCCCGGATCAGGCCGATGACGGGGGTGTCGTCCGTTACTTCAGGAGCTCCACAGACGAGTCCCCTGAGGCTAAACAGGAAGACGAGGAGTTCAGCTGTGGTCGGATGTCCTCCAGGTCTTTGCTGTGGTCGGATGTCCTCCAGGTCTTTGCTGTGGTCGGATGTCCTCCAGGTCTTTGCTGTGGTCGGATGTCCTCCAGGTCTTTGCTGTGGTCGGATGTCCTCCAGGTCTTTGCTGTGGTCGGATGTCCTCCAGGTCTTTGCTGTGGTCGGATGTCCTCCAGGTCTTTGCTGTGGTCGGATGTCCTCCAGGTCTTTGCTGTTGTTGGGTTGAAACTGTGTCAAGGTGTTTAGGCCGGTTTTTGGTGGACACAGTACATGTGCTGAACCTGCTGCTGATGCACCAACTGCTGCTCTGATATTTTGGATTTTGTCTGTGAAGAATTTAGAAAGTCATTGGAGGCGATTGGTGGAGTGAAATTCAGTTACCACGGTTACAGGAGGGTTTGTTAGCCTGTCAGCTGCAGTACATAAGAGCTTTATCACTGTTTTTAGTGACGATGTCAGAGAAGTAGGACTTCCTGGATTCCTCAGTGTGAATTATAAGAGTGAAGTTTCTCTTTATAGATGTCATAATGAAACTGGAGCTTTGTTTTTTCTCCATCTGCGCTCAACTTTCCGACGCTCTCTTCTTTCCCATTTTTGTTTTACCCTGTAGAGTTTCGTCATGGAGACTTATTCCTTCCAGAGATAATCTTCACCTA